>NC_080762.1:31935000-32255000 GCF_020826845.1 Diceros bicornis minor
GAGCTGATGCTTGAACCATAAATTTCTTTTGAAATGTCCTCTCGGAAGATTCTTCTCATTATCATATGCTTGTCCTATTTCTTCTGATTTTGATGCAGTTTATTGTTTGCTTTGTTGCTGGTCAATGCCCAGAATAATAGACTTTGCCCCTCAGAGGATCTTACTCCTCTCCACGAGTGTCTGTGATAGTTGGGTGAAAGGCAATTTACTTTTTTCTGTCCTTTTTCAAACACTCTTTATCTTCTATTTACCTGTACAGATAATTTTTTTCTCATTCAAGGTTCCATATGCATAGCACAGTCATTTTTACCCGACATTCTTTATTTTCTTCCACAGAAGTAATACTAATCAGTAAATAAAAAATGATAAATTACCCAAAACTTTATTTCCTCTCATTAGAGTAATCAATGGCACTTAATTTATCCTTGTATACTGACTTGTTAAGTTTTCTTGCTAATTTTACAATTATAAAAAATTAGTTTCTCATAACTAGGAAAGTAAATATGATTTATAATTATACATTTAAATATAAGGACATCTTTATTTCCGAATGAAAGCAAAATTGAAGGTTCAAAAAGTTTTCTAAGAAAACTAACAAGTTTATGTGCAATTGTACATAAAAATAAGAAACATGTTCTCTAGATAGAAAAAAAAATTGTAAGTACAATCAATAAGAACAGCCAATGTCTCAGCCATAACAAAGTTTTCAATTTCTTTTCCTCTACACATTCCGAAACAAACAAACAAAAAAGAGAAATTGGACTCTGGATGTTACCTAGCAATATAATGAAAATGTAGAACATTTCTGATATAAAGCTTTGGTCATTTAACTAAAATAAACTTGTATTACTTCTAAACATTTCACAGAACATTAAATTATATAATGTAAAAAGTATAAAGGATAAAAGATATATGTATCTATATTACCTGTGAGAAACAGAATTGGTTGAAATTTCTAAAATAGCAAAATTAACATGAAAATACCATTTGACTGAGTGATGTACTTCTTGTTATATGACTTCTAGAAAAATTAGAAATGTTGACACTATATAAAATATGCATAATTCATTACTGTCTTGAATAATAACATTATATGACAACATTTCTTGACTGCTTTGTGTATAGCAGGAACTAGGCTAAGAGTTTTATATGTAAGTCCTAGGAATCAGAAGATTTTAGTTTCAAATTTCAGGTGTGCATACTTATTAGGTATATGACCTAAAGCAATAACTTAATCCCTGTGAAATTCAGGATGTTCATCTCTGAAGTGTGATGATAATAACAAATATCAAGAATTGTGATGTGTAAATTAAATGAAACAATACACATGGAAACCCCTGACCAAAAGGAGTTATTTTCCTTTCATTAGCATTTCTGATCTGCAGGAATAAGCTGAAGGCTGGTTAATTTTTTAAAGGCAATAGTTTCAATATTTATATTTATTTTAGGATTTGTTGCCACTTTAAATGTTAAAACCAAAACATATTTCAAAAGAACTATGCTAAGCATTGCTCGATGAGAAATTATATAAGTAAGGATATCAGTTCATAACTATGCTGCACATAGTTGAGTCGATACCAAATGCCTGCCTGAAGAGAAGGAAAAAAAATAGAAATCCAAGTCTCAAAAAATGTCTCTTATGATTATAAATGTTCAAGACAGGAACAAAACACTTCAAAAAGCAAATAGATGCTGACTGCAATTATGAGACTTTTGTTCTTTTTTCTTGAATCTCAGAAGACTAGGAACTGGAAAGATGAAACTTCACAATATGGGAAAATATAATTGAGACAACAGGCTTAGAAAAAATGTAGAAAAAAGACAAGATGATTTAGAACAAATGTAACTCTCTCTCTCGAGTTAGTAAGGTGATTCAAAAGCATAGAATTCAAGTGTGAAACTCTAACAGGGAAAATAAAAAAGTAGAAACACTCTCCTAACTCATTATATGAACTTATTACTATGTACTAACAAGAACTATACAAGAAAGCCATTTTAATGGCTGTAGCAGATATTGTTTATTTCAGTTTTTGGCATAAAAATCATCCCAAAGTGAGTAGCATAAAACAACAACTATTTTGTTGTGTGAGGCAGACATCTGATACGGCATATCTGGGAAGACATCTCTATTTCATATGTGGAGCCTCAGCTGGAAAGACTCAAATAGCTGCAGGTGACTTGTGCTACAGAGAGCAAGAATTATCTTAATACTTTATTCACATATCTGTCATCTAGGTTGAGATGACTTGTAGACCATGACCAGAGGAAGGCCAACCTACATGTGGCCTCTCCATGTGACTTGAACTTCCTCACAGCATGGTGACCACCAAGTGAACATTTTACATAGTGGCTGAGGGCACCAAGAGTGGATATTCATGCAAGCAAGGCAAAGACTGAAGGTTCAAGTAAAGGGGACATAGAACCTACCTCTTGTCGGGAGGAGAGTAAAAGAAGTAGTCATATTTTAAAATTACCATACTGGGGCCGGCCTGGTGGCATGGTGGTTAAGTTCTCGTGCTGCACTTTGGTGGCCCGGGGTTCACGGGTTTGGATCCTGGGTGCGGACCTACTCACTGCTCATCAAGGCATGCTGAGGTGGCGTCCCACATAGAGCAACTAGAAAGATGTACAACTATGACATACACCTATCTACTGGGGGCTTTGGGGAGAAAAAAGGAAAAAAAAAAAAACGGAGGAAGATTGGCAACAGATGTTAGCTCAGGGCCAATCTTCCCCCTGTCAAAAAATAAAAAATAAATAAAATAAAATCACCATACTGTTGGTGCTCGATGCACATTCCCCTCAGTCTACCTCTGACTTCAGTTTTCTGTTCAATGGACCATTCCCTTACATGCTGCAAGCACCTGTCGAGTACTTATTGTGTGCTTCAACTTCCCTTTTCTGCTTTTCTCTTCCCTCTTCCCCGTTTGTTGTGCTCTGGGTACAGATCTTTAAATATATTATATGTATTCTATTTCACTAATCATAGGAAAGCTGTTCTTTTGCAATAATAATAAACACATTGATAACAGGAAAAATAAATAAATAAATAAATAGATAGATAAATAGATAAATAAGTGAAATAAAAATTCTCATTATTGATTCAGAGGGTCCTCAGGGGCACACAGTGATAATCAGCTTAGTAATTCAATCTGTATTTGTTTTTGGTTGTCTCTGTCCTATGTTCTTTGCTCTCTCATGCTTTTGCACCCTTCCCAAATAAAGTACCTGTTCTAGTCTAAAGTCTTGTCTAAAGGACAAGTTCTAGTCTGGGTTATGTTTTTGGACAAGGAGAAAAAACAAAATAAAAATCAATCTCGTTTATGAATGAACATAGATGCAAAAATACGAAAACAAAACAAAGCAAAAACTAAGAAAGTGTATTAAATAGCACATGGAGAAAAAGTCACTTACTTTATGAATGCAAGAGACTTTTATGTTTTATTGAGGTAGAATTGACATACAATAAACTATACATACATAAAGTGTACAATTTGATATGTACCCCCTTAGAATTATCATCACAGCTAAGATAATTAACATAGCCATCATCCCCAAAGTTCCCTGGTGCCCTGTTTTAATCTACTTCTTTATGTAGAGTATCTGTAAAATACAAAACCATGAAGGAGTCTATTTAAAACTAAGCAATTGACAAAATCTACCTGACAACTAAACATGGATAAAGATCAAACAGAGTGGTGAGAGTATAACATAAGAGCGTAAACTGGTGCAGCTTGAAAAATAATTTGTTATTATTTTTTAATGTGAAACATGAGCATAATTCATGAATTGGTAATCCCCTGTCAGGTTTACATCCTAGATAAACACATATATTCACACATGATATATACTCATGGCAGCAAATCTCTCCTTCAAAAAGAGAATGGATAAACACAAAAGAATATTACAGAGATGTGAAAATGAACCATAGGACCACTTTAAATAAGTAATAGTGTACCATTGCTAATAGAGGGTCCACTGACCTGCTGTGTCTCCTGATGGCATGTCACCTGGGAAGTGTCCACACCAAATAAAGTTCCACCTGAATCTAATCAGTTTATTAAACCTAACTTCCATTTTCTTGGAAATTCAAGAGATGGAGAATTCAGTTTAATATTACCTCAAGGAGGTAATCTGACAAATCCAGACTATGTGACATTCTACAAGAAAATGGCACTTGTCTCTTCAAAAAAGCAATGCCATGAGGAAAATGCAAGAGAGTGATCTGTTTCTAGATTAAAGGAAGCTAAAGAGATATTAGTATACAATGTGTGCACATTGAATAAAGCTAAAAAAGTCATTTTTGAGACAATTATGAAAATTTGAATATAGACTAGCTTTTAAATGTTTTAGGAGATTTTATTTTATTTTATTTTTTGCTTAGATGGTGTTTTCTAGAAAATATCCCTATTTTTAGCAGATGCATGCTGAATTGTTGTTTCATGAACATGTAGCAAATGTGGTAATATCTTAAAAACTGAATCTAGCTGATGTGCATATGGGTATTTATTGAAATTTTATTTATTTAAAAATTTTAAAATAAATTTATAATTATTAAGAAAATCTAAATTTGTTTATATAACAATGTTGGAAAAAAATATTCCTGCCTCTAGCTTCTCTCAGTCTCCAAACATTCTTCACATTGCTGTCAGAATTATCTTACTAATACACGGATCTGATTAAGCTATTTATTCCTCAAGGCTTAATTTAAATAGCACCTCTTCTGAGAAGCTTTATTTAACTCTCCAGGAATAATTTATTGTATTTTTTTTTCTTTTTTTGGTGATCCCCTGTACGTTTTGCTGTAACAATTACACAATTGATATTCTATCTTAATCTAGTTTTATACTCAATTTTTTTAATCCTGTTTCTAAACTCTAATTTTTTTGGTATGCAATCGACCTCCTGAAATTTAGTCTGCTAAAATTCTATATTTAACATTTATATTATCCCAGATTATGGAGAGTTAGAAATTTAAAAAATTACTACATTACTCACTTTAATGTGTGGGTGTTCTGTTTGTTGAACAAAGATTTCATACCTTATATATTAAAAATAATAAGCACGTTGTAATAAGCATATCTAAGTATTAAACATTTTAAATATTTTAAACATTTAGCATGCTATTATTTCAGCATTGAATCAAAGTACCACTTAATTAGAAATCATTATAATTAGCTATTGTGTCAAATATAAAGAATTGACTTCATAATATATTTTGAAAAATAAAAATTTCCAAAGGTCTAATATAGCACTTTAAAAATTGGCAATATCTACAACAAATTTATTATCAAACAGCATGATCCAACCTAATACATACATTTGGACAAAAGTTATGAAGATTGATACTCAGAGAAGTTTGACCTTTTTATTTTAAAACTCTGTTTTAATAATATAGAAATTTAATGCTAAGACCAGAAATATCTTGAAAGATATTTTTGGCAGTGTTTTTCCTCCTGAGTTGTTTTTAAAATAATATATAATAGACATGAGATAAAATCCCTCATAATAGAAGAAATTCTGACTACCTAAGCTACTCTGATATGATTTCTACATTTGGGTCATTGATTCCATTTCTGTTGGCTTCTTAGGTTGTTACTATTACTGAAATTTTAATACTGTCCTCTGTTGAAAGAAAATTTAGGTAATAGGAGGTTTTGTATTTAATTAGCTCTCATGGATTTTATAGTTTGCGTGACAAATCAATTCCTTTAATATACAAAACTAAATGAAAAACAAACACTACCTCATTTAGTCTATTGATTTCCCCCATGTTTTTGCTGTCTGTCTTCTGTTTATTTATTTTTGATATTTTTCTTGTCATGCTTGGATTGAAGCCTAAGCTTCCAGACACAGTTGCTACCATTCAAACTAGTCTAAAAAGTGAAATAAAGTATACTCCTTTCACCAACCTTCCTGGCCTTAGCTTAGAATTAGATAAGTTATTCCCTCTCTTACACCAACGGCAGAGCTACTCTCTTCATGAAAAGCTGCCGCATCCATATGTATTAGACAAGGTATAAAGCACTGGCTGCTACGTAATGCTCTTCTAGCACATGGAGTTTGCTCACTGCTTATATCTCAGCTCAGGAGACAAACAAAAAGCTTAAGAAGGCTTCGATTTGTTCTGAGGTCTTAGTTTATTCTGTCAAGTAGAAATACAAAAGGCTTTATATTTCTGTATCTTTTTTGATGATGAGTCCACAAAAGAAATAATTTATATGGCTTCCCTCTTGATATGTTCCCTCTTACTCAAAAGAAATACACTTAAAAATAATAGGTATAATTAAATTAAACAAACGCTCAAATATACTCACAGACTCTAGCCTCTGCTTTCCAGACTGACTCTGTCAGGATTTCCATGATTGTGCAACATAAATAAATATTACTTTCTAAATTGAGACTGAAACAAATGAGAAATCAGTTGTCAGTTTTCTGTGGTCAAAGTGCATTATTCTACTGCTGAGAATCAGCAGCACAGCTATCCTGGAACATCCTCATGGGGTCAACCTCAATAGTGATAATAAAACTACGAGTTTTTCTATAATCCTTTACATTTTACAATTATGCACTAGTTCCTGTGATATGTTTACATGTTTAATTTTACATTTGTTAAAACTAGGACTGAGAGACCTCTTGGGTCAAGTAGTTTTTTAACATTAAGAAGACCATTAATTGACAGACCACTCTTGCGTATTTCAGATGCCATTTTCAAGAGGCAGTATATCATAGTGCTTAAGAACGTGGACTTTGAAGTCTGGTTGTCTCGTCTTTTTCTTTGCTTGTTTTTTCCACAATTAGTCAATTAGTGGCTGTGTAACTCTTCACAGTTCACTTAACGTTCTATGCCTCGGTTTCCTCACATGCATATTTGGAGGACAAATGAGATAATCACTAAAAACTGCTCAGCACAGTTGATGGAACATAGGATGATCCAGAGTAAATAGTAGTTGTGTGTGTGTATGTGTTCAGTTTTGTTTGATTTGGTTTGCCTTCTTTTTTAATGTAATTTTCTTTTTACTGATTGTGGTTTTATTACTATGCTGTCTCTAGTCAGAAGTGTTGCCCCACAGAGGCCGCTGACCAGTTCTGTACCTCCCTTTGTCTTCTTCAATGTTTGTAGGCCTTTGAGCGGGAACAACATGGCGGTGTGGGATGGAGCCCATGAGAGAGGAGTGAAGAAAGGGCATGTCTTCACTGTGCCACGCAGTCCAGATGGGGTAGGAGTGGTACCTCGCAGGTATTATGTACGCATTGTATAGCCAAGCTACCTCCTACAGGTGATCCTTTGGTTTAAATTCCAATATTCCCACAACAACAAAAGGAAATTTTAAAATATTGGTTTTTCTTGTAGAGTATATATGTCAATTTGTCTAACTAATCTTGTATGTGTCTATAAATACAGATTTGTATTTCTCTCTTTCCTTGTATGTGTCAAAGGATATATACAAGTATAGGTGAGAAAGCCAAGTTATCTCAAAACTGGTAGAATTAAACTCAACCAAAAATGGAAGGCCTGTCATCACTAGTGATCATACATGATAATCAGGTAGGAAAAAGGGTCTACACTTTCTTCCAGACTCCAACATTTTACTCACATTACCGTAAGCCCACACGGACAGTATCTTTGAGCGCTCTTCAAGATCCTCCCACCTTCTGTGCTTTGCCCACTGCCCACTCCCAAAGTAAATACCAAGTATTTTGGGGTTTTGTTTGTTTTTTAATGGCAGCACCCCAATTCAGTCCCAAGTTTCTGCGCTGGATATCATTTCTATGGAACAAATTACCCCGAAACTTAGCAGCTTGATGCAGTCATTTATTTTGCTCATAGTTTTGTGGGTTAGGGGTTCGGGAAGGACTGAGCTTGATAGTTCTTACTTGGAGTCTGTCTTGTGTTTGCAGCCACATGTCACAGAGGGCTTTAGTCATCCGAAGACTCCACTGGGTTGAATGACCAAGATGGCTTGCTCACGTGGCCAGCCAACTATAAGCTGAGAGCACAGCTGGAGCTGTTGACCGGCGCATACAAGCTGCATCTCAGGCATGGTGGTGCAAGACTTCTTCCGTAGCGGGTCTGGGATCCAAGCAGGCAAACAGGGCAGAAACTATATTGCCTTTTAGGACCTAGATTTAGAAGTGACACGGTATCCATCCCCTCACAAATTGTAGGTTATAACTGTGTCATACCACCACCCAGACTCAAGGGAAGTAAATACAATCCCTAGCTCTTGATGGAAGTGTGACAAGGTCAAATTGTGAAAGAATATGTGAGATTGGGGACTTTGTGGTGGCCTTTTTTTTTTTGAAAATATAATTTGTGACAATATAGAATTCTCTTTTAATCTTGATACATTTGAGTATTCTTAAGTTCTGTTGTTTCCTAGAGGATATTTTTAATCCTTCCCTAGTCATTAACATATTTAAAACATGCAAGACATAGGTGATTCTTAACGTATGTGGTAAATATTTTCATCTGATTATAAAAAGTAATTATGTTGACAAGCAATTGATTTGAAAATGAAAGAAGCTTATGAGAGATTATCATTATTAAGGAGCATGATGGCTTTTAAAAATGTGATAATAAAATGAATTATAGAAATCACTTTGGCATAACTTTTTTAAAGTTTTATATTTTTCTTATAACCAAACAGCAAAGGAGTCTTTCTTGAAATCTTTATTCACTCACATTACAGTTAATTACTTCAAACTAAAGATTAGTCATGAGCTGGATAAATGGTATTAGAAGATAATAATATTATGAGACGACAAAGTCATGGCAAGAGAGAGTTAGGCTGTTAAAGAAATTAACGTGGCCTATTCTCAAAGAACCAATGGAGATTCAAAGGATTTGAGTGATAAACACTTATATAGTTGGGAACTTTATAAGATGGTAAAGGGAGCTGTGGTATACAAAATTAGACTCATGGGTCAAAATGTTTTGAAATTGATAATTAAACAATTGGATTTTTCTAGACAGCACAGCCACATTTTCTACATGATTAAAGTTTATCTATGTACTTTAAATGGGAATCATGATAAAGTAATATGCTCTGTTTAAAGGCATGCTTATTTCAAATGGCTTAATGATTTCATACTCTAAAATAAAAACACAAAGCTCCAGGTGAACAGACTGATGCTCTGTGGAAGAGTTATAACTTTATCTTATGTAATATGGAAAAACACAACAACAACAAAAAAGGGTAGGCTTGCCGTTTATGATAGTTGAAACCCACAAGTGAGAAGAAGGTGATTGTAGATGCCGAAGCGTAGAGCTGGGTAGTGTGAAAAGCTGAAAGAAGACACCAGAGGTTTAAAAAATAAATAAAAAAGGCTGGAGAGAGAATTTATTCTGAGAAAATTTAGTAGCTGTTTGAGAGCCTTTAAAGCTCAGAATCAGCTGCAAAGGTGTACTAATAAGTTATGCAATACCTTTATTCCAACTACTAGGTGAGTAAAAGCAGAAACAATGGTCATAAAAAGAGAATAGAGGGGCTGGCCTGGTGGTGTAGTGGTTAAATTCGTGCGCTCCGCTTCAGCGGCAGGGGGTTCACAGGTTCAGATCCCTGGCACGGACCTACACACTGCTCAGCAAGCCATACTGTGTCAATGTCCCATATAGAAAATAGAGGAAGATGAGCATGGATGTTAGCTCATGGGCAATCTTCCTCACCAAAAAAAAAAAAAAACAAAGAGAATGGACTGAGATTTATCAAAGGTAATAGAAAGGAAAAAAAATACAAAAACAAGCAATAAAAGAGATGAGATGAAAGTGAGATCTGTGGTTAATATGGTTTTTCAATTTCAAATTAGACTTGTGTTTCTTTTAATACTTACTCTAACAACTCTAAACATCAGTTGTTTAAAGAAAGAGTACTATTTTTATGTATTAAAAAGCACAATTAAGTAAGCTAACTCTTATCTAATTAAATTACACGTCTCTAGTTTCTACTCCAACCCCTGTTGGATATATATCATTTTACTCATTTCAGTTACTTGTATCTGATATCCCTATTCAATTGATGGCAACCTACAAAAACTAAAGGGAAAAATTAAAGGAACCTATTTATAACTTTTGACAATACTGTCTGTTATTCATCTGGGAAATCTTCCTTGTCCTATTTCTACATGCATAGCTAGTTCTGTTATTTACATAGAATCTACCACACAAAAATAATAAATAAATGTTCCTCACATTCATAGCACAGGTTGTTTTTAAATAACAACCACTAGAACCAGGACAGAAAAAAGATGAAACAATAGTTTCGTGAACTAGTTTCATAAAATTCATAATTTCTTATATCATAATTGGCATATGGCAAAGTACAGATTAGGTGCTCAATTAATGCTGAATGCAGTTACAGGTTTATCTGCATATATGTAAAATGTCCCCTATATCTCATCAATTTGTGGTTCCTGTAAGAATTGCCTTAATAGTCTGTCCCTAAATCCAGTAGACCTCCCAACTATTCAAAGACCTTAGTCCCTTCCCTTCCTTGCATTGTGGCTCTTTAGAAATGCAGATGAGGTGGAACAGTGGATCAAAGTAATTGCATTTGCCTCCAGCAGTTCTGCAGACCTCAGACTCTGTGATGCTCCTTGCTTTAACTCAACTGCAGATTCCTGGCCTAGGAAAGAAGTGGGCTGGGGCACTCCTGATCTTTTAGGAGGCCCTAATTGTGTATTCTCTTAATACAGAATATTATTAACAGATGAACATTTAACTATGTTGTCAGCCTCCCAGGCTTCAGCTGTGGAGAATTGAAAAAACAAGCAAATAAACAAAAAAACATCTTACCTTTGTAGCGTCCAGTAATTTTACATGGTTGCATCTGCAGAGTAGCTCAAAAAATTAGCAGTTTCTTTTTTTTCTTCTTCTTTTACTACTACACTCTCTCCTCTTTCTTAGGATATATAGGATAGTGGAAATCCATCTTTTTTCTACAGCTCTGCCTCTGAGGATGTGGCACATCCTTAACCTTTTCACTGAATTGCCATTTAATAATTTTAATGGCCAGTATGTGAGTTTCTGTGTGTGTTGGGTGGGGGTGGTGAGAGTTGGAGAAATTGACGGGTAGGAGGAAAACAACCTCTAACACGTCGTATCTCTATCTCCAGGGGATGTGCCTTGGTTGAAAAATTCATCTCGCTACCACCACCACTATGATTTTGATAAAGCTCCTGGGCTTAGAGTCACTGCTAATAGGCAGTGGCAGAAGCGTGAGGAAAGGGTTTTGAATTTCAAGGAGGGAGAGTTCATGCTCAAGCTCACATGTATCCACAGCTGCATGGAGCCAGCTTCCTGCGTGACACACAAGTCATCTTCCATCGTGTTTCCTGTTGTCCTTCACTGACATTTGACTTCTATTGCCCCTCTCCAGGCTGTCTGTTTAAATGTAAAACCAACTGTTAAATGCAGACATTTGACTAGGTGCCCATTTAAGTGTTTCAAGTACACTGACAGTTAAGAAGGCTTTGTCTGCTCAGAACAGATGGAAGTTCTGGGCAGGGTGAGATGGGAGGTGACCTGATCCACATATTGGCACTTCAAAGTCTAAACTTCAGCCAAAAAAGCTAAGAAACGTTGTCACAAATATATCAGACTCTTTAAACCTTCTTTTTCTCTTCATCCAAAAAAAACATAAAATTTCAGTAAAGTCCTGGATTAAAATCTATGAAAAGGTCTCATGTGATTGAAGTCTATTCATAATTGCTGTACATACACTAATAAGTTAAAGGCGTCTGTCCACACTAGATGGCCAGCTCCTTAAGACAAACAACAATGTCCTATCCATTTTTAAACATTCAAATTTTATTTATTTAATAGTTTATGTCAAATATTTAAGGAGTACTGTATTAGTCACTTTCCTAGGAGCTAAACCCTTCCATTTGGATGTTGCAGTATCCATGCTTAGAGAAAGACAATTAAGGCAATCAGTTTAATACCTTTTCATAGCTACCATAATGGAGGTGGAGGTATGCACAGTGCTGCATGGAGGCACAAGGAGAGACATCAATTCTACATTAGAGTGGGGAGGTCAAAGTTTGCTGGAGGAGGCAACACTTGAGTTACGAAGGATAATAGAGGATAGACAAATAAACTATGCAGGGGAGAGAGATCAGACACAATTCAGGAAAATGTAACAACATCATAAGGAACTGGTGTGTTTGGGGAAGTAAATGTAGAGGCCAGGTGGAGTTTGAGAGGGAACACAGAAAGAGGGATTGTTCTTTATTCTGAAGCATATGGGATGACAAAAGGATTTTTTTACAGGGCGTGATAAGATCATATTTGGATTTTATAAATATCCCTTTTGCAGCAGAATGGATAAT
This sequence comes from Diceros bicornis minor, assembly GCF_020826845.1. Lineage (NCBI taxonomy): Eukaryota > Metazoa > Chordata > Mammalia > Perissodactyla > Rhinocerotidae > Diceros > Diceros bicornis. The sequence continues at coordinate 31,947,331 of NC_080762.1, forward strand.
TCCTAGGAGTGAAACAAGACTGAAAGCAGAAGTACAAGTTATATTTTATTAAATCTATCATACTTATATGGTTCGGATATTGCATCCCATCCAGTTTTAAGTTGGCCCAGATTATTAATTTTCTTATCAAAGCATTATTATTAATAGTTTTATTAAAATTAGCCAGGATAGTTTTGGTACTTGGTACTTCTAGCTCTGACATGGTCTTATCTAGTCATATGTGAGACCCATGTGCAGTGAAGAGTCCTCACACTCGCATGAGGTAAAATCTGAAAGACAGCCTATCTCTTTTTCCCCCACACTTGTGAATCAACGTGGGCAGCATCTCTCTCTCAAGAGCAGCAAGCAGGGCATTCACTAAAACGATGAAAGAAAAAGTGACCCTAACTTGTGCAGGCAGTGAGGACTCACTTTCTGTCGATGGTAGTGGGAGAAGCACTGGTTGCCGCTTAGGGTAGCAATACGTTGCACCAGAGTGACCAGTGACTCAAACTGCATAGTCCCACGACTCACTAGACTTTGATGGAGTCCCTAGAGAATGTGGAATCCCTGGGGAATGTGGAAAGATATCTTAGGGGTACGTGAAATGTGTATAGGAAATGCAGACTGAAGTTCCCTATTTGCACTATGGAATATCTCAATACGTGGGAAGAATCTTTTGATGGAATTCCTATATTTAATTGGGTAAATGTATATTCTACAATGAAATAGGATACATTTGCTAAGGCTGTGATTTTTCAACACTTGAATTTGGCAAACTCTTCAAAAGAAGCATACAGATAACATTTTACTTGTTTTGTCTCATAAAAATATTTATCGAAAACTCTCTGGTTGTTGTTGACAAAAAGATAGTAGCTGTGCAAATATTTGGGCTGAAATATTTATGCATTTAAGGAAAAATATTAAATTGAGACTATCCTCCATTCTGCAGCATTGGTTCTCAGCTTATTAGATGAATTTTCATTAAAGAACAAAAAGAAGTGTGCTAATGTCTTAGACTGGGCTCCCGAAAAACAGAGACAGTGTTCCTGAGAAAAGGATTGACTGAGGGAGTGCTCTCAGGACAAGAGGAGTGTAGGAAGTAGGGAAGGTCATGAGAAGAAAAGTAAACAAGAGTATTGTCTTGGAGGGGATTAACTTCAGCCTGCTCCCACAAGGAAGCTCTAGAGCACAAAACACACCAAAGAATTTGTCCCACCTAATGCCAGGGGACCAGATTCTTTAACTCTTTTGGTGGAGAGAGTAATGTTCCCCATCCAGACAGGCAGGGCTATTCTCTCTCTGCCTGTTGAGAGCTATCATAGCTCCAGGAAGAAGGAGCAGTTTGGTGTGAGCAGCAGCACCCAACAGGGCCCCGATGAGTGCCTCACCCTGCTGAGGGGATTGGGAGGAGTGGCAGTAACAGCATGGACTACAGCTGAAAACCAGATCTTTGCATTTATATGTTAATTTTGTATTCACTACATATGAATCTTCCCTAGAATTTCACTTATACTATACATGTGCTGCATATATATTTTAAAAATATATAAAATCTCCAAAAGCTTAAAAATCATGAAAATACCTCTTTTCTTAACTAATTCATCAATCTAAATTACTCAGTTTTTTCCTAATTTAATTGGAAAAAATATACAGTTACCATTTAAACTTTGAATGCCAATTTTCAAATTTTCATAGTACGGTTTAAAATCCTTGAAAAATAGGGGTTACAGTGGAAGTGCTGAGACAACCTTAATTATAGCACCAGGAAAAGTAATGTTATACCTAACTAACAGATTGTATTTCAAGTGAAGAAACAATAAAATTGTAAACCATGAAGTGCAAGTGGGGGGATGAGACATATGTCTCATGCACTCAGCCTTGGCTAAGGTGACAATTTTCAGACCCAGTTGGATTCTTAATCAGATAACTTTATCAGGTACAAGGAGCTGTCATTCTCGCTGGCCATTAAAAAATAGCTTTTAAATTGTGTAAAAAGGAGATCGCTGTTTCTTTTTCTGTTCATTGGCACTAGAGCTTGCCAGTGGTATATCATGCCCACTTCTAAGAGGCCCAACTCACTTTCACTTAGGTCTTTTTTATTTTTCCTTGGAAGTGAGAAAATTTTAAAAAACTAAAGGGTTTAATCATACAGCACACATAGAAAAAAAAATAACTAAAACTTTTTCAAATTTGCAATGATTTTCTCTTTAAGGACTAAGTCATAAGCTTTTTCTAAAAGAGATAACTTGTTAATTCAAATGAAGGTTGAAAGGCTTCTGGACCATAGGTGAGAAAATCTATTTGTCCAGGGTAGGTCACTGAGATACAAGCATTGAATTACTAAAAGAACTATGTAAAATGATTCTAATCTGTTATATTCAATGCCAAGTTTCCTCTAAAAATGAAATAAAATGCCAACATACAAGTGAAAAATACTTTTGGGCATAAAATAAATTACTTTCCCCTTAAAAAACAGCACTTTTAAGACAACAATCCTATTTAGTAGGATAGTTATCCAACTGTAACATCCCTTTGTTACATCCTACAATCTGGTGGGAAAGATTTGAAAAGAAGAAAATACACAGGATTTGATGTCTTATTCCCTGTTCTTGTTCAAGTTGAGATTTTTAATTAAAATTACATAGCCTCCTATTTCCAAGATATAAGATTGAAAGAAAGAAGACTAAAAAATAATGAATGAAGAAATGAAGAATATATATACATATATTTACATTCATATATATATATTATATGTTCACACACACATTAAACAAATCCTATTCTCAATCACAAAAATATGAAGTAAGTGTCTTCATCCATCACAATGAAATCCAAGTTTATTTTTATAATCAGATTCAATTACCCCAATATTTACTAAATTTGTTTTTATATAAAAAGTGATGATAGGTAATAGTCAATACATTAACACATATTATATAATAAGTTTTAAATATTCAAAATTGTTTCTGACTTATGTTCTCTATTTAATAATCCAGTTTCCCTTCTGGCAGACACGGGAGAGACAGAGTAAATGGATGTTATGTCAGAAATGCAGAAGGTGGCGTATATGAGTGTCTCAGCCAGGAAAAAGGAAAAAGAGCACATCTCTTCTGTTCCCATGGATTGTGGAAAGAAGAAGGGAAAAGCTGACTCTTGCCCCCCAGTGGGATTGTGGGATGAAGGGTGGAGATTTCAAGGAGGCAAAGAGAGGGCATGCTAGGTCTCCTCTCATTTTTTGCTAGGCTATAATCCCAGGGGCCATGAGGAGTGATAAATAGGTTGAAGGCAAAGTTGAAGGAAGAAAAGCTGTTGTTCCTTTTCTGTTTGGATGTTGTGGAAAGACAGATTTGCAGAATGTGTCTCCCACATTGTTCTCCCCATGAGAGTAAACGAGCTTTGAGTTACGGTGAGGCAGGAGGAAGGCCTGAGTCTCTTCAGCACCCGTGTCACATGAATGACAGACAAAAGTTCTTGAGTGCCCTGTGGAGGGATGTGCAAGATCTGACCATTCTGTTTGGCAAGGTTACTAGGGATTTCAGTGAAGTGGGAGGGAAACTACCCAGTATCTGAAAGCTGCAAAGCAGAAAACCCAGGTCAGGGGAATACACAGTGCTGGCAATAGCCAAGGTGAGATTAAGTGACCTCCCTGAGAAACAAGATGACAGATTGCAGCAGCCACCAACGTTACCTGCACTGTGCCCAAGAATGGGTTTTGCCCAGCTCTTCTCTGGGAACACTAGCCAGTATCTACTTCCCAAACATGATTATGCAAACTTACGTATATGGACACCATCTTAGAAAGGATCCAAAGGTAGAATTTAAATCTGAAATATTGAATTATCATGAACAGATCCATTTGCATAAACTGACGGTAAAAACTTATTTGGCCATTTTGAGCATATCAAATTGGACTATCTTGCACTTACAGTGCATGTGCATGCGTGTGTGTGTGTGTGTGTGTTTAATACCACACTTCCCTGTAATTTGAGGGAAGGGGGCTCATGAAGAAGATCAGATCAATTATAGAAGAGTTAAAAAAACTAAATTTTGTTTGCTCTTCTGAGTACAATGTGGGTAAATTTGCAACTTCATCATAGTTAACATTTAGAAATTCTAATTGGGATAACAATTCTCAAACAAAAACATAAAATGTGGATATGAAACCCTGGAGTCTCCCATGCCTGCTTCTTGTCACTTCTCTGGCTATTACTCAAAAAATTAAGGAAGATTTGCACTTCCAATTTTGAATTTGAGTCAAAAGCAGATCGTTCAAAGCATAATATTCTTATTCTTAGCCAGGTAATCAAAGTATGAGTCTCAGGAAACAAATTATCCAAAAGTAATTTAGACTTAGTTTTAAAAATATCTTCTAAATATTGAATACCTTGTGCCAAGCTCCTTCTCTGGTGCTTTCCCTCTCATTAATGCATTAACCCTGCAGAGGGATGTACATGGTACAGATGAGGAGACAGAGGTTGCAAGAGATTCGATGAATTGTCTACATTCACAGAGCTAGAAGTAAAAGACCTGGGGTTCGAATGCAGAGACCTTGGCCTTTCTACTCCACAGCACTGATAATATCACATTCTCGAGAGCCGGGAAAGTACTTGAGAACTTCGGTAGTAGTTGAAAGACGGTAAACGGGTGAAGGTGGTAGGGTCCCTGCTCTGACTATGTGGAAATGGGATACAGGAGATAGAGGTGGAGAACAATGAGGCTCTGGAAAAGAAATTGTAAAGGCAAATATAAATTGTGCCCATTACACACATTTCTTAGAATTGCTTTACAATTTCATATCCATTACAGAGCCAATAAGGAGATTTAAAGGCCAAAGCCAATTGATCCCTCTCACCCTCACCAGACCCTTCATTGACATACAACATTGGTGTTTGGATTATTAGTCCCCAGTCACTTCAACGTGATGTTTAGACTGGCCACACACATTCCTAGGAGCAAGTTAATAAGAATTGCGATGGTATTTTAAGAAGCTTGTACTTCCTTAGAAGTTTGAATCCGTACTAAAAATTTCCCTCCTGGGAAAGGCCATTAGTTGCTAAGAGAGAGAGCCATATCTAGCCGTCTACTCCAAAGGACCAGTTTTTCAGTTTCTCTTGAGGCATGGGCTTCCATTTTTTCACCTGTTTGCTGACTCCATACATGATTTTATATTCAAAATCTCTATAGATAAACATTTTCATTTTTGAAAGTAGAATACAAGTGATTTTATACTTTATGAAGGGAAAAAGTAAAATACTTAAGCTTTTAGATTATTGTACCAATCTTCATGGAAGATAGTTTTCTTTTGGGGAATGTTAGAAAATCAAGAGGGATTACAGATAAAATGAAGGGAAACAACGAGCCAGCAGTGCTCAGAGCACCACCGGAATTTGCCACATTTTTAAAACTTATCTAGAATTCGATGAACTAGAAAATGAGAAAAAATGGAAAAGCAACCCACACAAACACCAAATAAAGTTGGTTTATTGCCCAAATAGGCAAATAAACTATCCATAAATGTGGCAAAGTTTGATATGAGCAAAATGGCAAATGACTTTTAAAGCTCTGGATCCTGAAAAATTAAATATCATTTTAAAAAATTGCATGTTGGTATACATACACCAGCAATTTTTCTTGTTTACTGTGTTTCATTTGTAAATAACTCCCTCAAATTCAATAAATAGTAACATATAGGAAGGAATTTCAAGGATCTAAATTTACCGAAATAATCATACAGTAGGACTAAACGTGAGTGGTTATACGTGTAATTCTTTCAATTATTTGAACTAACTTTTAAAATATTTTTAAAATGTCCATTCATGGAGCCTATAAGTGAAAACTTATTGAAGGTAGATAAGGGGAGAAAGATATGGTTCATTTTGTGAGTCACTGAGTATAAAAATTGCTTATTAGAAAATATGCCACAGTCCTGTGCACAGATACTTATTTAGAACTAATCACATTATGTTGTGGTTAATTCTTTACAAGTTTGTTTTATACGGAGGTCTGAATTAGCATGGGGAAGAACATTTGCTGCAAGGAGATATCCAAATTCCCAGACTATATGAGAGGAGTCTATTGAGAAGAGCCAAAATGTATATAAAAGATACAGAATTGTAGTAAAAGTACATTGGCAAGTTTATAATTATAAAAATAAAAATATATTAAAATTGTGAAAGGAATATTGTTTTAAATTCCTAAAGCCACATTCTACAGGAAGTCTTCTATTTATCTGAATGAAGAAAGTTTTATTCGGCATGGCATATCATTTTGCTTCCTAATGGGGAGAACTGATATTCTCCTAGTTGCCTGTTAAATACATTCCTCTCAATTGATCCTCCTCGATCCAAACTTCACATATCATAGTGAATCACAATCATAGTGAAAATAGCAGACTCACTTCCTGTGTCCTGGAAATCATTGTTTCAATCTAATTTTGTGTTTCTCTATCCACTCCAGTTCTGAATGCATTCATTCATGAGGATTTAGGGCAATAAATGAGGTTAGCAGGAAGAATGAAATAAGGAATATGAATAAATCTTCCCAATTTCACAATAGAATTATGAAAATACCGTAAAACTTTTTCCTTCTTCCAGATTCTTCTCCAATATGTGTACATATTATATTGTAGCCACCACAGATATGCTGTTCTTTTCTAGTTCTTTCTTTCTCTCTCTCCAGTCATTTATGGAAACATAATTGCCTATTTTAGTAGTTATATAGTGCTATAGAAGTTACACAGCAGTTATTCAGTACTCTAAATACGTATATGTCAAGTATTTACCTAAACATAGACATTTAGTTAATTTCCAAATGTTGCATGTATTAAAAGTTAATTATTCTGATATTTTAAAAATCTTAAAGGGGGCCAGCCCCGTGGCTTAGCAGTTAGGTGCGTGCGCTCTGCTACTGGCAGCCCAGGTTCGGATCCCGGGCACGCACCGATGCACCGCTTGTCTGGCCATGCTGAGGCCGCGTCCCACATACAGCAACTAGAAAGATGTGCAACTATGACATACAACTATCTACTGGGGCTTTGGGGAAAAAAAAGGAGGAGGATTGGCAATAGACGTTAGCTCAGAGCCAATCTTCCTCAGCAAAAAGAGGAGGATTAGCACAGATGTTAGCTCAGGGCTGATCTTCCTCACACGCACACACACAAAATCTTAAATGGAAGTGCTGTAAATGGCTAGCTTTGAAAATCTTAACATGATTAAAACTAATATGAATATAATATTATTTAGAGCATTTGAAATTTATGTCTTTGTTAAACGTAAAAGGACAACAAAAGAATTAACTTTAAAATGAAAAATTATGTATCAATATTCCCTCTCTTGGCACTATATTTTTATCGGTTGCAGTCAAGGTAAAAATCTGAAGACAAGCAAAAAAAAAATTTCTACTAAGAAATGTAAATAGAGCAGTTCTTCTCTACAGCATCTTTGTGGTGAATTCTCTGGTTGTGTAATTTGTATTTCAATTATTTATTTTCTTTCTGAATGTAACTTTTGACATTTGACATTATACTTACTTATTGTATGATTGTTGTAATTGAGAAAAAAATCACATAAACATCTTTAGAAAATTCATTCATTTTCCCAAACTGAAACTGATTATAACTGATCAGCTGATGAATTATAATAAATTTATTCCAAAGAATATATTACTTGCCATTAATTCTGAGATCATGCTTCCTATATATAGTGGTACCGTGCCAGAAATAACAGAATTCTACAACTAAAAGGATACTTCATCAATTCAAGTAAAGTACTCAGAATACTAATTCAGTACTATAATATCAGCAGTATTGCAGTTTTGAACTTAAGACATTGTCCATTAACTCATTTTATTTTTAAAACTTCCTCAGGCTATTAAGCAGTGGCTCATTTCCAGGAAGTCACTAATATTTTCATATATAGTTGTTGAAAAAACAAGCTTCTACTTATTTTGAGTGAAAAAAAATTATCTTTCCAAAGATAAACAATTATGCCAATATAAAATTATTAGAAAATTCTAATTTGTACTTGAAGAGTAAAACAATATAATCAATTAAAAATACTTTGATGGATTAGAAAATCACAGCCCCAAATTTATCTTCAAATCAATTCAGGGATATCCATTGCCATCAGGAAATGGTATTTCAATGGCTATATTCTATAAATGCTGCCATGAATTCTATGACCTTCTCAATCTACAAGCCAGCCCCCATAGCATTTCAGATTTGGACTGAATAATGCCAGGCTGTACATGCAAAACTACTCCTTTCTGTCTTCTGTCTTCATGGGAATATTTCTAATTAATTAGATGAAATTCCTCCACTCCTAACTACCTTCACCTTAGCCATATCAATTCCAAGTAAATGCATTTTCAAATACTCTGTGTTCAAATTTTCTAAAGAGACAAGCAGTTGAAAGGAAAAACTATAATGCCAATTGCCTCAAATCAATTTTTAACATATCTTATTATAATATATATAAAGGATCCAAAAATATACAGCACAATCTTTCTCCATGATTTTCTGTTCTGTCAAGAAAAAAGCAGAAGGAATCATTTTTCCATCACACACAAAAAATATATATATTGGACTAGGTAGATAAAACACTCTTTGCAGAATAATAGGGAAGTGTTAAGGTGTCATTTAATATCTTTGCTCTAATGATTTCCTAGCAATACTTACAGATAACTCAAGATTTCAGAAGCCAAAGGTTTCAAAAATTAGGCAGAAGCCTCAAGCAGAGCTGTGAATAGATTTCATAAACTCTCAGGGTTTGAAGAATCTTTTAAAGATTTCTAGAACAAGTATCCATGTGATGTTTGAATTTCTTCCATTAGATCCCCACCAAGTGGTTACACAGTCCATCCGAAAAGCTACAGTGACAAAGAACCCATCGCCTCTTGAGGCAGCCCATGCCATTAAGACTATTACAAGGTTTACCAGTACAAGTCAAATTTTATCCTCTTGTAATTTTCAGAAACTGTACCTCATTGGGCCATATAAACCAATATTTAGCTTGGGTTTCTATTAGACAATTGTAAATATTATAGGGCTGCATGTCTCTTTACTTCTCTGTCTCACCACTATCTTATTGAACTATCACCACTGTCTTATGAACTACTTGAAGCCTTGGTCCTAGTTTAACAATCTTTTTATTCTCCGTACTTAATATGGAGCTAGGCGTGTAGTGGATATCTAGAACAAATGATTGCTAAATGAATGAACTGCATCTGAAATGTAAGCTCATTCAAAACCCAGACATGTCATTTTGTCATAAAAATTATAGTGGGTATTGTGGGAAATGTGAAAGGAGTTAGGGAGGAGCGAATTAAGGGACAGCTATTGAAAGACAAAATCAATCTTTCCCAACACCTCCCTGGTACTTGAATCCAAGACAAGGTCTGGGATCCAGCAGATTATCTGACTTAGATACAAGCGGCATTCATGATATCCGGGCAGGGAAGAATGTTCTTAGCTTGGCATGTGTTTAAAGAGAAGTAATAACCAGGAATGCGACATTTTGATATTATTTATTTACATAATCACTGTTAACTTATGATCCTTTCAAATCTAACAATATTAGGCATACCTCTCTTTGGTAATGCAGATTAAAATTTTAAATGTATCAAAAATTGTGAAAAAGCCACACAGAAAAATTTTAGAAAAAGGTTTATAAAGAACATAAATGGAAAGATAGCTTGTGTTCATGGATTGGAAGAATTAATATTGTTAAAACATCTATACTCCCCAAAGTGATCTACAGATTCAATGCAATCCCTATCAAAATTGCAATGACATTTTTCACAGAAATAGCGAAAAGAATCCTAAACTTCCCATGGAAGCACAAAAGACCTGAAAGAGACAAAGCAATCGTAAGACAGAAGAACAAAGCTGGAGGCATCACACTTCCTGATTTTAAAATATATTACAAAGCTGTAGTAGTTAAAATAGTATGGTACTGGCACAAAAACAGACACACAGAGCAAAGGAACAAAATAGAGAGCTCATAAATAAACCCGCACATGTACGGTCAACTAATCTTTGACAAGGGAACCAAGAACACACAATGGGGAAAAAACAGTCTTTTTAATAAATGGTGCTGGGAAAACTGGATATCCACATGCAGAAAAACAAAGAAGAAACTGGATCCCTATCTTATACCACTCACAAATATTAACTCGAAATGGATTAAAGACTTATGCGTAAGACCTAGAAGCATAAAACTCCTAGAAGAGAACATAGAGAAAAAGCTCCTTGACGTTGGTCTTGACAATGATTTTTTGGAGAAGACACCAGAAGTACAAGCAACAAAAGCAAAAATAAACAAGTGGGACTACATCAAACTAAAAAGCTTCTGCACAAAGAATCCATCAACAAAATGATAAAACAACCTATGGATTGGGAGAAAATATTTGCAAACCCATATACCTGATAATGGGTTAATATCTAAAGGAACACATACAACTCAATAACAACAACAAATTCAATTAAAAAAATGGACAGAGAACCTGAATAGACATTTTTCCAAACAAGACCTTCAAATGGCCACCAGGTACATGAAAAGATGCTAAATATCACTAATTATCAGGGAAATGCAAATGAAAACCACAATGAGATATCTCACATCTGTTAGGATGCCTATTCTTGAAAAGACAAGAGATAAGTGTTGGTAAGGAAGCCGAGAAAAGGGAACACTTGTACTGTGTTGGTGGGAATGTAAATTGATACAGCCATTATGGAAAACAGTATGAAGGTTCCTCAACAAATTAAAAATAGAACTGCCGGGGGCCAACCCCGTGGCTTAGCGGTTAAGTGCGCCCGCTTCGCTACTGGCAGCCCAGGTTCGGATCCTGGCGGATCTGGGCTCGCACTGACGCACCGCTTGTCGGGCCATGCTGAGGTGGCGTCCCACATACAACAACTAGAGGGATGTGCAACTATGACGTACAACTATCTACTGAGGCTTTGGGGAGAAAAGGGGAGAAAAAAAAAAAGAGGAGGATTGGCAATAGATGTTAGCTCAGGGCCGGTCTTCCTCAGCAAAAAGAGGAGGATTAGCATGGATGGTAGCTCAGGGCTGATCCTCCTCACCAAAAAAAAAAAATAAAAAAAATAATAGAACTCCTATATGATCCAGCAATCCTGCTTCTGGGTATACATCCAAAGGAAATGAAATCAGTATCTCAAAGAGGTATCTGCACTTCCATGTTCTTTGCAGCATTATTCACAGTAGCTAGGATGTGGAAACAGTCTAAGTGTCCATCAACAGATGAATGGATGAAGAAAATGTGGTATACATATATAATACTCAGCCATAAAAAAGAAGGAAATCTTACCATTTGTGACGACTTGGATGAACTTGGGGAACATTATGCTAAGTGAAATAAGCCAGACAAAGAAAGACAAATACTGTATGATCTCAGTTATATGTAGAATCTAAAAAAAATAGTCAAACTCATAAAAACAGAGAGTAGAATGGAGGTTGCCAGGGGCTGAGGGGTGGTAGAAATGGGGAAATCCTGGTCAAAAGTACAAACTTTCAGTTATAGGATGAATAAATTCTGGGATCTACTGTATAGCATGGTGACTATAATTAATAATAATGTATTGTATACTTGAAATTTGCTGAGAGTAAATCTTAAGCATTCTCATCACACACACATGCACACACAAACATGGTAACTACCTGAGGTGAGAGATCGGTTAATTAACTCAATTGTGGAAATCACGTCACAATGTATATGTATATCAAATAATCATGTTGTACACTTTAAATATACACAATTTTGTGTGTCATTTATGCCTCAATAAAGATGGAAAAAATAAAAGTAAAATATTTAAAATACAAAAAGTAAAATAAATTCACTGCATGACGTATAACTAGAATTTTTAAAATGTCTTTAGACATGGTCCCTAAGAAAATGAGCCAAAATGCTTCATCACACATCTTCCTTCTTGATACTGCCACCACTCTTTAAACACCTTCTATTATACCCACTGGCAGAAAGAGACGTGCTTCTGTGATACCCAGTGCTCCAAACCGGTGGTTGTCAATGCTATGTCTTCATACACCAGTGTGCAGTGGAAGACTAAGATGGAGGAGGAGAGTTAGAGCCGGCACAGCCTGCGTATGCCCCCCATGACCTCATCCCCTGCCCCGTCTGTTATCTCAGTGCACAACTGAGCCTCTACCAATGAGTTGTGCGCGGAACACTGTCCTTTATGTGAGTCGCAGCCTCAACACTCACATGACCGATTCAGCCGTATCTGTCCTTTCGCCATCATCAAAATGGATTGTAATTTAACAATTTGAGCAAAGGTGCTGATAGCTTTATTACCTCAATTTTCATGCCCTCAGATACATCTGCCATTACATAAAATTGTGTTATTTCCTCAGACACTGCTTGTTTCAAACGGATTGAAAGAATTTTAATAAAAGAAACTGGGGCATCTGGTTCAAGACCAGAGAGTGAGGGAATATGTTTACTTTTCTCTATTAAAACATAAATAAATAAATAAATAAATAAATATCCTCTTGTAACAACAGAAAACATTATGAGCAGGGAAAAATCCTATAACACAACTGACAAGGCGGGAAAATGCCATCAGTAGATTTCTGGAGATAGATGAAATATCAGATCATCATATTGATGGGTAAATCTGTGTTTGAAGTTAGGAAGGAGGAATGGGGAAAGCAGTTTTCCCAAGAGGAAAAGCAGAAAGTGTTATGTTTTGTAAACATGCAGTCATCCTAAAATGGGCATTTGGAGTGAGTAGGTTTCCTAGCCTACTTGCCTGTTCCCGCACCAATGCACTTCGAAGTGAAGACTGCAAGACACTATTCGTTCTTGCTTACAGTGTGCCTCCTATTTGTTGAGAGGCAGACTGGAAGAGATTCACAAAGTTACAAAGAAAACACACACTAGCTCTCTATTTTAATGGCATATTCCCTTATTCAAATTTGGAGGAGCAGGGTGAACGAAAAAATTGTTATATCTAGGCATGTCAGTGAAATTTTAGATAAAATAAAAATTAGAGACTAATAGATTCCAGAGGGGAAAATACAGAACCAGATTCTTCAGCAGCAGCACTGTGTGCAAAAAAAAAAAGAGCAAATATTGCTCAAATTTCTGAGGAAAAAAATATTTTCAAGCTGGAATTCTATATCAAAATTAAATGAGAGGGCATTTTTAGACATAAAATATCTCAGAGTTTTTCAGAAATATGTTTAAAATGTTCTCCAGGGTTTTGAACAAAATATATCATAGATTTTCTGAAACACTTATTAAAGAAAATACCCCAGCAACATAATATGGAATACACTAAAAAGATGTCTTGAGAATCCTAAAAACTATGACATATATATACACAAATTTATATATACATACATAAACATATATATTTTATATATACAACATATTTATATGTATGTGTAATATATAGTATATATACTATGTATTTATATGTATGTAATACATACATATACATATATGTTAGCCATATATATATGAGTGTGTGTGTATATAAACAAATCTGTGATGGCAGATGATAGACTCACAAGGCATTTACTTCAAATTAAATCAGAAACTCAGAAGAATACAGGAAGAATACCTTCAAGAAGAAAGTGGATTGAACAAAGTGTTTCCAGTAAAACCAGGAAGATATTTATATATTGTCTGTGTAATAATAATAAAAGAAATAGAATTGGAAACTATGAAAAAATAGAAAGATTATGATCTAATCAATATGAAATAAACTAAAATATTCTGTAATTTTGAAATAGAGCACTTCAGAAAAGAAAATCCATTTTCTTTTGATCTTGGGATGCCCATGGTTTGATTCAAGTTTGACCTATGACAATAATGTGTATTTGTTTGTCAAGTTATCACAATAATACTATGTACGTGTGATAAAAATCAAAGATTACAAATAAAAATCAAAGATTTCAGAATAGTTTATCTTATGATGAATGTTCCAATTACTATTGTTGGAAAACCGATTACTGCAAAACTAAGGGGCCTAAAGCAAGCATTTTAAATGACACTGAGTATATTAATTAGAATTTGTTTAAGGTTCTCTTCTATTTTTAAATTATCTCTTTTTTTTTCTAGAGTAGATTTTTGTTTTATCTTTATCTTTCTCTGTCATGCTAGTGCCGTATGTAGTGATACATATGGGTATTACATCAACTGATTTTAATAATATCATTCAGGTTATGAATAAAGGCTTGGGAAAGATAGTGGAAGTGGGTTCCCTCTGCTGTTGGATGAACAGTTCTATCTCTCATTGGTGTTTCTCTTCAGTATAAACTCTGAGTAATATGCAAGAGCAGGTTTTGTGTAATTGCAGTGTTCAGGTTACAGTAAGTGGTCCCGAACATGTTATAAGGTCTTCAAATGCCACAAAGGTGAGCCTTGTTCTGAGGCATTCACAGCTACACTAGAGCTATTTCTATAGAAAATGTTCTATATTTTTTCTCTTACATAAGGGACGTACAGATTTTGTCAGATGATAAACTTCATATTAGCTTTACTCGGGGGAGATTTAGGATGACCAAGGAGCATGATTATCCCATAAATAGAACCTCAACTAACCTTCCTGTGCCAGCCCTATTTCTCATCCTCACTCTAAGTTGTTGGAAAAATGACTGGGAATATGACAACCAGACTGACTCTTTTTGCTATTGCAAGGTAACTCACCACTTATTTTATTTAATAATGTAGAATTTTATCATGAAAATATAAACACATACTCTCTTGTCTAGACCTTATTACTCTCTGATTAGATTCCAGATAAATTTCCGATTAGCTACTCCTATAACTATGCAAGTTATGAAAAGAAATCTCATAATACTTAATGAGGAATATCTCACCAATTACACTGCTAGAGCTAAAGATTACACTTTTATTTATAAATATCTTTGGTCATTTTAGTGCAAAAATATACTACAATATAATAGATTTTTCTAGTGTAGTAATACATTAAGCTAATATAATTTACTCACTCTTAGGACAGATATTTTAGAATGAAACTTCAAAATATCTGTGTAATTATTTGAGTAGTGAAGTAATATTTTCATCTATATCAGAGCCTAGATGTATTTTAGTTTGTTATAAATCTTTAGCATGCTGGTTATTTTATAATCACTCCACCTCCAGATCAATATGATCTTTAGAGCACAACAATATCATTTAAAAATTAATTTAAAATAAGAACTATTTTACTCAAGTAATTTCGAAGTCTGAGACAATCAAATTTAATATCAACCTTTGAAATAATCTCAAGAATGCTCTGACTTCCTATTTTCTGATGATTGAAAACTATGGTGATGCTGTATTTCTTAAAACTACATACTTATTTCTAATTTTATTTGATTTGAATGATTTTTTATTTCACAAAATATAGTTCATCCCTTGTTTGTTTTTCTCTTTTTGTTTCTCCTGGAATCCTGAGTATTTCCTTTTTTTTTGGTGAGGAAGATCAGCCCTGAGCTAACATCCATGCAAATCCTCCTCTTTTTGCTGAGGAATACCGTCCTTGAGCTAACATCTATTGCCAATCCTCCTCCTTTTTTCTTTTCCCCCAAAGCCCCAGTAGATAGTTGTATGTCATAGTTGCACATCCTTCTAGTTGCTGTATGTGGGACGCGGCTTCAGCATGGCCTGACAAGCGGTGGGATGGTGTGCGCCCGGGATCTGAACCTGGGCTGCCAGAAGGGAGCGCGCACTTAACCGCTACACCACAGGGCCGGCCCCTGAGTATTTCCTTTTATAAAAAGTATATACTCCTGCTGTCAGGTCGTGTTCTTGTATTGGTTTCTGCTGGAGCCCAAGTGGAAGAGAAGAGTTAACAGGTACTTTCTGGACTTTCCTCCAGCTCCAGGCACATCTGAAGATTTGAACATGCATTAAATTTTTCCTGAAAGTGTAACTCAAGAATTTTCTAAGAGTATATACAGATCCACCTAAGTGAGAATGTGGCAGGGGTTACAATATGGCACCTATTCCTCGTTATCAAAAAAGTTTATCAAGTATCAAAGAAGTAAGTATTGAGGAAATAAATTGTTCCAGCTAATGGAAGCTAGCTGTATCTCCCTGAGAGGGTCACTTGGCTAGCAAAGAAAGAGCTGAAGAGCTAATAGTTTCTCTCATTTGAGATGGTCTGCACAAGCTCAATGTGAGCAAAATCACAGTGATCTTAGTGCACCAGCCTCTATGCCTAGGAGTCACAAGACTTGCACTCTACTGCGGATGTGAGTGCTGTGTGGTTGCCTTTTTAAATTTTAAGTATGTTTGGTGCTTAGTGAAGGCTACTGTGTTTCATTAGCTTAGTTTTCAACCCCAAACAACCACAGTTGTTGGTCAAGCAGAGGAGTCATTTCAACAAGCAGGGTTTCCTTCACAGTTAGTCTTTGTTCCAAACTTAGAATAATATAGACGTGCATTTGTGCAAAAATTACACCAAACCAAACCAAATAAAAAAAATTAGACACCATGTGCACGCATGCACACACACACAAACAACTCTATCATTTTACAGTAGTGAACTGTTCTTTTATGTTGCTTGGAGGTATTTAATTGCTAGAGTTCAATAAACCTTTTTCAAAATGGCAAAACATAAGTTAAATCTATGTCTACACAAGACGCAAGTTCATAGTAAGAGATTATAGAATCTCGAAACAGCTTTGCTTATGAAAGTAAGCATACTTGGTAAACTTAGGCAAGATTATTTTTGTCTCATGTTGGTTTTCAGACCACATATCCTGCTGTGCATTTGCAAAGTAATAAAAGGTCTTAGGTTTACTAAGCTAGCTCTCACGGTGCCAAAAAAATGCGATAATTTACAAAGAGAAAAACTCTTCAGATATAATTAGCAGACGTGTTAAACAAATAGCTCATATGCTGTAATTAAATTGCATATTAAACTAGGCTCCTATATTTTAATCTACATAGTTTGAGGATATTATACATTTTTTTAAGTTCGTATTCATTTATCTACATATGAATCAAATAATCCTTATAAAGAATCACCTAAATACAAGAGTCAAACATAAATTTGATACTTAAATGATTTATTTGCATAGAAAGGACATTTAAAAGTAAGACTAATTAACTGCTAAATTCATCTATAATAGAGGAAAATTCAGCTAAAGGGAGTTTTAGCTCAGTGCATTTGGCAAAGTTATTTAATTTGAAAGAAAAAAACAGAGGAACCTGTAATACTCCAAATTTTTGAAAGATAAAATTCAAAATATTTAATCAGCAATATTTTGGAACTAGAATTTTTAGAATTAGGTAGTTTCACAGAATTCAATTTTCTAACTTTCTCAAATTACTTCAAAAGTTTAAAGTTATGTATTTAGGAACAGATGTTGTAATGAGTTATATGCTCTTGTGCCCATGTGAAACAAGAATTAAAATGATATATAATAGGATTTTCATTTTCCACATGATTAAGTCTGCCATGGGCCACAAGACAAAACATTTTAGATTGTTAAATTCATTCATATTGAGGGAAAATAGTTTCAATAAAGAAAATGGAAACACTTAATTTGTAAGGAAAAAGATTAGTTTATTTTGGAGATTATAAGATTACAAGAAACATAGCTTTTATAATGCCACAATAGTTGCTTTCCAAAGTTTAGGAACCCCAAAAACACACACTAGACTGTCAATAAAAAAACCTTCTAGGTTTAACTAATATCTGAAAATCATCCTCAGATTACAAAACTATTAACCGAATGATTAACCGCTTCTTCTACGCTCATTTTAAATTAGGAATGTTTGAGGGGATTTAGAGATTCTGTACGTTTCTTGATAGCCTTATTAATGTAAGTCATTCTTAAGCTTTAGCAATGAAGCACTAGAGGAGAATCCTATTACATCTGAGAGCCAATTGTTAATGTTCAGGAATTTTGTGAACACATTTGCAGTTTGAAATCCACCAAGATGTGAGTATTTAGACCACGCATACTCGGCAAAAGCAATAAATCAATTTTTTTATTTGTTCATTTCTTTTTTTCCCAGGAGAAACAGTTGTTAATCACTTCCAGTACGGTACTGGTCTTATGGTTTCCAATGCTCATATGTGTGACACATTTTTGAAATATCCCTGACTGTAAATGGAGCTATTGGTGAATTTCTTTGTGCAAGAACCATTGGTTTCTCATCAAATTCTGCCCTTGCTTCTCTACTCCCATCACTTTGCAGAAGGCAACCTTCCACATCTGTTGGGGAAGGTCATCAAGAAGTGATAGCCATTTGACCTGTGAGCTGGAGCCAGGCAATTGGAGGCAGCCCATGCCCTCCCCTGTCTTTGGAATGTGGATTCTGCTTGCCTTCCCCACTTCCAGAAGCTGCCCCAAGGATACAACCTTGATATAGTAATGTGGTAATGAGACTATCTGGAATGAGTATGTGACT
Source organism: Diceros bicornis minor (assembly GCF_020826845.1). Taxonomy (NCBI): domain Eukaryota; kingdom Metazoa; phylum Chordata; class Mammalia; order Perissodactyla; family Rhinocerotidae; genus Diceros; species Diceros bicornis. The sequence continues at coordinate 31,965,727 of NC_080762.1, forward strand.
AAACTCAGTTAGGGACCCTGTGTATATAACCGAACCCAGTTAAGGCCTCTACATAAACTTTTAAGATTTGGAGGATGGGTCCAGAAAACCACTCATCTTGCAGCTGCCCAGACAAGCCTCATAAGTAAATTCCCTTGTTTATTAAACCTGTCACCTACCAATCTGGAGTGGTCTGCCTCTTTCTTTGGTCTCCCCTTGCCCTCTGTTTATGGAAGTCAGTTTCAGATTACACTAGGGGAACTCCTGGGCAGGTTGCATAGCAACAGCATCCCGAAATATTATTCATAACATTGCCACTGGACACATCTTCCCAGAACGTCACTTTCAGCATATAATTCTTCTGCTCCTTTATCTGATACTTTTGTTCTTCTGAACCCTGGCTCTGAAACTCTCTCTCCAATTTTCCATTTCTTTGCACCCCACCATCTGCTTTAGCCAAATGGGCCAGCTTGCCAATGTCATCATTTTTGTCCATACCCTTCCTCCTTTCTTAGAAAGTCCTTCAGGTTCACTGAATTTATTGAAATTCTACTCATTCTTCAATATTCAGGAACCCCCCTCCAATTTGTAGGAAGAATTAACATAATTTGGTGGAAGTACAACACTGCAAATCTATCTTCCTGCTCAGGAGTTAACCATGGTGTATAGAATGAAACATATACGATTTGGGAGGTGCTTCTAAACAAAAGACTGCTCAATATTAAATATAAAAATTAGGTTATGGTGACCATGAAAATGCACTGCTCAGATATTCTGTTGCAGAAAACACAGATGATCTGATAGAGGAGCAAAGAAATTGTTTACTAAAGGAACTGGAAGAATTGACTATATTTAGTGACAGAAGCCAGAGGAAGACCTGGGATTGGATTTTGTGGATGCTAATTGGGGAAAGGGGTGGGGTTAGAACTTAAGAGAGGATAGAGAAGACATCGATTAACGGGTACTTTCTCATGACATAGGATTAAATATTCTGACAAGAACCCCAGGAAATGAGGCAAACTCACCACCAGAGTGGCTCTTAGAAGCCTACAGGAAATGATGATCAATGCTCTGAATACCCAAGTTGCCCTGGCAGATGACACAAAAAGGAATAAGGGGAAGTGTATATGTTGTAATAGACATGTTGCATGATGCCGGAAGACCCACCAGGGGATTATGTTCCATGGGAGGACAAAAAAGACACGCCATTCACAAAGGCCATTAGGAATGACCTGGTAAGAGTGTCATCAAACCACTAAAAATTTCCATAATGTCTCTTCTCTGCAGGACAGTGATGACTGTCACAGGCTCTCCCAAGTATGAGAAATGAAAAGGCCAACCCAGGGCTACATTCTAGATACAAATAAATATAGTCTTGAAAGTTTAAAAAAAGAAGTCACAGAGCTGGGCTCCTTACTATCCAGGGGGATGATAGAGTCCTGAAATAATAGAGACCACATAGCGGCACTTAACCACCGGAAGCCAAGAGGCCACAATTACCGTAATGAATGCCAAGTTCATGCGGGCGAGCTGGGTCTGGAAGAATTTTTAGCCATAGTTAACATAGTTTGATATCCCTAAAATCAAAATAGGTAAGCAGAGAATAAGGGTGCTACTTAATGTTCATAACTAGGAAACAAGAACGAAGGGGCAGGAGGCTGAGAGCAAGCATCCCAAAAACATGTCATGAATGCCTTGATCACTTCCTCGATTTGAAACAAGTTTTAGATTTGAAACATGTTGATTAAAGGAAAAAAGGACCTTGTAGCACCATAAACTACTGATTCCCCAGTCCTTCCCCAAGAGGATCTATGATTATTGAATAACTCTATACTCAAAGGAAATTAAATGCCCAGACATTTTGAGGACTGTTGGCCACAGCAGCTGAGTTGACACTGATATGAGGAAACCTAAACTACAATCGTGGACTACTTGTCAGAGTGGGGACCTACAGGGACCAAATAATAAATGAATTCATGGATAAAGCCCTGCTCGCAGTAGGCCCACTTGTTCCGTGGACTCACTCCAGGATCATTTTCACAGTCCCTGGGTGTATAATTGGAACTTAAATACCTGGCAGTTGGAATACCCACCACATTGTTTCCTTGACCCTTGGAAATAAGCTTCACAGTGGGAAAGGCCGAGTGGAAGCTTCTGAGACAAAATAAAAACCAATATCACATTCCAGGGGGGATGGAAGAAATTGAAGTATGCAGGATCAATGGTTCCTATTATATGGCTGTCTAACTTGCTATTCTGGCCCTTGCGGAAATAGAATGGATTCTGGAGGATCACTGTAGTCTACAACAAGTTCAACCAAGCAGAAACATTGATTCCAGCCACTTTGCTGGATGAAGTATCGTTGATAGAGAAGATTGCTAAGGCACATGGCATACATAGGTACATGGCATACAGCCATTGGTTTGGCAAATGCATTATTTTCTATTTCACTTACAAAAAAGAATCAGAAACACTTTGCCTTCATATGGAGTAGAAAGTAATACCCATGTACTATTTCCACTCAGTTAAAGAGTTCCATAGAGACGACGGAAAAGCTATCGCTCAAAGTCACATGGAAAAGGAGATTTTGAAGCATACGCTATAGAATGAGGTGCCCATAGAGATGTGCCAATCATATCTACTACTTTGGGGAGTATAGTTGACTGAGAGCTCCAGCTACCATCCTTCAAATTTACCACTGTTTATGCTGAGGACTTGCTTCCCCTAGGATGCCCCAGCCCATAATAGAGCTTGGCAGAGGTACTAGTTCTGACACCTTCCTATAAGACTCTTCTCATGGGCAATTTGGGTGTATATAACTTTTAAAAGTTTTATCTAATTTTGGAAAATCTCTCTCAAGTTCCTTTCATTCACAAGCTGTTACAGATGAATCTTCTATCACAGGACTGCTGAAGTTTTATACCCTGCAAACACAAGAATCCTTTAAAATTTTATATTTACCCACCACAAAAGAAAAAATATATGGAAATACAGCATATTTATAATTTTTATGCTACATTATTGAGTATATTTCTGACAAGAAAAGTGATCAATTTTAATTAGGCATCAATAAGAACTGGATCCCCCATTTACAATCTTATACATCTGATGACTAGAAGAATTTTCCACAGATTAACCTCTGACTCAAATCCTGTTTCTCCTGTGTGACTACATATTGCTAGTGCCAAACAATAAAGAATATGTTCATATAAGACCCTCCCTGTCCCTGCGACTTTGTGTCACATTGTAGGTGGGTTGGCACACAGTGGACAGTAGAAGGTTTTCTGGAAGTCATTCCTACAAGTAGATTGTTAACAGTAAGTTTACCTTAATATAGAAGTGACATAAATCTCACTTAAAATAAACCATATCCCCAACTCAAAATCCCTTAGCCAAATCCCAATAATTCTCTTGCCTCTTCAATATATGCCAGCACAAAAAAAAAGTGTGAGAGACGGGAAGTAGCAGTGGAAAGAGATATCAATCGCAACTAATTTGGGTCAAAATAATTTAAGCAAATTTTACAAAAATAAGAAATTTTAAAAATATGTAATCTTGTGAACACGTTGCTGGTAAAACCACCACTCAGCATCTTGGAAAGGATCTGGGAAAACATGTGGCTCTGAAGTTTACACTTCATTAACTTCATGTTACATTCTTCTTTTGTCTCCAACAAATCTGCAAATTTACTTCTACTTTTGCATGGCCTATCTGGTTAATAATATCATCTCAAACTCAAGGTAGAAACCTCAAACTCATCCTCGACTTTTACTCGATAGTTTTTCTTTCTTCCAGGCTGTCACAGAATTATCTCAAATCTATCTCAAACATTTTATAAACTCTTTCTTTTTATCCATCTTTTGTACAACCATATTTCAGGTCTTTGTCTTGCCTGCACTCTTAGAAAATTGTCATACTCTCACTGATCTCTCATATTAACGCTAGAGTCACCTAACATAAAGATAGAGCTGCACATGTCACTCCTCCAAAGAAACTCGAAGGAGAATAAAGTCCAAACTACTCTGCAAGGAGTACAAAAGCCATATCAAGTTGTCTCCACTTACCTCTCCAGCTACTTTGCCAAATGTGGCATAGTAGACTCTTTCAAATATCTGTACCTTACATTCATTCATCCTTCTATATAGAATGTTCTTTGACCCTTTCTTCATTTGACAAAAGCCTAGACATGTGTCAAGAGCTAAGTCCTGTGTCACCATCTGCTTTGTGAAGACCAATCATTTCACCTACCCCAGGTAACAGAGTTACTTTGTACTGCCGTGAAAGGACTTTATATAGGACTTAATCTTTTTCCTAAAACGTGAACTCTGTAAATTTAGAGACTGTGCCTTGTTCACTTTTATGTTTGAAGTGGCTAGTAAAGACTTCATTAAACATTTAGTAATCTGTCACTTTGAATGTCGTTTAATTTGTCTAATGCTTGAATCACCTTGCCAATCAGATTCTAATTTTCTGTATGTGTGTGGAAAAAAGTTCTGACCAAGCAAGTCTTTGCATCCCTATAGTTTTGGACTGGCAGCCATATCTGCCTTTCTGTTTCATCCTCAAAAGAAACAAACATACACACAGCTGTAACAGAACAACAATTAACAGAAGTTGGACACTCAAAAGAATGAATAATGTGCACTAAATGAACTTTGATATTTATTACCCTATAAATCTATGTGCTTTATAATGTATCAACTTGTTAATTATTCAACTTATTATTGTATGGCAAATGTTTAAAGTGACCCTAGCACCTTTGATGTTAGAAAATAAACCCAGTCTCATTAATGAAAGGAACCACATTTTATTTACCATTGTATTCCCAGTAGCTGTTATTTTATTTATTTATTTATTTATTTTTTGTGTGTGAGGAAGATCAGCCCTGAGCTAACATCCATGCTAATCCTCCTCTTTTTGCTGAGGAAGACTGGCCCTGAGCTAACATCTATTGCCAATCCTCCTGCTATTTTTTCCCCCAAAGCCCTGGTAGATAGTTGTGTGTCATAGTTGCACATCCTTCTAGTTGCTGTATGTGGGACGCAGCCTCAGCATGGCTGGCCAAGCGGTGCATCGGTGCACGCCTGGGATCCGAACCCGGGCCACCAGTAGCGGAGCATGCACATTTAACCACTAAGCCACGGGGCGGGCTCTCCCAGTAGCTGTTAGATTCAAGTTTTTAATGGTGACATTTTTAATATCAATACAACAAGAAATATCTTGAGATATGACAGATATTATCATAGACAATAAAAAATAAAAATAGGCGGTAGACTCTAAGGAGACATGACAAATAGTAAACAAGCACAGTGGGAAAAAAAGATAATGACACATATTTGAGAGATAAAATAGAGGTAAAATAACCCAGTATTCCACAATGGACTGGATATAGTATCAATATAGACAGAAACGTAGAAAGGTAAATGTCACTCCCAATGTACTCCTTTATTGGATCAACCATTACTATTTGTAACAAAGTAGAATTTGAAACAAAACACTAATGGTATCCTTAAAGAGATCAAAACTAAAAGGAATAACAGTGCTTGCTCAGTGGGGAAGGGGTAGAGGGAGCCACTTTGCTTCTCTCCTTCCTAGTTCTGTTTTCTCTTGTTTGCTCTAAGGATTCCCTTGTCTTCTCCAAGCCTCAAACCATACATGTTTCTAGATTTATCAGCATGAATTCTTTGAATGAGATATTACTATCCCTCCCATTTTTATATTGTATTAATTATATTTGTTTTGTTAATCTGAATTGACAAACTGTTTCATTTTGTACGCAAGACAGCACAACCAACTTGAAATATGGCATGAATTGAGTCAGAACCAGGCGAGCTGTTCCGACAACAATACACTAGAAAGAATCGTAGAAACACTGAGTCTACGATGGTAAGTGGCCAAGTGGACTGGAGGCCGGGGAGGTACTCAGAAGTTTGAAGACATTTGATTTTTCTGTAATGGGAACAGAGGATTAGGAATACATCACAAGTGAGGAGTCCAGGAAATTTTTCAAAGGGAGAGAAGAGAGTAGTTGACATGACACTGGATTCTTGAATACCAGATGGCAAGTTCAGTATCTAGCAATACTGAAAGCACATAAAACCCTGTGAGTCATCAATAGCCAGAGCAGACAGAAGCAACATTAGTTGGTGCCTCTACTGCTCCACGTTTACTTACCACCCAAATAAACCATCCTGGGAGAGTGAATGAGTAACACCCAAGTGCCTAGAACTCTTGTAGGCGTTGTAACACAACACATTTTGGGACATGTTCTCTAACCTCAAGAAACTTTAAATGCAAGGAGATGGATCAAAATATAAAGTGCCTAGAACTCTTGTAGGCGTTGTAACACAACACATTTTGGGACATGTTCTCTAACCTCAAGAAACTTTAAATGCAAGGAGATGGATCAAAATATAAAACAAAGCCCACACGTTACCCGTGGGACGACTAAGAGTAAACGATGAAGCAGAGTCACGTTACACGTCTCTTTAAGCAAGAAAGCCAAAGAGACAACAACTACAACCAAATTCTATCATATTTAAGGTGTCTGCAGGGCTGGCCCAGTGGCGCGAGCAGTTAAGTGCATGGGCTCCACTGCGGCGGCCTGGGGTTAGCCGGTTCGGATCCCAGGTGCGCACTGACGCACTGCTTGTCGAGCCACGCTGTGGCGGCGTTCCATATAAAGTGGAGGAAGATGGGCACGGATGTTAGCTCAGGGCCAGTCTTCCTCAAGAAAAAAAAAAAAAAGGGAGGATTGGCATCAGATGTTAGCTCAGGGCTGATATTCCTCACACAAAAAAATAAGGTGTCTTTAATGAGGAAAATGTTACATTATACACATTTATGGCATTTTCTATATACTGAACATGAGGTAAATGAGAGTAGATACAGAGATTTACTATCTGCTTAAGGAGGAATGTGATTGTGTAGATTAATTTTATGTGTCAACTTGACTGGGTGTCCAAACATCTGGTCACAGGTTATTCTGGGTGTGTCTGTGAGGGTTTTCTGAAAGAAACTAACATTTGAATGTATAGACTGAGTAAAGCTGCTTGTCCTCACTAATGTGAATAGGCCTCATCCAATCAATTGAAGATCTAAATACAACACAAAGGCTGAACAAGAGGGAACTCCTCCTGCCTGACTGCCTTGAGCTGGGGCATCTGTCTTTGTCTGCCTTCAAACTTAAACTGAAACATGGACTCTTCCTGGGTCTCGAGCCGGCCAACTTTTGGACTGGAACTTACACAATTGGCTCTCCCGGTTCTCAGGCCTTCAGACTGTCTGGAATCACACTATCAGCTCTCCTGGGTCTCTAGCTTGCTGACTACAGATCTTGGGACAGTCTCCCTATTGCATGAGCCAATTCCTTATAATAAATCAATCTCTCTCTTTCTCTCTCTCATATATACATTAATTCTGTTTCTCAGGAGAATGCTGGCAAATATAGTGACATTGCATAATTCCAAATGGTAAGTGTTCAGTAATTTTCCCTAAACATTTCTTTTTGCATATAGCTAGATAGATACTAAAAAATACTGAGAAGTATATGAATCACTTTAGTGTACACAGTGACAAATTGGAAGAAATGTGGTATATCTTTTTGTTTTTTGTTTTTTAGTGGTCAGTGCCTCTTTTTGTTTATACTCATCATTTTACATAGAAAACCTTGCTTTAATTCTTTTCTTTCTTGGTACGTTCTAAACTTTATTTTAAATACACCTACTTTACAATCCTTTATTTGGTGTCTCTCACAATGAATGACTGTAAATCTTATTGTTTTGATTTTATATGACACTTAGCATTTGGAACCATGCAATGTCACATTTCTCCTTAAGTAGATGTTAAGTCTGTGTTCTGTATCCACCAGCACTTCTCTCTATCTCAGGATACAGCAAATACGACAAATGAGAGCAAGGTAGCATTTTCCTCATTAGAAATCATTAAAAAATAATAAAATGATTGTATTTGTTGTTCTCTTATTTGACATTTTTGCTGATTTTGCTTTTAATCAAAAAATAAACAGGATACTATGCTTTTTTGTTCTTCACCCAGCACCACATACTGCATATAATAACTATACATGCATGTGTGTACACACATGCCCTCATAACCACACATCCTGCTGCATGTCAGATTACAATAATTACTTCAGTTAAGTGTTATAAATATAGATTGCTAGCCGTGGAAAATAATGCTGACTGGCTAATGGAACTGCTATAACTAGACCTTTGTTCCTTGCCTTTTTTCTGCTATAGAGGCTGTAAAAAGCCAGATAATTGCTCTCTTAGCTTCTCTTATAACTTGTGGTGCCAATGCGACATGTCTCCATAATATATAAAGAAAGTTTATAATCCAATAATAATAAGGCAAACAATCCAATAAAAATTGGCAAAAGATTTGAGCACCTCATAAAAGAAGATATACGAATGGCTAATAAATACACATAAAGAAGATAACAACATTAATCGTCTGAGAAATGCATATTAAAACCAGAACAAAATATCATACACACCCGCTAGGATTGACATTACTATGCATTGGTGAGGTTGTGAGGCAATTGGAATTTCATACTTTACTGATGGGACTGTAAAATTGTACAACTACTTTGGTCAGCAGGTTCTTATAATGTAAAACATACAGTAATCATTATGAATTAGCAGTTTTGCTCATAGGTATTCCCCCCCCCAAAAAAAACGTAAGTTCAACAAAAGACCTGCATATGAATATTTAAAGCACTTTTATTTACAATAGCCCCACACTAGAAACAATTCAAATGTTCATCGACAAGTAAATGAGTAAACAAATATTGGTAGAGTCATACAATTAGAATGAAAATGAAAAGAAATGACCTATTGATGAATACAACAGCATAGATGAATTCAAAAGCATTACATTGAGAAAAAGAAGCCAGACCGAAAAGAGTACCTACTGTATGATTCCATTTCGACAAAATTCCAAAATCATCAAAACTAATCATAACGACAGGAAGCAGAGCAATGGTAACCAAGGGCTGGAGGTAGAAGTAGAGTTGACTGCAGAGAGTCAAAGGGAATTTTCTGGGGTGATGGAAATACTCTCTGTCTTGATTGCATTGTGGGTTATAAAATCGTATTCATTTGCCAAAATGAATCAAACTATATATTTAAAATAGGTGCATTTTATTGTAGGTAAATTATAGCCCAATGAAGTTGATTTAAAAGTCTAAAAATAGTAACAACAAAACACTATTAGTCAGATTCTCTGTACTTTTCACTGACATAGTCATGAATAAAGCATTAGGTTTCAAAATGTCCTTCTTTAATAGTAGTTTTAAGCATACCTAGATTATAATCTCTCTAGTTGAACATCTGTACTCCCTACGGCTAATTGGTGCCATGAAATGTGCATATGTGTGTGTGTGTTTTGGTTTTTACTATTTCCACTATCAGAATTTAGCCAAAGATTTTGAGGATGAATATAAATTAGTTTAACTATAGATTTCTCATATTTTAAATTGTGTCAAATAAAACCATTAAAATCCAATATGAACTTCAAGGATATTCGTTCCCCCGGAAGCTTTTGAGTCTACTTCAGGAGGTGAATACAAATGCAGTGCTAACGTGATAATAATTGTGATAGAGGAAGGATGCACATTTCTACAGCTGGTAGAGGAGTAAGATGCTTTGCACGGATGCAACTACAGTAATTAGTTTGTTCTGCTCTGAGTTCAATTTAAAATGGCAATTATTATTTGAATATGTGATTTAAATCTTTCAAGATATATTACAGTAAAAAGGAAAAAAGCTTTAGAATTGAAATGTAGAATCACGCAACTAGTTGTGGAGAAGAATATTAGTGGCCATGAGATAACATTTAAACTTTGTGTTGTGACTTCAATCAAGAATGAGTTTGAATTTTTAGAATGTATTATAAGAGCATATGAATATATAAGACTAACCATTTAAAAATGACTTTTAAACTTACTGATAAACCCTAATTAAAGATACTAAATGAGGTCTCATTCAAAATGGCCAGCTGTGCCACCCTCTGAATGTAAAAATATCCATCTAAGGCTGTTTCATGTGTTATCACATTCATGTTTTCACAATTATATAATATCATATTTTAGGTAAGACTATCTAGGTTAAATGATCTCAGTTCACTAATTCTAAGATTTAGAACTGTTTCAGTCAAGGAATAATAGTTTATTCCTTTTCATCACAAATGTTCGTCTGCAAATGAATGCTGTAGAGATGAATATTTAGGAATACAACATTTGCGATTTTATGAAATGATGGAGCCTGTTTTCAACAATTCACAATGCAGTTTACAGCAGCACCATTATCATTATAATCAAAATTCAGTAGAATTAGAATCTTGGGAACTAATAAACTATGGTGAGACTCATGAGAGTAAAATCACACTAGAGTTATATCATTTCCATGCAAACCAGGAAAATGTTGTTTAATAATTCAAAAACATAGTAGGGAATATTCATTTTTATGTATAAAAATATGGTATGGTTCCAAGGAGTTTTCTTAAATTTATTTTACCAAAGAGATGTTTATATTATTATTTTTCCATTTCGTTAATTTTTCTTTTTGTGATGCACTAGAATTTGTAATGTTTCTCACTTCTGTTTTATAGTGACGTGCCCATTTTCCCATCCAGTTTACCAACACAAATAGACAAACTGATCTATGGCTGCCCTATTACTACCAATATTATTTCATATTTGTTGTATGGAAGGGGCCTGATATGAGTATACCTGCTACTATTTAAATTTACATTTTTGTTTTCATTTCCCCATGCTTAATCATCCCCTGCCCCTTAAGGATGATTTTAACGATCATAGTTACTACTGCCCTGTTGGCAAAAGGATGGGAGAATGGAAGTGTAGCATGTTTACAGGAGGCAATGGCAAAGAAACTGGCTTAATGTCATTACAGGTCTTCTGGTGAGGGGACATCCTAAAAACAAATGGGTCTTTTTTACTGGTTAGAGTTTAATTAGGAACAAAAGCAGGGCAATCTGGGTGGAAAGGAGTTGTAATAATTCTACTTAATTATTTAGTTTTTCTAGGCACTGTGCTATGTATTTTATATTTATTCTGTATCTCCCAACAAAAGTGTATTAGCTGGTTCTTACTATCCTTGGTTTACAGATAAAGAAATTGAATAGGAAATATTTAAACCTTGTGCTAACTTGAGGATGAAAGTTTGAAGTGTGATATTTTACACACACATACACATTTTCCAGAAAACTTAATTTTTTAAACATACCTAATTTTTAACTTCGTGTCTGAAACTTCATCTCTGTGCCACATTCTGTATAATTAGAAACACATCATATCTACTAGGTGCAATCTTGACCGTTTGACACAATTAAGCCTTAACAAAAATGTACCCACAATTTCTAGATGAACTCCACTAGTCTTAGTTTCTTAAGGCTGCCATAACAAAATATCACAGATTGAGTTGCTTAAACAACAGAAACGTATCTCTTCACGGTTCTGGAGGATGGAAGTCCAGGATCAAAGGGTCAGCAGGTCTGATTTCTTCTGAGGCATCTCTCCTTGGCTTGAAGATGGCCACCTCACATGGTCTTCCCACCTCACGTGGCACGTGCATATCTCTGTTCAAATTTCCTCTTCTTTAAAGGATACCAGTCATATTGGATTAGGAATCCCCTTAATAACCCCATTTACCCTTTAGTTTTTAAAAGACATTTTCTCCAAATATAATCAAATTCTAAAGTATTGGGGTTTAAAACTTCAACGTGAATTTGGGGGGACACAATACAGCATATACCTCATCTCACCAAATTCTCTCAAGTTACTCTTATATGTTCTCTCCCTTTAATGTATCTCAATATTATTTTACACAAACATAAAGGCAATACAATTAGTATCAAAACAGGAAAATGTTTCCAATTAGAGGATCTCTTCTTGAAATATGTTTATTATCTTGTTAAAATACAAATATTCAGAGCAGGGAAAAAAGCAATTAGTATCATACATTTTCAACAAATTATGAAATATTTTTTATTTTTTCTCAGTAGAATAACTATATTGAATCGGAGTTGGGTAGGAACAGACTTGAGTTACTCTGAAAATCTTTTCAAAATATATCTATTAGGAGAGGATGCTGCCTTAGTTTTTTGTTACTAAAAATGTGGTTCAAGCAGGAGAATCAGCATCACCCATGTGTTTCCTAGAAATGCAGAATCCTATGCTCTACCCCAGTCTCACCAAATCGGAATCTGCATTTTAACTATTTCCTTGAGGTGATTCTTATGTACAATAAAGTTTGAAAATCTCTGATCTAGAATATAGCTAATTTTCCCCACAAGCAGCATATACAAGGAATCAATGGAGATAGAGATGGAAGCAAGGCCAGGAACAAGAGAGAATGATGCAGAAGACTGATTTTCCTTTTGTCTTTTTTTTTTTTTTCCCTAGAGCTACCCAACTTGTATATGCACAGAGAGCATATCAAATAGTATTATTTAAAAGCATTTGGGGGGCCGGCCCAGTGGCATAGTGGTTAAGTTCGCATGCTCCACTTCAGTGGCCCGGAGTTCGCAGGTTCAGATCCTGGGCGCAGACCTAAACACCACTTATCAAGCCATGCTGTGGCAGGTGTCCCACATATAAAGTAGAGGAAGATGGGAATGGATGTTAGCCCAGGGCCAATCTTCCTCAGCAAAAAGAGGAGGATTGGCAACAGATGTTAGCTCAGGGCTAATCTTCCTCACACACGCACATACAAACACACACAAAAAGTGTTTGTGGGGGCCCGCCCTGTGGTATAGTGGTTAAGTTCCTGTGCTCTGCTTCAGCAGCCCAAGGTTCACGGATTCAGATCCTGGGCATGGACCTACATACCACTCATCAAGCCATGCTGTGGCAGCATCCCACACACAAAATAGAGGAAGATTGGCATAGATTTTAGCTCAGCAACAATCTTTCCCAAGCAAAAAGAGGAAGATTGGCAACAGATGTTAGCTGAGGGCCAATCTTCCTTACCAAAAAAAAAAAAAAAGTGTTTGGTAATTGTTTTATTTGTTGCCCTGGAATAAATGCATTCCAATAATCATGGTTTTATATGTGTTATTATAGTAGCAGTTTGCAAATGAATTCCTTGAAATACTAGTACTGAGAATATTTTGAAAGAAGGAAAAGGACTCTGTGGTGAATAAGTTTGAGCACATCTGCATATTATATCTTTCTCATATAATGTGTATTGATTCACAATGTGTGTTAGTATAGCGTTCAAAATGTGTTTGAACATTTCAGCAATAAAGCAACATGTCTAATGTTTAACTCTGTCTGTGTCCCAAACTAATGTTACCATGGGCACCTTTCATCTAAACCTCTATCAACAGGTGAGAGGATCAGTGTAATTGATGTGTGCATAGACTCTGGTGTGCACACTTCCAAGTTCAAACTCCAATTGTATTACTTTGTAGATATAATTTTGGCGATATTTAACACATCCAAATCCCATTTACTTTGTGAGTAAAGTGAGGCACGTTTATATTTACCTATGTCACAGTGTCACAGGATAACAAAGAGTGGCCCAGATTCTGGGTACGCGTAAGCTGTTATTTCATGGAAGATATCTTGGGGAAAGCTAAGCTGTATACATACAAAAAAATTGTATCCATAACATATGTATGACAGTATATGTATAAATACAGTGTGTAGGCATACAATTGTAATATATAATCATATATAAAATAATTACAAATTATATATGTAATTCTATAGTCATTCTATGACTTCAAAGCTCATATAACATTAACACTCTTCATGCTTCACTAAAGCCCTACCTTAACATATAAAAATCTATTAACTTCAGTAATTACTTTTGTTTTAAGAATGAATGGTTTTATCAAGTTGCGTCAATACTATTTTGTAATTCTGTTTGCTCTCATTCTGTAATTCTCCTGTCAGAATCATCTTAAATGGTTGGTTTTCTATAACTCCTATTTGGTCTTATAAAGAGAAGAGAGAAATGGCTGGAAGTCTAAGACATAGTTTGAAACACAAATTTCTAATTTTGCATTAATAGATAAAGTTATGGTTTTTATGTAGGCGGAAAAGATCCTATGCTTAAGTTTTAAAGGGATATGGCTCAGTGATTTCTTCAGTATACGTCTTAAGAATCCTGGCAAGTTAGTATGCATATACTCAAAAACTAACTATACAATCAAACCGAACAAGAATTATTATAGTGTTTGCACAAAAACACATTAAGATATCCTCAAAATTTTCTCTTTCAAGTCATCACTAATAGTGATCTTATAACAAAAATAGGAACTTCCTTTTAAAAATGCCAAAGAATATACAAAGATATTTTCTAAAGAATAAGGGTCAAAATTAGAGCTTTTTTTTTTTTTGTGAATTATGTATGTCCCAAGTACATATTTAACTTGACAGAATATAGAACAATTTTTACACATTTTAAGTGGTATGTTACTTGCTGGTTTTTTTTTTTTTGGAAAGTGGGGTTAATTCTCCATAACATTTTAAATTACTTTTATTTATTTTATATTGATATTTTCTATTTAAATGTAGACATTGCTAAATATCAATGCCTTTTGGCATCTATTAATTACAAAATAAATATGGGATTTCTCTTTTAAGTTATTGACATTGAATATTATATTTATAGATTTTTGACAGTGAACCATTTTTGCATTCCTGAAACAAAATTAGCTCAGTGTGTTAGAATTTTCAATATACTACTGTGTTTGTTTTCTTAATATTATTGCATCCATAATCAAGAGTGTTTTTGTTTGTTTTTCTTTTTGTCCATTATGTTTTGATTATTGCACAACAAATATTTGGGAAATAAAAACAAGTTCTAATGGTGTAACAACCCAACGAACCAAACCAATGTGATGTTGGCCAAACATCAGGGAACTCGGGTTTCAGGTGGCCCATTAACAGAGACCCACAGCTTGTTCCTCAAACATATTAGTCCTGTCCTCTTAGAATAATTGTGTGCCTGGTAAGAGATTAAGCTAAGGACTTTTCATTCAGGAAGAGTGTGTAAATTAGACACCAAAACTTTCTTGGAGCTGCACCTAGAATTATTTTCTGGCCCGTAGTTCAGAGAGCATTGACCAGAATCATCATACTTAGATTTCCATCTGTCATTTAACCTCCTGATAACCCTTCATCCAACATACCCCTAGTTTGTAAGGAAGAATGGCAAAATAACTCAAGTATTTACTTTCATTTGTTATTGAGAGTTGTATCTGAATTAACAAATTCTCATTGCCGCTGATCACGTGTGAAGTTTAATCAAGTAGTTCCTTAATTACATGTAATTATAAGCTTTCCTTCAAATCTCCCAGTGACATTCAATTGTTTTTGTCTATCTGTTTAAATGTTGATCAATGTAGATGGGGTAAAGTTTCATTTTCTTCTCCCATTTCCAGATAGCAGGAAAAAAAAAAAGAACAACTCAGTAAAATAATTCTTGGGAGCACCATGTATAAACTTCACGTTATTTACCTTATAAGAGACATATATGAACGAAATTTAAATATATGTCCTTAAATAATGAGACTCTCAGTGTTTTAAAGAAATAATGACTATTAACATATGGCAGGAATATGCAGTATAAAAAGAACTCTTTGAGAAAAGGACTTATCCTTAGCTCACATTTCACTGGAAATTTAGTTAGTTATTTTTCCCAAGGTCTTAATAAGTAGTTGTGCACAAATTCAAATTCGAGCTAACTCCAAAGTATGTATATTGTGAATAATCTATGCCAACAAGAATAAGATATAGCAGAGGGTTATGTAAAAGATACCATACATATTGGTAAACAAAATCTTAATTAAAAAACACAAAAACCCTCAGAAATCCCTGGACATATAATCCAATGGAAAAACAGAAACAAAGCAAAAAATCAAATTATGGTTCAAGAGCTGTCAATAGCCTTGCGAGACTAAGGTGCAGATCCTCAGTCCCCAGGCTTATCTCTGCTACTCTGTAACGGGAGGAAGAAGAATGCGAAATACATAAACAACAAAAAATAAAGGTTATAGGAAACTGGATAACATAATATAAAGAGTTTAATGACCTATGGTAAAAATTTTCTATTTTACCTTGTGGCATTTCATGAAGAGTCGGAGAGCACCAAATTCCTGGAGGCAGCGGCATTTGAAGCTGATTTGAAAAAAATTGGAAAAGTAGTTGACAGAGGAGATGAAAGAAACGGAAAAGTGAAAGTATTATTCATTTATTCAATGTATAATAATTAAGAACTAAGTATTTCAGGTACTGTTTTAGGTTCTGGGGACAGTGATACACAAGACAGAGTCTTTGTCACTTAACCTCAGTCTTGAGATATGACTTGAAATGTTTATCATAGAACATCATGAAGAAATAGTCCATTTTGAACCATTGTATATAACCACTAAACTCCAATCCTTTCTGTTCTTACTATCAGCTTCACACAGGGACCCAGCAGTTCTGGAGAAAGAGAAGATTGTGCTGTGAACTCTCTGGTTGTACTTGCACAAGCATTCTGGCATGACCCCAGAAATGTTTAGAAGGTTTGCTCTTTACGAAGTGTGGAATGACAATGGGGCAGGGCCCGTTTCTTGATCCCAAGAAATAATCTTCACCTGCAGGAGGGCATATTGAACCTTTACCACACTCTCCAGAATAGAGGTAGGAATAGTTACCAAAATAAAGCTGAGGACTGCTAATCCTAACTCAGTTGGGATCGAAGAAGGGTAAAATCAAAGATTCATGGTTGGTGGAAAATGCAAAAGTCAGGAGACAACTAGGAATATCAAAAAAAGAAAAAGAAAAAAGAGGAGAGAGAGTAGAAGGAGGGCTTGCAGAAGACAAAGAAATTAGGCTTTGGGAGAAGATACATCCTTATTAGTGGGGAGTGGGAGGGAAGAAAGTAGTTATCCTCAAATTTAAAAAGGAAAAACTTTCACCCTGAGTCTTGGCTTATCAACTCAACTTCTAGTGATTTCTTAAAAAATGCTCATACAGTCTTGTGCTGTTTTTAGTGTTTGAGTTTTGGTTATGGTGAACCCAATTTAGGATAGATCTCAGGTTCTATTTTCTTAAAAAACAAAGCCTGGATATAATAGATGTTTCTATAGGTGTGCCAGTTAACAACTTGCTGGCTCTCAGTTCCCAAATTCACCCTTCTTTGCCATTTGTAATACTGAAGATGGACCCTGGCTCCCCAATGGCTTCCCAGTGAATCGTGACAATACCTCAGTGGGAGGATTCCCAACAAGTCTTGCTAGCACCCCAGTAGGCAGATTTCTTCTGGCCACCTTCAGGGTGTTGGGAGGGGAGTGATGACTCTCCCAAGTATTTTTCTTCCCTGGGTACTCTACCTCAGCCTTAGGAGTAGTAATTTCCTCACCATCCGCTATTCTTGTTTCTTATAGATTTATTTTTATCCTATTTGGTAGTTCATTTCCTTTTACTATTTCATACATTTATACTTAATTTTCCTCGTTCAAACTACTGGTGTAATTTTGCCTCCTGACTGGTCCCTGACTGATAAAACAAGGATGCAAATATTTATTAGGAAGAGATTGTGCTGTTAGTTGTTTGAGGTCAATAATTGCTTAATTGTTGCTGTTTTGTCCAATTATTTTCCTCACCCCATACAATCAGATAAATCACTCAGTGTTCTTTTCCTGGGAGAAGAGATGCCCAGAACAGAAACGCTAAAAGAAAAAACCTGGATTTGCTGTCCCAAAATGCTTAATCTATAGGGGACTGCAGAGGATTTGTAATATAGATGAAAATGCTATGGAAATAACACAAGGGCAGAAAGATTCCCCAATTCCCTACCTATGCCAAACTCCCCAGACAAGGGAAAAAAATTCTCTTTTGTTTGAAATACGGTAAAAGGGACAGAGAGAAAAGGATGAGAGGAGAAATGTGAATAGCTGTGCTCTGAAAACTTATCTGTCTAAAAAAGTCTGTGTTGCCTTTGTATCTGGAAGAAATCTTGGCTGATTGGAAAAATCTTGGGTTCAATGTGACTTCACTCAGATCTCATGTAACTTTTCTTTTCTGCATTGAACACACACACATATATATATATAGACAATATAGCCCACTAATACATTCTCTTTTATACTGGTGATTTTTCTTCCTTGATGCTTTTTAAAAATTTTCAACAAACTAAATCCAGGCAGAGTTAATTAAATTAAATAAAATTTTCCTAGACCAAGATGTGCCATATTAATCCTCGGATTCTGTTATTTCTTCATTTTTGAAAAATTTTCTACTATCACACTTTTAGGACTGTTGGTGTGTATTTAATCTGCCTTCTATTTATAAAAGACCAACAACCTCTATGATCAAGCTCTGTTGTCTATTTTCAGAAACTAATATCTTCTCCAATTGTTTCTTTGCCCTGTATTTCTTGGCATTACCTGGAGGCTTTTTCCAATTAATTGATTCCATTTTCTGCTATGTCATTTTTTGGTTTTATATATTAATTTTGTAATGGTGATCTTTTTGAAGTCAAATTAATTTTTTAGTTATACATTTTTGCTTTTTCATCCTAATTAATTTTACTTTCAATTGAGTTTGTGTTTCTTATTTCATCACCTTTTCCATTGTATTGAGAATTAGAAGTGTTTATTAGAGGGGGGAAATAATCTCCTTACTGAATATATCCCTCCTAGAAATGATTCTTTCTTTCTTTAGCATCCCATGTTATTTACCACTTCATTCCCTTTTTTCTATTCTGTAAATACGTAAATGATTTGAAGATTCTCCCTTTTCATATATTTTCTTCTGATTCATCTTTGACACGGGTAATTCAGTCTAGCTTTTCTCTTGGCCTAAATTTATCGTTGAGGGATAGTCTGTCATTCAATTTCTCTCTTATCTTAATATTCTTTGTGACTTCTTCACAGAATCTGTTTATATACATAATTAAATACTATGGATTATAGACATAATTCCTTCAAATTTGCTGTCACATATTTTGATCATTCAAAGACAATGTATATATTGAGTTTCTTGTATGTGTCAGACACTGTATACTAGGAAGGCACATGTGAACAAGATAGAAAGCCCGTGCCCTCATATAACTTATGATCTAAATGATGGAGTATGAAACTACCCAAGAGACTTTGCAGGATTCGGGGAGAGCCAGTGATGTCTTGTTTTACACAGAGAATACCAAGCTCAGTTTGACTCAGAGATGGAGCTCAGGCTTGGATATAGCTTTATTCCTGCCCGGGTTCAATTTTTCATGAAAGTGACTGAACCTATCATGTTAACTTAGCTGAGACAATTTTCTCCCAACACTGCTTCTCATCATGCCTGATATTTGAATGAATAAAACTACTCTATTAACAAAATGTTGAGGTTTTGGATTCAGGAATCTTCTGGAGAAAACTCCTTGTAAATTGCAAAATCCCTGGGATGAGAAAGTACATTAAGTCATTAACATTCATTAAAATATTAATGTGGGTTTACAAAATCATAATGGAGTAGTGCATGTATTTATTAGAATTATGAGTAAGATCTTTATGGAGTGCATCTCTTAATCACACTATAAGGTAGACTAATGTGTTTAGAAAAATGTGCATAATGTGCATATTCTCATGTAAATGTAACATCTAATTCCTCCAACAGAAATCCCACTATTGTTTGCTTAAATATTATCTAACATTTGTTTAGCATAAATTGTACGATATTTTATGCTTCCATTAACTTATTTCTAATAAACAGTATTTTTTAGAGATAAGGTTAGTAAATATTTATAATAGAAAGTATATAATTAGAAAATGTAGAAAAATAAATCAATCACCAAAAAAAGAGGAAAACTCTATAAGCTTTGGTATATTTATTGTCAGACTCTTTTTTTCACAAATTCAATGTCATTCAATGTCATAAATGTATATATAATAATGTATATTATATATATAATAAATAATATATAGTTACTACTATAATATAGTAATCATGTTATAATTACTAAACATTATGACATAAGAATGTTTCAAGGAGTTAAAAATTGTTAAGTATGTTGTTCCGTCCTATGACTTTACCTTTATCCATTTTACTACTATTGGACATCTGGCTTATTTTAATTTTTCTTACTATCGCATATTTTATACTATTTACTAATGTACATTGTAGAGTATAAAACTTTTGTTAAAATATCATTTTCAAAATGTTAAAAATATGATTATTATGGAAATATAAAATATTCGCACGCCAAATATTTTATTTAGCTTGTTGATTAATGAGGATGCAGTAAAATATTAAAACCACTGTGGAGGAGAATTTGAAGACCAGAGGCAATAAGGAATGTTGAACTTAACATATTAATAAGTGCAACTCTGGTTAGTATTCTATGAGGCAATAAAATATAATGTTTGAGATTATGTTTCTAAAGGCGGGAAGTCAATTTTCTTTAGTGTGGCTATCTATTTGCATTGCCATGGACGAGAATACTTTGTCAGACTATTATCATTCAGCAATACAATTTATACAACTACAAAGTGGTAAAATGGACTAGTCATTAGAATGACAGTCAAGGGGCCGGCCCCGTGGCTTAGCGGTTAAGTGCACGCGCTCCGCTGCTGGTGGCCGGCGTTTGCATCCCGGGCGCGCAGGGACGCACCGCTTCTCCGGCCATGCTGAGGCTGCGTCCCACATACAGCAACTAGAAGGATGTGCAGCTATGACGTACAACTATCCACTGGGGGGGGGCTTTGGGGGAAAAAAATAAATAAAAATAAAAGAATGACAGTCAAATCATACCCCCTTATAGCCTAATAAATCCTGAGGTGTATATCCTAATGAATACCTTTATATTATCAGATCACTCTGAATGTTCTATTATACAATGTCTACTAAAGAACACCCAGGAGTCTCTTTTGCCCATTGCCAAGTCTTAGAAAATGTTTCCCGACACTATTTTGTGTAAACTTTGACCAATGTCTCTCCATTTTCCCCACCCCCAGCCCCTGGCAACCACCATCCTATTTTCTGTTTTTATAAGTTTGCTTTTTTTTTTTTTTTTTTTACATTCTACATATTAGTGAGATCACATTGTATTTGCTTTTCTCTATCTGACTTATTTCACTTAGCATGATGTCCCAAAGGTCCATCCATGTTGTCACAAATGGCAGGATTTCCTTCTTTTTTACAGCCAAATAATATCCCACTATGTATATATGCCATATTTTCTTATCCATTCTTCTGTTGATGGACACTTAGGTTGTTTCCATGTCTTGGCTGTTATGAATAATGCTGCAGTGAATATAGTGGTACAGATATCTCTTTGAGAGAGCGATTTCACTTCCTTCAGATATATACCTAGAAGTGGGATGGCTGGATCATATAGTAGCTCTATTTTAAATTCTTTGAGGAATCTTCATGCTGTTTTCCATAGTGCTGGTATTAATTTACATTCCCACCAACAGTGCACTAGGGTTCCCTTTTCTCCACATCCTCATCAAAACTTATCTTATGTCTTTTTTGGTAATAGCCATTCAAACAGGCGTGAGATGATATCTTGTACATTTGATTTGCATTTCCCTGATGATTAGTGATGTTGAGCACCTTTTAATGTAACTATTGTTACATTTCCATTTATATGTCTTCTTTGGAAAAATGTCTACCCAGGTACTTTGCCCATTTTTTAATCAGATTATTTGTGTTTTTGCTATTGAGTTGCATGAGATCTCTATATTTTGTATATTAACCTTTATATGATATAAGGTTTGAAAATATCTTGTCACGTTCCATGGGTGCCTCTTCACTCTGCTGGCTGCTTCTTTTGCTGTTCAGAGGCTTTTGAGTTTGACGTAGTCTCACTTGTTTATTTTTGCTTTTGTTGCTCGTGCTTTTGGTGTCCAATTCAAAAAAGTCATTGCCAAGACCTATGTCAAAGAGTTTTTTCCCTACGTTTTATTCTAGTTTTACGATTTCAGGTCTTACATTTAAGTCTTTAATCCATTTCAAGGTATTTTTTATGAACGTTGTGAGTATGGAGTCTAATTTCCTCATTTTGCATGTGGCTGTCCAGTTTCCTCAACACCATTTGTTGAGTGTTCTTGACTTCCTTGTCAAATATTAGTTGATCATATATGCATGTGTTTATTTTTGGGCTCTCTGTTCTATTCCATGGGTCTATATGTCTGTTTTTGTGCCAGTATCATATAATTTTAATACCAATAGTTTTGTAATATAGTTTGAAATTGGGAGGTGTGATGCCTCCATCTCTATTCTTCTTTCTCAAGATTGCTTTGACTATTCAGCAAATTCATACAAATTTTAGGACTGTTTTTTCTATTTCAGCGAAAAATGCCATTAGAAATTTGATAGAGATTGCATTGAATGTGTAGATGACTTTGGGTAGTATAGACATCTAAACAATAGTATTTCTGCTGATCCACAGTCATGGGATATCTTTGGACTTAATTGTGTCTTTTTCAATTTCTTTCATCAATGCCTTATAGTTTTCAGTGTACAGACATTTCACCTCCTTGATTAAATTTATTCCTAAGCATTTTATTGTTTTTGATGCTATTGTGAATGAGATAGTTTTCTTTATTTATTTTCAGATAGCTCGTTGTTAGTGTACAGAAACACAACTATTTTTGTATGTTGATTTAGTATCCTATAACTTTACAGAATTCGTTTATTAGTTTTTTAGTGGCATCTTTAGGGTTTTCTACACATAAGATCATGTCATCTGAAAATAGAGACAACATTACTTTTACTTTCTGATTTGAATGACTTTTACTTCTTTTTCTTGCCTGATTGCTCTGGCTAGGACTTCTAATACCATGTTGAATAGGAGTGTGAGAGTTGGCACCCTTACCTTGTTCCTAATTTTAAAGGAAAATCATTTGACTTTTCACCATTGAATATAATGTTAACTGTGGGTTTGTCATATATGGCCTTTATTATGTTGAAGTTTGTTTCTTCCATATCCAATCTATTGAGAGCTTTTATCATGAAAGAATGTTGAATTCTGTCAAATACTTTTTCTGCATCTATTGAGAGGATCATGTGATTTTTATCCTTTATTCCTTTATTAATATCCTTTATTAATATAGTGTTCTTGACACTTTTTGGCAATTCAAATTAATTTCAACAGTAGATTCCAGGAATTCTCAGGAATAAAATTACTCCTGAGTTCAAAGTATGAAAATTCTTATTACAGTAAATGAAATAAATAAATGAAATAATTTATAGGTTGCAAAATTTACAGGAGGATTGTATCAATATAACTTCTACCAATATGGCTTGAGATTATCTTTTTCTATCAATATTAACTAGAACTGAATATTGCAATATTAAAGTGTTTTAAAAAATAGTTAATTTGCTAGGCACATAAAAATATTTTGGTTGATATTTATTTATTTATTACTGAAGCTGAACACTGAGAAAATATTTGGAACTTCTTTGTGTTTTTTCAAATGTAAATGTTCTCTTCTTGCTCTTTGCTATATTTTTTCCAGTTGAGTTTACGTCAGTGTCTTTATTGATTGATATTGTAAATTTACATATTAAGAATATTGATCCATTTTTATACTTGCAGCAAATATTTTTCCCCTAACTTAGTTTAGCCGTTTTATTTTAATTATAAGCTTGTTGTGGTTCTGTGGTTTTTGTTTTGACAGGAACTTTTATGGATTTTTGGGGCAAATCTGTCAATATCTTATTTTGAGATTGATTCTGCTGTTAAACAAACATTTCAAAATGCATGTATATGTATATATTCTAATTTTAACTCTATCCTACCTGGTATTTTGTGTGTGTTTTTATATGTGTGTATGTTTTGGACTGATGACCTTGATATCTATTTCCTTCTCAAATTATTGACTTACTGGTTCAATAATTATTCTCTCATTCGCATATTAAAATTTTATATAAATTAAGATTTATTTCTGGGATATTAAGCCAAACTATACTATCTATTTTTGTGCTACGACCACACTACATTATCAGTACTTTTCTAAGGAGAAGCTGTTTCCATTGCTTCCTGTTATATAACATTGCTCAGCAGCACAGTTAGAAAGTAAAGACAAATTTCTTTTCCTACGCAAGAATGTTTATCAATCTCCTTTCTAATACACAGGAGTCATTTCTGTTTAGTTCCACTCATGCTAAAACCAAATCAGAGCAAACTGACCCCAGAAAAATCATTCTAAAATAGATCAGTTGGCTTTTCTTTACCTCAACTCCATCAATCCATAGACAGAAATGTAGTCACAAAAACCCTGTATATTTCATTTTTATTATTCCATCACCCCAAGGTGAGTTAGATGAAAGCAGAGAAAGAGATGTCAAGCAAGATAGTTGAAGAAGACAGAAAATATACATTTTCTATATTCTATGTGTATGTATACAATATATTTATATAAATATATATAATTTGTACATTCAGAAATATATACATTTATATGTTTATATGTTAATATATTTATATTTTATACATAAATAATTCTATGCATTAAGATATGATATATAATTGTAAAAGTTGTATTATATATATTATTCTATATATACATATATGCATATATATTCCGTCTCTATCATCCTCTTTCCCTCCTTTCTCTTATTTTTCATCAATTAGTATATTATATAGCTGTACTTAGGTGAGAAATTCATAAAAAATAATCAAATTTCACAGAAAAAATAGGTGATTGCTTCAAAGAGACAACATAGGAAAAATGCAGAGAAAAAATGTTCTTTCCCTTTCTATTTCCACCAGATATAATGAATGTTATAACCTACAAATCCGGAAAGCAAAACCTGGGGTGAATGACAAACGTTTTCTTCTCCCTACAATAGCATGTTTATGGCAAAATTGATCATTTTAAGCATTACATAAAAGTGTGTATTTTTTCCCAGAAGTGTGAGATTTTTGTATGCTCATTTATGTTTTAATCAATCTCTTGTCTTTCTATCTTGCTGTAGTATTTTGGCCATCTGATCACATCGTCTCTTTTGACATTCTCCTTGTTGTAAGGGTTTGGCATCTTTCAGGTTCCCTGGCACCAAATATAGTGTTTTAACTACGGTCTCAGTTGTGCCATAGACAGAAGGTCAACACCCACTAGCTTCATAACATAATGTCTCTGTGTACCCCGGAGTGTATTTCTTTACTCGAATATTGTTTCTTTGATTGTTTTAACAGTGTCAATGTGTTTTCCTAGGGTTCATCTATCACAAAATAATTTACAGTGCCTTGCAAAACCTTACTACCTTGGAAAGAATGTATTTATGTTTTCTTTGGCTCAGAGTGAATGGTTCAGGTAGTACCCCATCCCTGAGGCCTTGATCTTTGGTTCTTTCTGTTTAAAGAAAATACATTTAGGTCAGACACTGAAAAGGAACTATGTTTAGAGAGCTGTGAGAACCAATGAAAAATTGCTTGGCAAGCAAACTTTCTTAGCAAAAGTTTCCTGAACTCAAGAGCCTTAAAGTTTAAAGAGCCTACAGCCTTACATTATTTAAAATTGCAGAAAGTTTAAAATTAGTATTAAAGAAAATAATTAAAGCCTTTAACGAATAAAATAGTAAGATTGTTAACGATTTTCTACCCCTGTCAATGATATTACTCCTCCATGACACTTAAGTGAAATGCAAACCATTGTTTTCATTCCTGTGACAATTTTAAATGGGCTTAGCATGTAATTATATATATAAGTGCACTACTGAGTTTGTAGCATAAGAATGCATTAATGTGCAGAACCTCAGGGAATATTTCTTTTATTTTTTGCCAATATAATTTTGTAAGCACACAATCAGAATAGAATAGTTATATAGTATAGTAACGTTTTGCAAGGCACTGTACATTGTTTTATGGTAAATTGAAGCTAAGTTGGAAATACATCACCTAGTTTTCCATTCCCGGTATGTTTCTGGGTTAGGCTTAGCTACAAGAGAAGTTTGTGCTAGATTTGGAAGGTGGAAGTAAAGCAGTAGCCAGTTTCCCTGATGATCAGCACAGAGCTACAAGCATTACTGCACCTCACACATGTTGCCGATCTCCTGGCTTACAGGGCAGACATCTAGATTACAAGTCCTTCTACTCTGCAAGATTGCCTCCTTTAGTTTGAATTCTGGCCTACATACGTGTGCAGGTCTATGAAAATGGGGACTAGCATTTTTTTTGCAGATCGTGTTATCAGGGTTAAATGTGGTGAGGCAGAAGTGAATTCTAGTTCCTCAAAATGGAATCCTCACAGGTTCCATTTTGTCTTCACGCATTCCAGTTGGTTCTTGTGGGTTCCAGTCTTTTCTTACCTTTTCTCTATTTTAGATGGAGCATTTACTATTGTTTACCTGTTTTCCAGACCTACAACAACTTCAAACCAACCACTGGATGTGGATGCCACAGTCTTCTGTAGCCTTCTTCAGTAGCTGCTCTTTGTAGTCCTTGGTTAGGATCTTTCTCCATATCTTCTAATGTTTCTTTCCAGGATATTACTTCCCAAACTACTCCAAGAATTGTGTAAGATTGAAATCCAATAATATATTCTTAATTCCATTTCACTCGTAGTGGTTCTACTTTTCTCATTTAACCATACTGACACATTTGGTGACAAGAAAGGGAAACTGAGACAGAGGCAACCCTAGTCATTCCCTAAACCTCTTTTCTCATGTTTCCTGTGCCCAAAGTTAAATTATATTCCCTAAACTTCTCTGCAGTTTGGTGGGGACATGTTTGTCCGACCCTTTAAAGAATTCTGTATTATTTTCCAACACTGTCTCCTCACTTTTCTGCTTGCTGAACACAAAGAGTCCGGTGAAGGATTCTGAAGACAGTAAGGAAGCCTGAATCAGTAGAAGAAAGGAGGCTGGGTTCCTGAATTATGACATGGAGTCGAGTATCTGCCTCCTTCAGTGCATACTGCCCTGTGACATGAGTGAGAAACAAACCTTATTAGGTAAAGCTCTGTGATTTTAGATTTGTTTGTAATAGCGATTAACTTACTTAGACTAAAATTTTTGGAATAAAAGAGTAGGAGCAGGATTTACAGATGAACATTTTGAAGGTGTTTTGGAAGTTAGGGGAGTAGATAAGCTTCCTTAAGAGAGTGGAAAGAAACAGATGCATAATTAAAATAGAGTTTCCCAATTAATTTGGCAAAACTGGATGACAAATGTTTAAACATATGTCCCCTCAGCCCTCATACTGGCCTGGTGGTGTCTGAGTTGGCTAGAGCTCCTGGAGTCTCAGGGAAGACTTGTTAGCACATTCCATAGTTCACAATAAATATTACCACCAATTTTATGTTGCTGTGGTGTGAAAAACACTGGGTAACATCAGCTAGGGGAGTATCTACGTTTAGTAAACAACAAAAGAAGATGAACCAAAAACGAAGGCAGGAATGGAATACTTTCGGAAGATGGAAGAGAGCCCAAAAGGACCCAACTCTAAGATGTCAAGGGAAAAAGTTTCTAGGTGAGAGAGGGACCTAATGCCAAACTCTACAAGTTTTCAAATTAAATCATGATGTAATGATTTGGAATTAAGTCGTAAAAAAATTGTTGTTTATTTGAAGAAATGTTCTGACATTTTTACAAAGTTGTCAGTGAAAATCTGTTGGGTTAAAAAATCAACAATATTAGTGTCTGAGCATAAGAGGTTAGATGGAAAGAGTGGAATAAGCAGACACATTGAATTCCTTAAAAATATATATTTGGCTAGATGACCTCCTATCTATATCTATAGAAGTCTATCCACATTCAAAAGTATATTTATATCTTTAATAGCAATGGAAATTAGAAAATTTCATAAACAGACTTGAAATTGTGACTCATTGCTAAGGATATTCACGAGAATGCAGAAAATCATAAAATTTCCCCAAAAAATAAAAACAATATATTTAAGCATAATGGAAATAAGGTTAGCAGCACTAGATGCCAGATGAGTTTAAAGGAATTTCTTTAAAAAATATGAGGGTTAAATAAAGACATTTTGGAGGTATCAATTATGATTACTATATATCTTTTTAAAAAGAATTAATAGAGGATATCTGCTGGTATAAAACCACAGCAAAAATTAATCAAAAGTAAGTGAAGACATGGGACCTAACATATAGGCAGAGAATAAAAGCTATAATTAAGCATAAATAAAAGTTGATTGGAAATGTAAAAATCATTAAGAAATAAAATTCCAGAATATTATAAAAAGAATGGTTATAGTGAAGTAAAAGGATCTGGATGAAGAACAAAAGCAAGTTAAAGATTTCCTTGTATGTGGAGGTAGGGAGGTTTTAGCACTAAGTTTTAAATACTGAGTAAGTCTGTACATCATTGGAAGAACAATATATGCAGAGAACATGTATTAATCAAGAACACAATCAACCAAGAACCAAGAGACTATTAAGAAAGATAAAACGTATTGATAACATTGCCGGAAATACCAAAAACATAAAAATCAATAGAATTCTTCTACACAAGAAATATAAAATAAAATAAAATTCATTAAAGGAACAAAAAATATAAAAGAATTAGGATTACTTTCTAAACATACAAAAAATATGATATATATGAACTGAATTATGTAATACTACAAATATGGTAACTTTGATTTTAAAAATGCATATATTCCCAGCAATTCCACTTATGATTCCAGCAATATGACGTAAAGAATTAAGTGTAAAATTTATGTGGAAGAATTAAAGTTCACAATTAAGGCCCAAGATGTTTTAAACAGAATAAGAGTAACATTCAGCCTATCAGATTTAAGATATACTACCAAGTCATAATAATAAAAATATTGTACTGGAACTGAAAAATAAAAAATAAAAGAAAACAGCCCAGAAATAGACCCAAGTATAAAAAGAAAATGAAAACTGATAGATGTTGCATAACAAATCAGTAAGGGCAGCATTGAGGGTGCTGCATAACTGGATCACTGGATGGAGATAAATTAAAATATCATCACTAAATTCGCAATAGTTTAAAACTCAAATGATCATGCAATTGTGAATAATATGCCAAAAAGCTAATTAAAAAAGTGACCTAGAGTTGGAATAATATTTCTTGTAATGATACCCCCAAAGCACAAACAACAAGGAAAAGATAAAGGTCTTGTGTTCTGTGAAGAACAACACAACCAAAATTAATTATTGACTTACAGATCCTAATGAGCTGTTTGCAATACCTAAAGACCCCAAAGCAGTAGTCCTATTAACTCACAATAAATGGATGAAGAAGAAGGGGAGGGGAAGAAAGGTGTGTGTGTGTTTGAGGGGCCAGAGAAGGGAGAGGGGTAAGGTAACAGAAACTCCTTCAACGCAACCAGAAAAACGCAGAAAAAAATGAAGAATGGATAAAATATATAAATTGACCATTCACAGAATGAAAATTTGCAATGAATAATGAGTATAATTCAATAGTGAATTATGCTATAATTTGATAATAATGAATAGTATTATAAATAATGAATTATATTATAATTCAATAATGAGTATAATTCAACCTCATCAAAATCAGAGAAATGTAACCCTAGCAGATTGTATCACATTACTACCCAAAGGACCTGGGCAAGAGGTCAAGAGGTGACTCTTCACTGGACCCTGTATACTAGAGGACTCTACTGATTATTATAAATATAATATTCATAATCTTGTAATTCTTTTTTCTGCATATTGTACCTCGAAATCATTCACCTTGTGGCAGACCCCTAAGTGCTGCTGGGACTTGTGTCTGGTCACCGGCCTAGAAACACTGAAAAGTAGTGGGGGTGGGTCCTGAGGCTGATGAGCAGGGCAGCTACCTCAGGAGAAGCCCTTAGAATTTCCTCTAGCAGAGGAGAAAGTGGTTCTTCTGTGGAAAAAGACGCTCAGCAGAACTTAGGTCTTCAAGGTTCAAGCTTGAAGCTTCAATGGATTCTAAGTCTGTTCTTATCTTAATTTTTTAGGATCCATGCCTTTCCAATCAATGCCCTAATCTAAATATAGGCGATTTTGCAATTCGGATTCAATTTGCTTTGTAATGCAGCCTCAAGTAGGACTCACTTTGTCTGTTGTTTTTTAAAAATTCAGCCCTATGTGTCAAATAGCCTGAGGTCTTCAAGGGACAAACTGAAAGAAAAAATGTAATCAAGAGGGAATACATAAATGAAGACTGACTTGTTAGACCAACTTATTAAAGAAATATCCACAAAAGTGAGGGACACATGGCTAAACTATAAGACCTAGTGATGCAGACTGAGAGGTTAAAACTGTAAAGTAATGAAAAAAAAGATATTAATGGAGAAGTTAGTAATTAATTTTGGAGGATAGAAATTCCCTTCTATCCTATTCTATTCTTGGGATGGGGCAAACAGAGGGATTTCTTTTTCTTGACCTGGGTTGTGGTTACAAATATGTTCACCTTAAATTCTATATTGTTTTGCATGATTTTTAAAATCTGTTTTATGATAAAACTGCTTAAATAAGAAGAATAAAAAGGGCCTATGGGTGCATACATTACTCAGGATCCACCAGTCACCACTGGTTCAGGCCAAACCAACGCTCTAAACAGTCCTTCCCTATATGGATTTTTAGGTCCCAGGAAAACCTCTCCCCACATCTCTTGCCATGTGTCTTTAAAACAAATTTAATCATCTCACAACGCCGGTAAATTTTGTTCTTTGATATCTACTCCAGAGAAAAGCTTGCAAATATGCACAAAAGGAGGCATGTAAATTACATTCATTTAGCATATTTTTATATATTTAAAACATTCTATATGTTTATCCATAAACTATATGGAATAATAAGCAGCTGTTTAAAAAAGGTGGAAATATCTAAAACACATGTTGTTGAGCAACCAATATTGCAAAGATGAATTACAGCTAGATACCATTTATGTAAAAAGAAAATAGTACCAAAAATATAATGCAACATGTTTGACTGTCATGTTTGACTTGACATAATGCAACATATGTCTTTACAAGCATAGAAAAAATGCCTGCAATGGTGTATTCCAAATTATCTCTAATCAAAGCAGTATAATTTTACTTTTAATGCTTAAATAGAAGGAAAAAGTATATAAGCGTAACTTGTGAAGTGAGATAAATTTTTTAATTTAATATGCTCTCAGCCAAAATTCCAACAAGTTTTCGTGGATCCCCAAATTCAATTTAGAAAGAAAATGCGTGAAAATATTTAAAAATTAGAAAATATATTGCTGGGCCGGCCCCGTGGCTTAGTGGTTAACTGTGCTCGCTCAGCTGCTGGCGGCCCGGGTTCAGATCCCGGGCGCGCACCGACGCACCACTTTTCCGGCCATGCTGAGGCCGCGTCCCACATACAGCAACTAGAAGGATGTGCAGCTATGACATACAACTATCTGCTGGGGCTTTGGGGGAGAAACAAATAAATAAAATTATAAAAAAAAAAAGAAAAAGAAAATATATTGCTAACATAAGAGTTAACACTTATATAACGCTATATTGTCAAAACATTCTAAGCACTATACATATACTAATTCAATCTTTATAATAACATTATGTGACAATGTTACTGGCACCAGTCAAATTGGTGCAGTGGGGTCCCAGGTTCTTGGTCCACAGACACCAAAGAATTTGAGAGTGGTCACACAACAGAAGTTTTAACCCAGGAAGATTTATTAGCAGAGTGAAAGTACACCCCCAAGGGGAGGGGTGGGCAGGCTCCAGGGGGTTGCACTGAAGTTGTGGTTGTCTTGGTTTTGGAGTGTCGGTTCTGGGGACGGGTGAGGGTCTTGGAACCTGTGCCACTCTGGGCATTGTCCCCACCCTGACGTTGGGAGGGGGAGATTTTTCCGTTACATAGGCATCTCCAGAACTGTCATGGCGGTGATCCCCCTTGGGGTGGGAGGTGGGGTCAAAACCACAATGCAAATAAGGGTATAATGAGGCTTGGGGCTACTCTCCGTCAGGGTTGAGGGTAGTCCTTCACGTCAGAAGAGTCGCTGCCCAGCAATTAGGACGCTGCCCCTGGTGGAGTGACCATGCTCCCAGCTCATATCTAGCTTCCTGCCTATCTTGTTAATACCATTATTATTCCCATTTTACAGGTTGAGAGTCTGAAAATAGAGATTCCGTGTAACTTGCCTAAGGTCACACAGATGGCAAGTGGTGGAGTTGAATTTAAACACATTCTAGCTCCAGGATCTATGTTCTGAATCAGTGCTCTATACTTGATTCCTGAGAGGAATCATGTTCTTTTAGATAGCGATTCCTAGCTGTGTGAACTTGTGCAAAGTAGGGAAGTGGATCAGTATATGTATCTATGCATACAGCTAGTATGTGATTTTAGTTTACGATAAATGTGTCCTCTCTTGTTTAGTACGGTAGAAAAATACTCTTAAGTTTTGTCATGATAATCCATTACTTATTTTGGAAAAAAAAACAGATGTATATCTTACCTCATTCTCAAAATAAATTCTCTATGGATAAAAGAATCAAATATATATTTTCGAAATTCTGGATTAGGAAAGATGTCACCAAGTCAGACATAAGATAAAGAAACCACAAGGAAATGAAATATATTTCTTTAATTTATAAATTCCTCAAGAACAAAATATATCTTTAAAAAGATAAAGTGCAGGGGCTGGCCCGGTGACGCAAGCGGTTATGTGCACATGCTCCGCTGCAGCGGTCGGGGATTTGCCGGTTGGGATCCCAGGGGCACATGAACCCAGCGGCTGGCAAGCCATGCTGTGGCGGCATCCCATATAAAGTGGAGGAACATGGGCACGGGTGTTAGCCCAGGGCCAGTCTTTCTCAGCAAAAAGAGGAGGATTGACAGATGTTAGCTCAGGGCTGATCTTCCTCACACACACACACACACACACACACACACACACACACACAAAAGGTGCGACCTTAGAGGAAAATGCTATCAATTTTTCAGTAATTATATATTTAAAATATTTTTGTCTGAAACTATTTTGAAGAATTAATATAGAGAAACTGAATAAAGTTTTCTCATGGTTTTATATTTATTTCTTCAGAGATCAAACATCTGAAATACTTATTAGCACTTATTATTATACTTATTAGTTTTCTTGATATTGACATAGATTTAAATTTTCATTCATTATAACGTTTACAACAATCATAACTGTCAAATCAAGAAAACTTAACCACACATTTTGATAACTATAATGTTTACCATATGCCGTGAAAGCAATGACTCTATCAAGCCCTAAACTTTTCCTGTTCTATTTTCTAGCCTAGATTTTTTTTCTTGAAGTAACAAAATAAACCAATATCCATGTAAATTTAAAATCTAACCTTCCAAAATGTTTTATAATAATACTAAATGATTTAGAATTCTTCAATCTTATTTTAAAATATTAAAGTCTTTCTCATTCTGCAGATAGTCCTTGGTATTTTATAAATTTTAAACTCTGCATTAAAAAAAGTTTACTGAAAGCCATAGACTGAGTTTCTGGCAGTTTAGTACCCTATGTTGTTCTTAAAATGCTTAGAATGTCTCTTCTTGTTTTGCAATATCAAGTTAAGATTCTACAAACACTGGCAGTGACTTATGAGCAGTACTTTATTTACCAGTTGTTTATACTAAAATTGACATTAGTGCAATTCATGCAAATAAAAGTTTTCAAATCAAATGTGTAATGAATGCTCAGTCTGACATCAAGAATACTATTGGCTGCCTAATTTCCTCAGAGGAGTCAGAATATTGAAGAGAAAAATACAAGTTTTTGGTTTGCCATCTCTAGGATCTTGTGTACGTGAAGAGATAGTATTTCAATTTTAATCAAAGAAAAAGAGGTGAGCAAGAAAAAAAAAAAGATAGAAATATAGGCAAAAGAAGACCTAGAAGAATAGATTTGGGGAAAATTAAGAATAGGAAACCTTATGAGGAAGGTAATAATTTTGAACTTATCTGTATTCTTATCTTTTATATCTTATTTTATCTTATCTGTATCTTTTGAAAAAACATAATAATTTTAGTAAATATAAAATTTAAATTCTCAATATTTTCACAAGTAATCTCCATTAAAGGATTTAGTAGTTTGCTAATCTTTTGGAAAAAATTAAGTAACATCATGAAAAAATATTTTGAATGTTATACATTCTTTAAAGACAATTTAGACATCATGACCACTGAAGAATTGTGCAATTTGAATTTAAAATTTAAGTACTTAGGCTTCTTAATAAATATTTCTCAAAAAATTTTTCCATTATGTTTCAAAAAGGATATTAACTTATTTTGCCTCATTAGAACCTAAAAACAAATCAGAAAGTGTGCCAAATGAAAGCCCTAACAAGGTTTATTATCCATATTGCCTCTAATTCAGCAAATCAAGTTTCAAATATTTCATTAAAAAAGAAATGTGTATATTAGATTAAAACTAAATGGAGAAACAATTACACAAATGTACTGAAGGTGAAATAATAAAAAATTAATAATGAAACATTGACCAAAACTTGAGTCAAAAATTAATTTTCACATACGTAAAGAGTGAGACAAAACTTGGCAGCACCCTTGCCTATGCATTAATTTAAAGTTTTACTACATTGTAAAAACTTATTCAGGTTTTCGGGTCTATGCTCTCTTTTTGCAATTTTCCAAGCAATTTCCTTCTCCTCATTTTCTTGACATTTGAGTTATTTTCACAAAAAAATCTTCTTCTTGCCAAATGAAAGCTGTTTTTCTTGCCAAAGAAAAAAATTTAAGACAATTTGAAAATCTGAACAAGTATAGAATATATCTTTTCTACTCTTTGCAATATAAATCCAATATGATTCTCTCTCATATACTTCCTTCTCTCACATACTGCCCTTAGGGGAATATCCACATCTTATTTGTGTCTTCCTCAATCAAAGAGGAAGAAAAAGCACTTGTACATCCTCAATGCCTAGGTTACATGAAAAGCAATGACTAGAATGTTCCTATCTGTCTTCTCAATTTGTTCCTCGTACTACTTGTGAACTTGTTTTATTTCTTGTAATTTGACTTATTTAAATGTGTATACTTTGCAAAGCATTGCTGCTTATTGCATTCCTTGAATTCCTTAAGTGGAATGTAATTTTAAACTTTGAAACATGCAATTACACAGATTTAAAGGATCGTAGCTTCCTTAAGTAAATCTCCACTGTTATAAGAAAACTCATTGAATCTTCTAGTTGCTTAAATCCTCCTTACTGCAATGTTAATGAATGTGGGCTTAAATTTAAAACAGTATTTATAACCACATTAAAATAGATATTCAAACTTCAAAATTCTAGGAGTTATATTCAATCTACTTCAACAAATAATAAGTCTTAACTGTGTACCTGAGGCACCAGACTAGCACCTGACTGTGCTAGTCACCAAATATACAGAGAAGCTTATATCATGATAACGTCATTACTCCTTGCTACCAAAACAGAGGTTCAGCCTGAGCTATTATTTTGATGTCTGGGAGTTAAATATACAAAATGATTAATCTTATCTTGATAGATACTGGTAGTCAACTAAATAACTCTCTATATTACCTAAAAGAACCCTAGAACTGTCTATTCCTTTGGCAACATGTATTCTAGAAGACTTTAGAAGCAACTGGAAGACATTGGTCCTCAGGCAAGTCACTTACTTTCGTGCTTAGATTCCACCATATAGGTAATGAGGGGATCAGTTCAGGCAAACATCAGATGAAAAATATTTTACATTGGGTCTCTCTCTCCACTACTAGAAGTGTGAATAGTTTCCTTAGCATCCAACAAGTTGATTTTTGCACTGATTCTTTTTTTTTT
This sequence comes from Diceros bicornis minor, assembly GCF_020826845.1. Lineage (NCBI taxonomy): Eukaryota > Metazoa > Chordata > Mammalia > Perissodactyla > Rhinocerotidae > Diceros > Diceros bicornis. The sequence goes on from NC_080762.1 coordinate 32,001,426, forward strand.
AATTTTTTTTTAAATTTTTTTGAGGAAGGTCAGCCCTGAGCTAACATCCATGCCAATCCTCCTCTTTTTGCTGAGGAAAACCACCTCTGAGCTAACATCTATTGCCAATCCTCCTCCTTTTTTTCCCCAAAGCCCCAGCAGATAGTTGTATGTCATAGTTGCACATCCTTCTAGTTGCTGTATGTGAGACACGGCCTCAGCATGGCCGGAGAAGCGGTGCATCGGTGCACTCCTGGGATCAGAACCTGGGCCACCAGTAGCAGAGCATGAGCACTTAACCCCTAGGCCACGGGACCGGCCCCCTTTTCACTGATTCTTAAGGAACAAAAAGCATAGGTTCAATAATATTGAGCAATCTGAGTCAATAATTTTCAGTTTTAGGAAATGATTGTGAGTAAAAATTTGAATAGTTTTTCATGAGTAAATGTATAGATGATCCCACAACAGGAATGACATCGTATTTTATTTAATATGTTTCTCTCAAACATTCATTTTCTTTATTAATTTTGATATGTTACCATTTAGATTTCATTATAGGCAACTGATAATTAGTCAAGTTTTGCTTAGGACAACGCTTTCAATTAGGGTAGTCCTTTATAAATTTATTGTACAAACAGAAACTAAAATACATTGAAGGATGTAGTTTGTTAAGAAAAGTTTTTAAATTCAATTCCACAGTTTCTTCTAGCATCTTTTAAATTCTTTTCCTCCTTTTTGCTTCATCTTCTCATTGAAGTACCCAATGGTTCAGGAAACTGTAAATATTAGACAAGTAAGCTTTAAGGAACGTTGTCATATATTTTAACAAAACAAAAATTGAAGTCCTTTTTTCCAGAATAAAATTGCAATTTTGGGAGAGGTATCTCATTTTTGCATGTTAAATTTATATATCCAGAGAATTCTACCCATAAAGAATCGCGATGTGCACTTTTACACCTTCCACAGATACATGAAGTTTAAACAAATTGTTAACCTATAGCTCTCATGTTCTGCCCTTTACTCTTGTAATGAATAAATCAGCCCATGTCTTTGCTCCTTGACAATCAGTTCTTCAAAACCATCCCCTATACTCAAGAGGAAACACACATTGGAAGTTATATGCCTGACGTTCTCCAAAATGTAAGAAATGGTGCTCAACTTTTACACTGGAATAAAAAGTTAATTGAAATATTATAAATACTGCCATGGATATGTAATCTAATGGATTAAAGGATAACAAATTTTATTGCTCTGAATTTGCAAGCTACTTTTAAGATATTTAAAACAAGATAGAAGAAATATGTTTGATCTTTCTTTCCTTTTAACATTTGAATTCATATTCTGAGTTTATATCACTTAATGAATGTTAATGGGGATGTTTTCTCTTTTTTTACGTATTTCAAACATTTATAAATGTCACTATGGCAAATATACACACTGTTACAAGTTATCAGCAAATCGAGTGCATATTACATTATATTTATTAAAATTGTTTTCGAAATTATTTTATAAAAATAAAAGTTTTAGCAATAGAAATGTTTTAGTAATAGCATTTTGTAACAAAATAACAATGTACTAATATTTTCAATATTTCTCTTTCTCTGGGTTATAAAACATGAAAGAACCCTCTACTAGGCAGGAGAGGAATAGCATTCTAGTTAGGGAATCACTAGTTGATTGCCTTGAGAAAATTCCTTTCTTTTTTTCTTATTGAGAAATAATTGACGTATAACATTATATTAGTTTTAGGTATACACCATAATTATTTGATATATGTATATATTGTGAAATGATTACCACAGCAAGTTTAGTTAACATGCATCACTACACATAGTTATAAAATTTTTTTCTTGTGATGAGAACTTTTAAAATCTACTCTCTTAGCATCTTTTAAATATACAATACAGTATTGTTATCTATAGTCGCCTTGCTGTACATTACATCTCCAGGACTTGTTTATCTCCTAACTGGAATTTTGTACCTTTTGACCAACTTCATCCATTTCACCCAATTCATCCAATTGCTTAACTACTTCACAATCCATTTTCTTCATCTAACTTGCTACACACAATAAGTTTTAGACAAACTTGTAAAATTAAAGACTAGATTATTGAAATCCCCTACAATTCATTATCAGAATTCATCCAAATGAGCAATCATCATCAGAGTTTTTAAAAAAGTTTAGAAGTTAAGTTATTGCATATTGCTGCCATTGCTAGATCCAGGGTTAGTGTGACCCAAATCTTATGCAATTTGTAGTTCTACTTTAAGGAAAATAATTCAAATTAGGCACAGGGCATCTTAGAAGCAGTTTATGCAAGTGAGAGTCCCTGAAACTTAAACCTCATTAGCTTCTTGCAAAATTGATGGGAAAAATGAAGGTAGATTAGAAAGAATTAGTTAGATAAAGATGGATGAGATGGAAAAGAGGAAAATGTATGCCAGGACCCTGTGGTTGAAGGCAGTATGGTGTGTTCCAGGAACTGAAAAGAACCTGTGTGGCTGGAGAGGAAGCTTGGAAGAATGTGAGCATTAAATTAGATAAGGTTTATTACTGTGTTTTATAAGCTGGCAAAGGGTATACAGATATTGAAAGTAATTATATATTTAATATTGTCTAGATGTTAAGCAAGGGGAAGTGTGGTTAGAGAAGATGCCAATGGGGTAGATATGGTCCAGGAAATGTAGGGCTATATAGGCCATCTTAAGGAGCTCTGTCTTCACCTCAAAGCAAATGTAACTTTCAGAAAGCTTCAAATTGGATGGAAAGGGATGAGGGCAGGGCAAATGAATGCAAGCAGGTTTGCATTTCATCAAGATTACTGTGGCTATGTCTACAGAATATTTTAGAGAAGAGTAAGAGAGGCTGTTGCAGCAAAACTGGCAGAAATAGTGGTGGTTTCAACTGGTGGTTACTGATAGATATGGGGGAAGTTGACTGATTTGAGAGATATTTAGAAGGGAAAGGCTATCGGGAAATTCAAGAGGTCAGTGTCTATGATGACTCTTGGATTTTCAACTTACATAACTGAACAAATGGTAGAATCTGGAAGAAATGTAGATTTGGATAGAAGTAAGCTGAATTCAGTCTTGCTTCTTTAGTCAGAGGTAGATTTCAGAGTCCAAGCAGTAAGGCCAAGTAGATCATTGAGAGGTCTAGATCTGTACAGTCCAATCAGAAGCCACTAGCCACATGTGACTATTTAAATAACATGAAGAATTCATTCTCACTAGCCGTATTTCAAGGGTCCAATGACCACATATAGCTCGTGGCTACTGGTTTGGTCACTGCAGATACAGAACAATTTCATGGTAGTGGAACATTCTATGGAGTTGGACTGGTCTAGATAAAAATTCAGTTTGTGACTTGTCTGTAGAGAAGTGTAAATAAGGATATTAGATGAAGAGTAATAGACTAAGCTGCAACTTACAAAATGCCGTCTTTTAATAGGAGGAAAATAATTACATAGGCCAGGGAAAGTTTGCATCGTTAAATCCAAGGGAAGAGAAATCTTTAAAATATGGGAAGTTGTGAACAGGTTTGAGTGCTGTTGAGAAGCTAAGTAGGATGACAGAGTCAAAATATCCACTGGGTTTAGTAACAGAGGCCTTTGAAGAAATTAGAGAGACTTCCCACTTTCAGACAAGTGTTATGGTGAAGCTGGAAGTGGGTTTTTGCTTGAAGAACTAATGGGAGATAGGAGAATGAATACAACTTTATGGATCAATCTTGAATGCTTGGTTGTGAAAGGAAGGAGAGAGAGTTCAGTAGCTCCAAGGCCATGACAGGTCAAGAGGAGATCTATCATCTATCCATCTATCTCTCTCTCTCTAACATCTCTCTATCTATCCTTCTATCCATTTTATATTTTAAATTTTTAGAAAGAACAAAATGAATTTAACTTGAAGGAGAATTATCCCATAGAGAGGCAAGGGAGATAAATACACAAGAATGAGAAGGAATAATCTGTAAAGTCCTGCGGAAAGAAAAAAAGATATAAGACAAAGCAAAAATTGGAAAGATTGTCCTGAGATAGATTCATCAGAGTTCCTGTGATTTAACCATCATTTGAGTCATCTTTGCATTCATTGGTTTTGTTTTGTTTTTTCTATTTTGAAGCAATTTGAACATCTGGTTTCTAAATGCACACAATATATTTTACCTACAGGTGTTTCTGTCTCCATGCTTGCCTGTTTATATTTGTTCTTCTATAACAATTTCAGCTAAATGAGGCAATGAAGTTCAGTTAATCCATGCAAGACTCCTCTGCATTTCTCCCACATGACAGTTACTTAACAAAATGTTAACTCCTTTTCCTCTCTGAGGGAATGGAACATTGTTAATGACTTAGATTTAATAAATACATGGTCAGATTTGTGTTTCAGTTAAGTAGAGAGAATTTCTAAGCCAAGGAAAGACTGGAATTAGGGAGATAGTTACTTCAGGTTTACTGCAATAAACCAGAAGAGAAATGATGAAAGCCAATGTTATTGAGAATAGGAATTAGGACCATCAAGACAATGAACAGGAATAACAAAAACAGACAGAGATATAGAACTACCTAGAGCAGAAAGAATTCCGTTGGCTTCCTGACTGTTTTTCTAATAACCTAGTCTAAGATTTAATATTAATAACAGGATTATAGTATGTGTTTGTTCCGTCTAGTATTTGTATGCATCGATATATTACAGATAAATAGCATACATCTAAAATTGAATAGATATAGATTATTTATCTGCATATTTATAGCTATACTTAAATGTGCATATTAAAGTTAAATTTGTATCAGATTACACCAAATTCTCATTTCGTGAATTGTTCAGTCTTTTAAAATTGTTTTTTACCTTTATTTAATTTTAATTTTTTCAGATATATTCAAAGATTGATACATGGACCAGGTAGACAGATTCCAACTAATATGTACAAAATATTTTAGAGACTTGGAGTAGTTAGCCCAACTAAATAGGGGTTATTATGGATGAAGTTTTATGCTGGGGTTTTATATTTTAGATCATATTGAGATACAAATTATAGACAAGAGTGGAAGCTCAAGAATATTTAAAAATAATGAGAATTTAATAATCTAAAATGTATACATATGTCTCAGCATATTGTGTTTTCCTAAAGTGGAAATCTACGTCTTTCCTGGATTTCCTTGCTCCTCAAAGGATTGGATAGGGCTTAAGTTACACTGTTCTCTATATACTCTGCTAATCATAAAGCTTAGTCTTGATTCTTTGTCTAGCTTTGGATTCATACATACAACTAAATGTCTCCACATGACTGCAATTTTGTTAATTATCTAAATTGCCTCAAAATATCACAAATGGAACCAATTGTTTTCACAACAAAATGTGTTTGTTCTATCCATTTCTTATCTTGGCTAGTGTCCTTAGAATGTACTCAGTCACCAGTCCAGAAAGGTGGGGATTATCCTAAATCTCATCTTCATCTTTACTCTCCTCTTTTAGTCAGAGGTTCCAATTCACTTATAATTTCTGTTCTTTGATGATCCTGTTCTATTCTAGTCCACCTGGCAGTATTCTCTTTAATAAAGAAAAAGAGAATTGTAAGCTCAGTTCAAAGTTTGTGTAAAATGTATTTTCACTACTTTAACTATCTCTGTTTTAGTCACACATATTGTAAGGCACCCACAGCCTCCAGCATGCTTTGAATATCATGTGTCTGGAAAGGGACTCTATCCTGTGCTCCTACTCAATCTTTTGTGCACTCTCATCTCCTCCATTGCCATAATAAAATAGCTGTGACGCTCTTGGAATTTTGATGGGGAAATAACTCCCAGGTTGGTCTGAACTGAAAACGTTTCCCAATTGCACGAACTCTGTCATATAATTTGCCTAGCTACAACTTCTGAGATTTTGCTAAATATCTACTTCATGTCCACTACAATTAGCCTTCATTCTTTTTCTTCAAAATTTAGCGCAGAAATTCCAAAAATATGTCTGTACTGGCCAGGAACAGAATTACAAGTGGGGAGAAAAAAAAAATACTCAGCTAAACTATAGGAATCCTTGATTAGCATACCTCAGAAGAGCACGTAAGAAACTGACCCAACATCACTACTGGAACCAAGGTTTCTCTACTCTGTTTCCATTTCCTTTTGTCTTCACTTTCCTGTCATTTCACTTAATTCTTGGACCATGATAAAGATACTCTACATGGCTGTGGAAACACTTTCTAGAACTCTGGGTTTATATTCTAAGAACATTAAAAAAAGATTATTTCCTATCATCTATGCTTAGAAATGTGCTGGGGAAGATCTTTGCTTCACTTGACTTGGGTCCTATGCCTACAATGATAGCGAATTAATAGGACAACATGTTGAAGTTTTGTGATACATGAAGAAGGAATAGAAAGGGTAGACACAATTATCAGCAACTTTGGTAGTTATTTATAATAAATATATTTTATTCCAAAAATACGTTCAGAATGTTTTATAGCTTTTAATTTTGAATATTACCTTTAGTCAACACCTATATTTAGAAAATGTGTGGGGCTGGCCCAGTGGCGTAGTGATTAAGTATGCACCTTCTGCTTCGGAGGCCCCAGGGTTTGCCAGTTTGGATCCTGGGCGTGGATCTACTCACCGCTCATCAAACCATCCTGAGGCAACGTCCCAGTAGAAGAAATAGAAGGACCTACAAATAGGATATACAACTATGTAATGGGGCTTTGGGGACAAAAAAGAAAAAGAGGAAGATTGGCAACAGATGTTAGCTCAGGGCCAATCTTCCTCAAAATAAAAAGCTTAAAAAAAAAAGAAAATGTGCTGTGTTTGATTCTTTCATTTATGTGTTGCAAACAGAAAAAAAAAAAATCCCTTTCTTCTTCATCTTTGTACATTCATTTCTACTGTTTAAGAGAACAGCAGAAAAAAGAAAAGATCAACTTATTCTCCCCAAGGTGACTGGAGATCAAGCTCAACATGAATGAACGTGCACTGAATGATGCTAAGGTCATCATGGCATAGTATTCAAAGACGTGTGCTGAAAAGTCAAGTAGCCCTGATTCTAAATGCCATCTGCACCACAAACTATCTGATATACTTAGGAAATAGCAATGAAAGTGTTCAGAGGCTCTTTTACGCCAGGATGTGTTCTAAACTTTTTAGATATGTAAGAACTGAGGGTTAACTTGTCCAATATGATTTCTCTGCAGGTTGGTCTCCTACAAATCTCATTGGAAGCCAACCACTGCTGAGCTCTTAGGGAGCCAACCCTGGATGAGGCTGAGGTGGAGGCTCATGAAACTGGCCTGGCATGTTATACAGATGCAAGCACAGGGCTTGGAGTCCAGCCTCCTGAACACACCACGACGGTTCTCTACAGTGGTGTTCCTCTAACTATGGATTTTGAACTGGGAGATCTTGAGTGGAGCCAAGTCCTGCCCAATGGAATGCTGTTCAATCCCAGATCCTAATTAGGCCAGGGAGGGGATGAAGATTTCCTAATCCCGCAGTTTAAATAGCCCCACAGCCTAAGCACTGGGTCCTTTTGCTGGAGTCTGGCAGCCGGTCCTGCTCTATCCCCGGGCTCTAACCCAGAAAGTAATGAGTGAGAGCGGATCCATGTTCCTGCCACTGATCCAGCCTCATAGTTTCCCCCAATAATTGTAGTTCCACCAGCCCTGATGTGTGTTTTCTCTGACCATTCATTTGACCTTGTTAGCTTGATACCATATTCACAGTTGTTATTCTCATTTTTCACAATACTTTTCTACGTGTAAACTTACAATCCAGCACTATAGCTTCCCTCCACCGCTTTACACAAACTTGCACTTCTGTCCAAAATATCTTTTCCCTTTGCTGAGTAAACACCCGTTCCTTAGAACCCAAATCAGGTGCCACTTTCCCTTTATGCTTTACCTTATTTCCTTGAAAAAATAGGTGAAAATAATCAGTGTACTTTGTAACAGTTTTGTAGTCTCTATATATTTCTAGAAAAGAATATAAAAATCATAATTTTAATTATTTGGTTGCAAGTTTTACCTCCTGCAACAAAATAGGTTTTTCAAGGTCAGGCAGCATTCATCTTTTTATCCCTATCTCTTAGCAACATGCGTGAACTAGAGCAGATATTTGATAAATTTGTAGAAACTGAAATCTACATGGAAAACACTACTCAGAAACCACTGTGAGGGAAATAACCAAAGTATTTAGATAATAAAGTTCAAAGCTACATTTTGAATGAAAATGTTGCCACCATCTAGCTCATCTCAAAGAAAAAGAATGACAGAAGTAATGTCTCAGAGTACTGATTACCAAGTCAAATTGTATTTGCTAACTGAGAGAAATAAAAACTTTGCCAGTATGATTTCCTTAAAATGTCACTCATAATTTCAAAATGGAACTGGAAAACTTGAACTTGAACAACTATCTGGTTAAATTTCCATGGCAGTTGATGGAACAGCTGAGTATCCTGAACAAATGGCCTAACTTGGTCATAACACCTGACCCACTGGTCCAAAAAAGTACCTGTTATTTCTGTCACTTGTATCATTTATTTAGTTATGTAGTTATGTCTCTTTCAGAAATAGGTAGCTTAATAATAATGGTTGACTTAAAAATATGATTTCTATCCTGTCATTTATCCAACAAAACATCTCCCTAAAATCTGTAGGTTGCAATTATTTCTTGTTAGTGTCATATCTCGTACCACGTATTTTATTTCTCATAAAGATTTATCTTTCTTCTCCACCATACTGCATATTTTTAGCTTATTGACAATAACTTACAAAAATATTAGACATTTAGATTTCTCATTTTGGAATGTAGGTATGAGATCCAAGAATAAAATAAATAGAGGTTGTCCTTTTTCACATGGGAATAATTATATAAATAGATACTCAGTGAAAGTGCTTCAGATGAGAGGAAAGCCCAGAGCAGTTACAGACCCAATAAAGGGAAGGCAGCTGCCCAGAATTCCTGAGCGGCACCAAATCCAGGGAATACATTCACCAAGGATGCTAATTATTCACATTTTCAACAACAGAGACACTGGCCTTGGTCTGAAATTAAAATGAGCACAAGAAAACAAGAGCAAATCTTCCTAGAGAAAACCTGTCTCTGCCAGATGAATTTTGCAATGTGCATTTAAATTCACAAAAGGAATATTTAAACCAAATGTCACATGGTACATGTCTGTTAAACTGAAAAAAGTGATTGACCTTCTTACCTAAATCATAGACATCTCTATGCATCCAAAATGTTAACTAAATCGGAAATTATCAAAAAGAATCTGAAGAGAGGAAAAGCTACAGAAAAGTCAGAAATGTTTTATAGATTTTCTTAAAAACAATGCCTTCGCTTTAGCCAGGAGAAGTAGACAAGCAAGGAAGTCTCTTGTTGTGTACATTTCTCATTATTAGAAAATAAATTTCATGCCAATCCCACATAATGCTTGTTAAGCATGACAACACAAAGAATCGAATTGTCAAATTAGACTCACACAAATCAGAGATCTCAATCAGTTTCAAGCTTTATTAGTAATTTTAAGTAAACAGGCTTTTAAGAGGCATAGATGACACGGGGAGAGGTCCAGGATTTTCAATGTGCTTTTCTACCCACACTGGATGTGTCTTCATGCCCAAGTTAAAAGTTGAATTCGCAAGTTAGAGAAATATATAATCTCCTCACTTACGCAGTCAGGATCCAATTCAGTTATGAAATATCTCCATTTTTTCTTCAGGTAGGTAAACAGCTTTTGTGACATTTTCCAGGGAGCCATGCTTCACTAATCCACAGATTCCAGGTTTGTTTATCGCAAGCAATCTTACATCATGGACATCTGGCATTCAGTATATTTATAGAAGCATGTATCTTATGCCCATAGAAAGACCCTTGCTAGCATATGCCATTAATTTGTTTGCCAGAATGTCAGTTACTGTTCTGTTCATAAGGAGGTTAGACCAGGATCACCTGTCATCTTTCTACACTGAGTATGCACCCAACCTAAGGAATGAGAGCAAAATGGATTACAAGTTGCTCCTTAACTCCTTTGTCCTAGCATATATTTAGCAAATGTAATTTGAAGTAATAGCAAATCATTAACTTTCCCTGGTCACCCACTTGAATTGGACATTGGACGAACCCAGTGCAAGAGGCTTATAAGTAGGAATTTCAGGTACCAACAAGCAGCAGAAAATCACTGGTTATTGATGGTAAATTGCTAACATTAAGGCACCAATTGCATATATGGCAAGGTACAAAATATCTCTCCTTTTACTGTGAGCTTCTCAAGAATTTAGTATATAAGAGGAGCAAGGTAAATATTTGTCAAATTGGATTTTTTATGCAGAGATATCCCTGGTTTTTGAAACAGAAAACTTCAAATTAAAGAATCAATTTAGCTTTTCTATATTCTAACTTAAACCTCTAAAAGTTTTTAATCACATCATTTCAGAATATGTAAGCTAAATTTGACATTTCAGTATTGCCGAACTTTTGTTTTTTAGCTCTAATGAAAAATACATAAATTCTCCTTCGGTAGCCAATGTAAATAAATAAAGCTGGCAGAAAAAGTAATGCTGTTTTCAAGCTTCCAAAAGCATGTTTCAAAAATGAATAGTGGTGGTGAAATGTATACTCTGTAATAAAAAGTAAATATACCTAATAGGAGTGTTTAATTGACTCCTACTATCTTTTATTACATAGTGTAACTGTTAACCACAGTCATACTTTAAACTATTGGTTTAATTTATTAAAAAATAAATGTTACTATGGTCATATTTGTTAATATTTTAAACAAATTTGTATAAATTTCTTAAAAATATGCATTGTTTCTTTCATAATTTGGCTGCTGCTTTGTAGAAACAAAAACATTTATCAATCTGAACATCTACTTTAAAGAATGAATTTTCAGTTACTTGCCTAAAACTATTGTAAAGTGAAACCACAAATAAATAAAATAGGTAATATGAATTACTAGAATTAGGTGTTTCAAATTAAATTTGAGGTAGTTTAATAGAAAGTATTTCCGCTAGCTTATGAGCCTATCATAAATAAAAATAGTAAAGATATACATAATGATGATTAATATCAATTTCTATTTTACTTTTGTCTTTATTAAATTCATTAAAATATCTGTACCTTCCTTGCAGCTGAATTCCTCATGTTATGTAATAATTTAAATATAAGTAAAAATTTTTGAAAGGATTTACCATGCAAATTTTAGGAGGAAAATTTCTTAAATGAGGAAGTTTTCACCATTATTTCATATTTGTTCACTTTTTGCTTTGAAGTGACTTTCAGGCAAACCCAGATGAGACTGTAAAACAGTAGACTGTAGGCTTTTGTGGTCACTAATTTTGGTGCCAATTTTAGAATTTGTATCTTTCTTATTTAAGCTAATGTATTGTTGTGAAACCTTATAGGCATTCAGAGTTGATTTTGTTTTCAGCAATTTAGGAGTAACTATTAGAATGTCAGAATTGCTGGAGTTTATCTACAACAAAAAATTGTGATTGTCCTCATCTTAATATTATTTGTTATTTTCATTCACATTTAGACATCTCATAGATATGCTAATTTCAAATAATAGACTGTTTTATTGCTCTTTAATGACTCTGTTCTCTTTTATCATAGTTGATATGGATTAGGCAAGAAGAGTATTTATTCACATATGTTACCATTTAAGAAATAGTATAAAAATTATTAATTAAGAATTATCAGACCATTGCACAATTTTTCTTCAATTTTTCTGTACTATGTTAAAAATGACTATAAAAATTACTACAATAATGAACATGTTAACTTATGTTGTAGATATATATTTTACATTTTTTTACTGTGTTTTGATATTAAAAGACCACAGAGACAGTTAACTTTGAATTAGCTCACAAATTTTTTAATCTTTTCTTTGATATCACAGGATATTTTTGTGATGGAAAAGCCTGATGACCCTTGCATCCAAGTATGTTATAACTTGCATTTGGAAAGTTCTAGCAGGCTTCTTTTACTTTTAATTTGCTTAGCTGTGAAAATACATTATTAAAGGTTTAGAGGAAAATTAATTTAAAGGGAACAAAAATTACATTCATTTTTAATATGTATGTATTGAAAAAGACTATATTTTAGGACAGAAACCACAAAACATGCTAAGCTGTTTATTAAGAATAGTTCTAATAGGGGCTGGCGTAGTGGTTAAGTTCACGTGCTCCACTGTGGTGGTCCAGAGTTTGCAGGTTCAGATCCCGGGCATGGACCTCTGCACCGCTTATCAAGCTATGCTGCTGCAGGTGTCCTACATATAAAGTAGAGGAAGACAGGCATGGATGTTAGCCCAGTGCCAATCTTCCTCACCACCACCAACAACAAAAAAACAATAGTTCTAATATAAATTAAGTATTAAAATGGTTCAAGAACAAGGAGTTCTTTTATTTTTGAGGATGTAATTCTCTGGAATCTCAAATTTCTTGAAATGTTAAAGAATAACTTGAAAAGAAGTGATGAAGTATACATACATTAAACATGGCCATACCGACCACTTAAAATATTTATAAAGATATTTAAATAAATTTTTTGTTTACTCATCACTGTTTGGAAACCATTGATATAAGGAACACCAGCAGAGTTGGCATACAGGCATGTGAAGTAGATGACCACATACATAATCTATTTTCAGATGCCTTCATGATTTAAAATGTTATAATAATTTTGGAAAATTAACAGCTAGAGATTTGTTTCTTCAGTCTAAGGCTTTTATACCAGACCAAAGGTAATATACCTTAGTCAAATCACACTTCAAGGTTTTTTTTTTTGTTGTATGTATATATTGTATGTATTGTATGTTGGCCCTCCAACAGACTGTGAAATGTTATGTAATTTGCTTACAATTCTCCCCCACTTTTCCATCATTTATTACCATGATTAACTGCAAATGTAATATAATTCCCACTCCATTGCTGTTGGGCGAGTTCATATGATTTGCTTTAGCCAATGGAATATGGGTAGAAGAGACAAAGCACTAGTACCAAGCTGAGCATTTAATAGTTGTCACCTGTTCCCACTTGCCCCTATAACGGTTCTGCCTACTGCTGTGAGAAGGCTTGTGCTGGGAAGTCACTGGTCAAAGGAGAACAAAGAGACACTTGGAGTACCTAATCGCCACCTCCGCTGCTCACCAACTCGGAAGTAAGAAAACATTATCTTCAGGGCTGACCCGGTGGTATAGCAGTTAAGTTCGCACGCTTCACTTCAGGGGCCTGGGGTTCATGGGTTCAGATCTTGGGCGTGGACCTACACACCACTCAAGGCATGCTGTGGCAGCAACCCATATACAAAATAGAGGACGATTGGCATAGATTTTAGCTCAGGGACAATCTTCCTTACCGAAAAAAAAAAAGAAAACATTATTTTCATCAGCCAATGGGACACTGGGGTTGTTTGTTACTAGTTGAACTCCAATCAATTTCTCTTCTAACTCAATTAACCAGCCATAATAATATATTCTTCTATCAATATTTGAACATAGATACATTGGAAAACTTAGTGTGTTGAATTTTTTTTTTCTATAAGGGAAAGCTGAGTCTTTGCTCTGCTGCATTGCTCTGCTGCTTTTGCCTTCATACACTGAAGGCACTATTTTCAGTGTCACATTCACACACTTCAGAATATTTTAAATAACCTATGCATACCTTTCCCTACCCTTGCATCTGGAAAACATTTTATATTATTGTTTACTAAAAACTCTAACCTGGCATTCAAGACTTTTAACAGAATGGCTGTAACCTGAAATATGCTTATCTTTGTTCTCTCCAATACATATAATGCAGTTCAGTCAGTTAAGGATGCCCTAATGTGTTCAAAATTTCTGCCTGTTGTGCCCGTATTTATATGGTTTTCTCTACTTGGGAATTATTCCATGTTTTAGCTTTTATATTCCCCACACTTAATTCTTGCCCCACAACCAAGATGCTGAAGATCTTGAATTGAACTTGTTGTGATAGTTCCTAACTGAAAAATAAAATGCCAACTCAGAAAACAGTATAGTATATATAAAAAGAGAATAGAAACTATTTTCCTCTTTTGTTTTCTTTAGTAAAGAAAATGAAAGATGATTATAATAAAGACACAGAAAGTATGAAAAGATACTGAGAAATCCTGGTTTATAAAAAAAGTTATAAATAAAAAGATATCAAAGCAGACATCTTCAAAACTCTACCAACAGAGCAGGAAATAGAAAAAGAGAAGGTCATCTCTGTGTGCAGTCTTGCTCAAAGCCAAGAAAAAAAACCGTAACCCATTTTTGAGATGTTATTTTAAAGATCAAAAAGATAAAATACAAGCTATTATATTCTAGAAAAAATACCTCTTTTAATTTTCTTTTAATGTTTCTCATCATACATTTATTTACTTTTCTTGGTATTAATGGTCATTGTTCAGAACAAATCAGTTTTAATATCTGTGTTAAAGACTGAGAATAAAGAAAAATTAGCTAAGTAAAATCCATTAGCTAAAAGTGGTATATTTCATAAATCTTACAGATTTGTTGTGGTTATGACAATAATAGTAGACTAGTACAATTTTCCACATAGTGAAAATTATATATTTGTTATGTCATGTTTTATGTGAATGTAAATGCACAAATGGCTTTTTTTCTGGTGTTGGAGAAGATATATTTGCCTCAATGCAGAATGTAAATAATACTAATTATATAATCATTGCTTATATTGGAAGAAACTCTCTAAGTTTTCATTTCTTAACCCTTATATCTATACATAGCAATTTTTAAGTTTATAAATCAAATATGTATCAAGAAATTGTAATATCTTTTTCAAATAAAATGCACTTTAATCTTATGTCAGACTACAATGAAGTGGACATTGAAAAAATTCTAGTATTTCTATTTCTGGTAAACTAAAGGAGCATAATATTCTGTGAAGGGGGCCTAAAGGTTATACGATATTATTAAAGTAAGCTCAAAGAAAGGTAAAGGTTGACCCTAGGAAAACTTGAAAGGATTATATAGTGTTTACATATCTTTCTAATATTTTACAGACTAAAATCCTAAATAAAAGAAAAGATATTGCTATTTGAAAATATATCCATAGAAAAGCTCCAAATATTTCAGAATTTGAGAACAATTTTTTGCTATTGTACAATTTTTAAAAGCTTGCGTATTTTCAAAAATGATCACATTTCTAAATTTAGTAACCTTAACAAAACACATAATAATAAACACAAAAATCAGTCTAAGTATATTCATAGTAAGTCCATGAGGTAAATTAAAATTGCCAACAATTTTGAGCACTTGCTAAATCCCAGGAGCTATGATAAGAATATTATAGGATAGCATCACTTAAAATATTGCAATGATCCTATTAAAAGGCATCATAGTTATTTTCCAGAGGAAACCGAAGCATAGGTCATCATTTACCTAAAATTTCAAAGTGATGGACCTGGAATTTAAACCTACATTTATTCAGGTCCAAATTCTTAGTTATCATACTTCACCATTTATTCATTTACACTTTATCATTCATTCATCTATTAAGGCGAACTCAAAGAAATATTTGCTGAGCCACTTCTTTGTTCCAGGCATTGTTCTGGGTGACAGAACAGTGAAGAAAACAGAAAAACCCCTGACATCCCAGTGAAACATGCCTGAAAAAGCTAAGGAGAAACTAAAGCAGGGAAGGAGGAGAGGAATTATGGAGTCAGATATTTGTAGTTTTAGAGGGTTGGCTACTGAAGTCCTAACTAAAAAGGCGATAGCTGAGTAAAGCCTGAAGATGGTCTGGGAAGAGACCATGCAAATATTTTATGGGAGAGAATTCCAGGCAGGAGCGAAGTGTGCATAAAAAGCTTTGAGGCAGGAGCATGACTGATGTGTTTAAGAAACAGCAAAGAGGGAGCATAGAGGAGCAATCGGTGTGTTCAGATATAATGAGGGGCTAACTGCACACATCCCTGTAGTTGGTGATGGTAAATCTGATGTTTTACTCAGAATCATTTGTGAAGCCTTGGAAAGTTTTGAGCAGAGGATTAACATGAACTGGCTTACATTTCCTAGGATCACTGTGGCTGAAATGTCGAGGATACACTGAAAGGGATCAAGTACAAACGCAAGGAGACCAAAAATAGTATTAATATTGAGTGAAATCCACACTGCAAATGAACATGGAATGTGGACTATGGGTTAGGACAAGAATAGAATTAAAGCTATAGAGTTCAGCAAACTACAGCCCTTAAAAAAACATACCACATGCTTTGTTAAAAATTAGAGGCACTTAAGCAAAAGTTATTGATAGCCATTCCCAAATCTTACTGAAATGAGTTAAAGAGTATAAAATCTAGGAAAAATTAAGTTCAAGTAAAGCAGCTAGGAAATTATTGAAATAGCCAAGGGGATAGAGATTAGCTATTTGCATTAAGATAATGAAAATGAAGAAAACTGGAGAGCTTTTAAAAATATTTAGAACGTAAAGATCAACTGAATACTGTGGTGGGTTACAATATGAAGCATCAAGGAGGAGAGGCAAGTGTCAAGGATGTATTTCTCTAGGTTTGTGTGTGTGAAACAAAAATGACATTCAGAAGGAGAAAGCTGGTGCCTTGCAATATCTATTCTCTGTTACATGAACATGGGAAAAGGACTATAGACAGGAGGAAAAACAACAAATAGCGTTCTGAGCATAGTCAGACAGTGATGATTTTAAAACATTTAGGAGAAAATACCGAGTTGTCAGGTCTTCACTCATAAGAAGGGTATGGAATGGGTACAATAATTTACGATTGATTTGACTATAGGTGATAAAGACATGGATGTAGATGAGACCATCTGAGGAGAAAATATGAAGCGAGAGAACCTGATCCAAGAAGGTATTTCAGTATCTACTGGCATGGTACACTGGCATGGTACAGATAGGTCTTCACTGGAGACCTGCGTAGAGAATCAGCTTGTAACTGCATTTTCTATGAAAGCAGTGTGTCATCCAGGGAAGCATAGGCTATCCTGGCAGGATCACACTAACTTTTCCTAATTTAGAACACATACACCTGGAGACATAAGTAGACAACAGGTCAGACAGAACACAAAAATTGGAATTATTCCACCCGCAGAGCATCAAAAGCATTCAGAAGGACTGAATAAGGAAGAACCAGGATTATGCAATGACTGACACAGAGGTTGGGGTTTTTCCTTATGCACCAGAAAGGAGGTCGGGCTTAGCTATGACACAGGTAGAAGGGTAGCTGGCAAGAAAGCCAGGTCAATCATAAAGCTAAATGAAGAAACCTTGCTCCCAGGGCAACCACCTCGTTAACACGGAGAATAAACTATGCAGAAATGAAGTTCCTCTGCTGGAACTGCCCAGAGCTATGGTTCCCTTGCTATTAGAGTCATTCTGTTAAATTGCTGTACAGGAAATGTAAATTTATATCAACAAGCCTTCCAGCTTAAGATCTAAAGAGAGTACTAAAACAGCAACCAGGTAAGCAGTGAGGAAATTTCAACAGGAACACATCATCACAAATTGTTAATATATGCCAGAGGGGTGTATACATAAATTCAAGAGAAAATAAACAGAAATTAAAAAAGGAAAAAGAAGAAAGAATGGATAAATATATTTTAATCTATAAAAAATTCTGTAAGGTAAAAGGAAGTAAACATAGTCTGTGAACTTTTGCACAGGATAATCACACAAGGAAGTAAACATAGTCTGAGAACTTTTGCGCAGGATAATTACCAAAGTTCCAGCAATTATTTCTATCCCTGTATCCCTACCCTCGTTATAGAACTTTGAGAACCCTCTCAATCCGACTCTGTGCTCTAGTCTTTGATTCGCTTTCCAATGTGACATCAGCGAATGCGATGCAAGCACTTGAAAAGTGTGCTTTGGGGCTTATCCTCTCTTGGAACCCTGCTGCCCTGTAAGAAGGATGAGCTGCCTTGCTGGGTATGAGAGACAAGTGGGCCCGGTCACCTCTGTGGCCGCAGCCTACAGCCAACCAACTGCAAGCCATGTGAGTAAGGCCATCTAGGACTAGCCAGCTGAGCTGCCCAGCCTAGATTACCTAAACATGGCTCAGAACAGAGAAATGCCTAACAGAATCATGCGCTAAATAAATTCTTGTTTTAAACCACTAAATTTTGAAGTGATTTACAGTCGTGCGCTGCATAACGATGCTTCAGTCAGCATATGGTCCCATAAGACTAATACCTGTACATAGCCTAGGCATGTAGTAGGCTATACCATCCAGCTTTGTATAGATACACTCTATGATGTGCATATAAGGACAAAATCGCCTAACGATATATTTCTCAGAACCTATCCCTATCATTAAGCGCCACAGGCTGTATATGAAATGAAAATTAATTGATACTGATATTTATGTTGCAAAAAAATTCTCTCAAAAAGAATGTAACCCACCTTAACTCTGATTGTGTGTTTACCTATGATTATGATCTAGTTGGTACAGATCTGAGCCAAATGAGAGAAAATTGGGGCATGATGGCTTATCAAGAAGAGTGGAGAGACTTTTTTTAAAATGACTGACACTAAACTATAGATAGTTTTTAAACAAGTTGAAAAAACAAAACCCAGAAATAGGATATGAGCAAGGAAAAAGAGGAAACAGCATGCTTAATATTTTGATTTATAGAGTAGAGACTCAAGAGATATCTTTTTGTTTTAACATTATTAATAAAAAATATATGATCAACTATGTATTTAATAAATACTTAGAGACTTAAAAACAGGATGATAAACTTAATCAGAGCATGCAGAGTATATGTAAACCATGTCCCAAACAGACATACAAATTTTGTGATAAGAAATGTGAGATTAAAAAATCAGTTTTTACATATGAAAGGTATAAAGCCAACATTGAAAGGCAAAGCTGCACAAATTAGTTAAAACAAATCCACATATTATCTACCAGGGATCCACTTAGAACAAATTCACTGATAAAGATTAAATATAAAATGATACAAAATATATACTAGGCAAATGCAACTAAATGAAAACTGCATCACTCCAATAGTATCAAAAAATTAAAGGCAAAATTCATTAAAAGGTATAGTTATTTGATTTTTATAAAGGGTATAATCTACAACGCAGATATAACACCATAAACTTTCACAATCTGAATTGTAAAATAAAGAATTGATGGAATAAAAGCAAACAGCTAACAAATAATAACCTTAGAAACGTAACAAGAAGTTAACATAAATTCTATGGTGGTAGAAGATTTTATCACACTTCTCCTTCCCTTTGGATAAATAAATTAATAACTAAGTAAGAAGTCACTGAGTCTGAATTATTCAAATGAAAAATTAGTTTTATATCAAATTCTAAATCCTTCAATAGAAAATATAACTGCTTTTTAAATATTCTTGAGCAATTTATGGAAATAATATCCATTTCAGGCTGCTAAACTAAACCATTTCAACTAGGAGAAAGTACACGGGTCATTTTTTATAATTAAAATGTATTAACATTAAAATTATTGTTAAAGATATCAGTAGAAAGAACCCAACCACCTGAAAATATCTTAATTCTTTTAAATAATATTTCTGATCGAAAAACCCCCAAATTGTAATTGGACAATATTTACAAAAATTTAATGACATCTCAAAATTTGTGGAATGAATCCAAAGCTATATTCAAACCAAAACGCTCAGTTTAAAATACTTTGATCTTTAAATTAGAAAGAATACATACTTAACGTTAAGCAATTAATTGAATAGTTAGAGCAAAGAAGTCAAATAATATTTAGCAAACATACGCACACAGACGCAAGAAGGACAAATGTCTCTTCGGACCATAGACAGTAAACAGAAAGAGAAAAATGGAAGAAGCATCTCTCTTCTCAGTCTCTTTCATCCATAACATTTCCAAGTTACTCTCTTACATGCTGGATTTCCCCCATTGCATTTCATTTGAACAAAGTTTTCAAAGACTAAAAATTATTTAGAAAAGACTACTTTAGAGCAATGTTACTTGTGAATATTGATGGAATTGTTTCAAATAAATGGCAATCAAATACAAAAATAAAATAAAATTATATCAGCTATAGATCATGGTAACCATACTACAATGGCTTATTATGATAACATCCACAAATAAAATGCAAAAGTTGTATTAGTCAAAGGCCCAACAAGAAATGAAAAAGATCTTCATGGATATAAAAATGAATTTAATAAAATTCACCATGTATATTGATAAAAAAAAACTTTAGTTTGAATAAGACTACAAATAGTTTTGAAGTCAGGAATAAGACAAAACATTTGTACCACTATTAGTATTTAAAATAATTCTAAAAGTTCTAGTTAATACAAATGGAAGATAAAATGTGGCAATCAATACAACTGTTGAAAAGAAGGAAATAAAATTATCATTCTGTGCAGAATTTAACAATGCCTCTTAAGAAAACTCACGAATAATAGCTGTAAAACTAAGTAACCAACATAAGAGTTGAGTAATATGAATAGTTTTAAAATAGATTTAAAACAGCTAATAGCTATAGCTCTTAACATAAAAACTATAAATAGTTTTAAAACACTCATAGGAAAATTTGGATCCTATATAATAGCATTACAATTCCTATGAATACATTTAAAAAGAAATATTAGAGCCTATAAAATGAAAACAACAAAAATTTACTAGGTTAATAAAATAATTCTTAAATAAACATTAAAAGTTTCATGGTTCTGCTTGGGAAAATTAAATATCTTATAGATATCAACTGTCTTCAAATTAAGCTGCAAATGTAATGCAATTCCAATCAGGTTTTCTTTTTTTTTTTTGCTTCTAACAACATGAAACTTGTGAATGTGTGTGTGTGTGTGCACACGCATTTCAATTAAGTTTTCAAAGTATGAATTAAATTTATTAGCACAGATTTAGATTACACAGTTTACAAAATAATAGTAAATGATTAGTTGCCTGTCATGCAGCCTATTATAAAGCTTCTGGCAACAAATATTCTTTTCTTTTGTGGATTACCAGTGTCAAACCTAAAACGTAGCTGATATTTCATAAAACAAATCCGAGGTCTCCACCTCAGTAAACTTTCAAAGTTAGATGTAAACAAAAACTGGACAGTAAAAATCCTAGTTTGGTAACATAAAGTTGAAGTCAATATTAGGGATTAAAAATGAGAAAGTTATTATTTAATATAAAAACAATTCTTGTGGAGTCAAAGAGATTACTATTAACCTAAATAGTATAGTCTTGAAAGTGTAGAAATACATCTGATAAAAATAAAACTTGAACTCCTTTATTGATTGGGAAACATTTTCTTACCACACTCTTTCACTGTTTCCTAGCTGCACCAATTCAAAGTAACCTTTTTAGCTCTTTCCTCATGAAAGTAGTCTAAGAATGATTGATCATGGACTGAGATCATAAGAATGATGCTGTCAAAGCAGGAGCCAAACAATCTGGTTGCTGGAAGATGGTGCATTTACTCTAGCTTTGGGAATCTCCACACACCAAATTGATATGAGATATGTATGGAATATCTTGTGTTAATGTGGATTTGAAAGCTATGTGTTTTCTGAGAATATACCTAGACTTATAGGCTTACTTATTTCGACCCTATGGGAACTGGATATCTTTATGCAGTTCTCAATAAGTATTAAGCAATTTAACAAATGTAATCAAACAGAACATTCTCCATACTGAAATGACTAAATGAATCTCTCCACATTCATGGTCATAAACTCAATGCCCAGTCCCACCAGGAAGTCCCATAAATGAGTGACAGGACCAGGTGGGAGTGATGGTAAACAGAACTGCACGTGCTTTCTCAAGAAGGCCAGCTGCCACTAAGCTTTGGCTCATTGTTGCCTTGGGTGGATGTGGCTCCTTCATTTTTCATATGAAATCTTCCTGTTTTTAATTATTAGAAAATAGGTCAGTTTTCTTAAAACAGTGTGCAGGACAAGTGCACAACATTTGGTAGGGAATTATTAGTTGTAATCTCCGTTTTACCTATACAGATAGCAGTAAAAACATAGGTATTTTTAGTTCAATAAAAAAGTGGTAGAATTTGGGATCTGACTCCTAAACTCTCTAGGACACAGAATAAACATAAAAATATACAACATGTAATACAACAAGCAATAAATATGTCAACAGAATGAAGAACAAGCAGAACTTCCAGAAAAAGGTGCTAAAATAAATATGAGTCATGCTGAAGTCTCATCTTAATTGAATCAAACTACAGCCACTGCTGTGATCACACATTCCAGGGCGGGCAGAAGAAAGGAAACAAGCCAGGTTCATCACATCCTGTGGCCACAGCCTGCCTTCTGGTGTATCTTTCCCTTAGAACTGTGGGAATAAAGTTCACACTACTTTGTTTGTGCATGTGCCTGAAGCAAGGCTCAAAAAGTCACAATCCTACTGTATCCTTTTGCCGGAGAAAAGTCAGAAAGAGCGGCCGGCCTGGTGGCGTAGTGGTTAAGTTTGTGAGCTCCACTTCAGTGGCAGGTTCAGATTGCGGGTGTGCACCTACGCACCGCTCATCAAACCACTCTGTGCCAGCATCCCATATACGAAATGGAGGAAGAGGGGCACAGTCGTTAGCTCAGGGCTGATCTTCCTCACCAAAAAAAAAAAGTCAGAATGAAAGATCTAGAGCTAGAAGACCCAGAGGCAAGGATGTCCTAATGACATAAAAGACACAGTACATTTATTTGAACTTCCTGATAATAAAGGAATATAACATAAGCGATATAATACATTTATTATATTTAATACGGGATAAAATACATTTGTTAAATACTACTATATTCCAGGTTCTTTGTTTACATTTCTTTGGTTAATCATAGTAGCAACTGATACAGTGTTATTATCCATATTTTTTATGTAAAGAAATTGATGCTTAAAGAGGGTAATTAATTTACCAAGGGGCACACAGCTAGTAAAGAAGTAGATTTCAGAAAGAAATGTAGTTATACCTAGCTCCTTCAATACAACAGCCTGCCTCTGAACAAGGGAAAAAGGAAAATACTTCCTAGCCAAATTTTGTTATCTCCAAAAAGTTTGGAGGAAAGAAGAGGCCAACATTAAATTCTACTCATTATTGGCTCTCATTGTCAATCATCTTGTTTGAGTATGTAGAGTATTAATACATGAAAAAGAAAAAATGTTTCTATCGGTATTAAAATATTAGCATGTAATTATACTAAAAGTTCCCCATGAGCATTATTTTTAAAAATAGACTACTAAAAATTGTTTGTTTGTCCATTCAAAAATAATGTTGGAGACCTTAAGTGGTTTATTTGAAAAGGAAAAAAAAAAAACCACTCTTCCATTATTAAGATTTTTTTCCAGTTTGAAGACACTAAGACTTCAAACTAAAGCTTCTAAAAATTAAAAACAAAACAAAAATGTCAGCTCTGGTCATGGGTCTTTATGTGGACATTCTATACGCTGTTTACAGCTTGGTCATTAGAAAGTCTCATGCCGCTTTGGCTGTTAGAAACTTGGAAATAGTCATATTTTTGTGCTTGCAGAAACCTCACTGGAACAAAATCTGTGTTATGTTGATCCAAGTAATAAGGCCTAGGTTTTTAGAACTTCAGCTGGTTCTTTTTTTAAAAGCATTCATCATTTAATTACGAGCTTCTCTTAATACCTTCACCAGGAAGTTAATGCTGGCTTGTTAACCCTCCTGATCAACAGGAACAACACGCTTAAAGATCTTCATATCTTATCTCATAGCTGACCCCACGCAACAGAAATGGAGAGAAATCACCAGTGATGATCATTCTCTTAAAGGGAAAGAGTTGGTGTTTCCATACCTGCTCTTCCTTCCACCCGGCATGCTCTTACTCCCTCCTTTGCCTAGCTAATGCATATCAGGCATATATTTGTTTCAATGTTACTTCTTCAAGGAAGTCAGATTATGTCGGTACTCTACCCCATCTGTCCAAATCCTTCCCATCTCATAACGCTGAAGTCCAAGGCTCTACTGGATAGACCCATGTGTCCTCTCTACCTTTCTGACATCACGTACCTCACTGTCTCCCTCTCTCACTCTCCACCAGCCACACTGGCCTCCTTGCTGTTTCTCAAACATGCCAGCCATACTCCTTTCTCAGGGTTATGCCATTGCTGCTCCATCACCTGGCACATTCCGCTCCAGTTGCCACGAGTCTAGCTTCCTGCCTCGTTCAAGTCTTTGCTCGTGTCATTCTCTCAGTTTTGTCTTCTCTGGCTATTTAATTAAAATTAAGTCCCCCAATTATGCATCAAACTCCTTTCCAAATTTATTTTCCTCCATAGCCATCATTATCTGATATACGACACTGTACACTCTACCCTAGACTATAAACTTGAAGAAAGCAGAGATTTTTGTCTGTTTCGTTGTCAGCTGGATCTCCTCCATGTTGGAATAATGCCTGGCTCATAGTAGGTGCTCAATAAGTATTTTCCAGTAAACAAATGAATGGAAAATATTTATATTACAGACTTTTAATCTGGGATCTATTCACCCAATTTGGGCCCATAGATTGGCTTCATGGGTTCAATGAATCTCTTGAAATTAATTACAAAATATGCATAGGTCTTCCTGTATGTGTTCTGGAAAGTCTATGGCTAGCTATCATCATTCTGAGGCTTAAGAGATTACGAATATAACGTATTTTTCAATGCTTAACGCATATTAAGTGCTCAAAATTACAGTTAATATTGTACTATATTGAATGACAAGTACCTGTTTATGCACCTATTTTTCGTACTGGACTACAAAGTTCTCAGATAGTTTTGAACTCATGTTTTCTAACACAATCTTTCAACTCATATTCTCATATTTGAAATCATCTTTGATCTCATATTATCAAACATAAAGCAAGCTAACCTTCTTAGCAAATATTTGATGAATTGCACAATTATATTAACAAAGTCCATAAAGAAAAAATTAAAACTAATTCAAGTTGGTAGATTCAGTGAGCAACATGCTCATCTCCTCTCTTTCCCAAGACTTCAGTAAAGCAAGATTAATGCAACAAAATGTATAAGAAAATCACCAAAAAGTGAACAGGATATGAAAATCACTGAACACACAATTTTATTAAAATTTTGGAAAATGGAGAGTGAATGGAGAAGTAGTTACTAATGAAGGTGGCTTCAGAAAATTTCAGTCTCCAACCCCTAGAAAGGTTAAGGATGCCTGGGATGCCTGGGACTTCAAAAAGACAGGTAGTAGTGAGGAGGGAACTGAAATGTGAATATTACATGAAAATCCATAGCTGAGTAGTCAATCATATCACTCTTTCACATATATACTCCATACTCAACCCTATAAACATTTTTAGAAAGTAAATTCAGGATTTACTTCAACACTAGAAAATAAACCAAGAAGAAGGAAGACACGCAATCCAAGAAATTATGGCTAAAGTCCAGGAAATCAAAAGGTGATGATAGAAATGTCAGAAAGATGACAGAGTAGGAAACTACAGGCCTTCCTTTGTCTACAAAGACACTGAGTTAACAACAACATATGGACTAGTTGACTCTAGAGACTAGTAGAGAAGCTACAACACCTCAATGTAAAACCAAAAAGGAATTCCAGCAAAAGAGGTGGGAAAATTCATGGTGTTTTGAATACCACTCTATGCCCCTCCTCCTATACAGTATAATGCACACAACCAGAAGAAACCTATCATACTGAGGGTCCTCCCATGGAATGGAAACAAAAGAGTAGACCATGTATCCAACATTCTAGCTTGTTGGATGAGGGAATGATTTTCATCTTGCCTGACTTGGAGCACTGAGGGAACAGTGGCAGAGTTTGAAAGCCACTAAAAACAGGCAAGCATCACTGCATGTTAGAGCTGCAGTCTCACAGACATATTCCAAGGGAGCAAGAGATCATAAAATGTTTGAGAAATCCTACAACCTCTAGGTTCTAAAGAATCTTCACAAAACCAGTATGCAAAGACTGCAGAGGAGGTTGTTTTTTCAAATGTCCACATCCCAGAAAAAGATTACAAAGCATAAAAGAAACAAGGAAATATGGCCCAATCAAAGGAACAAAATAAAACTCTGGAAACTGACCCTAAAGAAATGCAGATCTATGAGCTACCTGACAAATAATTTAAAAATAACTGTCATAAAAATTCTCAACAAGCTTAAAGAGAATACAGATAGACAAATAATGAAGTCAGAAAAACAATACATGAATAAAATGAGAATACCAACAAAAAGAAGCTATAAAAAAAAAGCCCAACTGAAAAAAAACATACTGAACTAAAAAATTCACTGGAGGGATTCAATAGGAGACTTGATCAGGCAGAATAAAGAACGAGTAAACTTGGGGCTGGCCCGGTGGCGCAGGCGGTTAAGTGCGCGCGCTCCGCTGCGGCGGCCCGGGATTCGCTGGTTCGGATCCCGGGCGCGCACCGACGCACTGCTTGGTAAGCCATGCTGTGGCGGCGTCCCATATAAAGTGGAGGAAGATGGGCACCGATGTTAGCCCAGGGCCGTCTTCCTCAGCAAAAAAAAGAGGAGGATTGGCGCATGTTAGCTCAGGGCTGATCTCCTCACAAAAAAAAAAAAAAAAAGAACGAGTAAACTTGAAGACAGATCATTTTAAGTCTTCAAGTCAGAAGAACAAAAAGAAAAAAGAATGAAGAAATGTGAAGAAAATCTAAGAGATTTACAGGATACTATCAACTTGATCAATATAAACATTACGGAAATCCAAGAAGGAGAGCAGACAGAAAGGGGCAGAGAACTTATTTAAAAAAATAATGGCTGAAAACTTCCCAAATATGAGGAAATGAATGGACATACAATTTCAAGAAGCTCAAAAGACTCAAACTGGGATAAATCCAAATAGAAGCACATTGATACACTTATAATAAAACCATCAAAACTCACAAAGTATCTTGAAAGCAGCAAGAGAAAAATGACTTCTTACATAAGAGAAAACCACTATAAGATTACCAGCAGATTTCTTAGAATAAACCTTGCAGGCCAGAAGGGAATAGGATAATACATTCAGGTGCTGAAAGAATAAAACTGTCAACCAAGAATACTATATCCAGAAAAACAGTCCTTCAAAAATGAACAAGAGGGGCCGGCCCGGTGGCGCAAGCGGTTGAGTGCGCGCGCTCCGCTGCGGCAGCCCGGGGTTCGCTGGTTCGGATCCCGGGCGCGCACCGACGCACTGCTTGGTGGGCCATGCTGTGGCGGCGTCCCATATAAAGTGGAGGAAGATGGGCACCGATGTTAGCCCAGGGCCGTCTTCCTCGGCAAAAAAAGAGGAGGATTGGCGGATGTTAGCTCAGGGCTGATCTCCTCACAAAATAAAAAAAAATAAAAAAAAAAAAATGAACAAGAAATTAAGACTTTCCGAGATAAACAAGAGCTTAGACAATTCATTACCACCGCTCGCTCTACATGAGATGCTAAAAGGAGCCCTTCAAGTTGAAACTAAAGAAGGCTGGACAGAAGCATAAAGCCAAATGAAAATATAAAGTTCTACAAAAAAAGTAATATATGGACAAATAAAGCAAACTGTACTATTGTAATTTTGATGCCTAAAATTTAAATGACAAAAGTATTTTTAAAAACTATAAATCTATCTTGAAGAGTACACAATATATACAGAAATGAAAGAGGGGATGTTACAACTGATGGCCCGGGCGGGAGGGGAAATAATTATAAGAGAATATTATGAACACTAGTACACCAACAAATTGGATATCCTAGAAGAAATGCATAAATTCCAGGAAACACACAGCCTACCAAGACTGAATCATGAAGAAACAGAAAATCTAAATAAACCAATAACTAGTAAGTAGATTGAATTAGTAATCAAAGCCTTCCACCAATTAAAAGCCTAGGACCAGATGGCTTCACTGAAAAATTTTATCAAACTTTTAAAGAAGAATTAACACCAATCCCCCTAAAACTCTTCCAAAAAATCAAAGAAAAGAGAGCAATTCCTCTTTCTATGAGGCCATCATTACTCAGATACTAAAGCCAGAAAAAGACACTATGAGAAAAGAAAACTGCAGACCAATATCTCTAATGAGTACTGGTGTAAAAATCTCAACAAAATACAAGCAAACTAAATTCAACATACGTTAAAAGGATTATACTCCATGACGAAATGGGATTTATTCCTGGAATGCAAGTATGGTTCAACATATGCAATGAAAATGAAAATCAACTGTAATTCACTATGTTAACAGAATAAAGGACAAAAAACACATGATCATCTCAACTGATGTGGAAAAATCATTTGACAAGATTCAATACCCTTGCATGATAACAACATTTAACAAACTGGAAATAGAAGGAAACTACCTCAACATAATAAAATCCACCTATGAAATGCCTGCAGCTAACATCATAATCAATAGTGAAAGAATGAACACTTTGCCACTAAGATCAGGAACATGGCAAGGATGCTTGCTCTTTCCACTTCTATTCTACGTAGTATTGGAAGTTCTAGCCAGAGAAATTAGCCAAAAAAAGAAATAAAAAGCATCCTAATAGGCAAGGAAGAGGTCAAATTATCTTTGTTTGCGGAAGACATGATCTCATATGTAGAAAACTCTCAAGATTCCACACACACAAAAATTATTAGAACTCATAACAAAACCCAGCAAAGTAATAGGATACAAAATCAGTTAAGTTTCTATACACTAACAATGAACAATCTGAAAAGGAAATTAGGAAAAGTGACTCATCATATAAAGATAACTCTGCCTCCCCCTCATAAGACTATCAGTCCACTCTTCAGCAAAAGCTTTTCAAGCCAGAAAAGAGTGGGATGATATATTTAAGAAAAAAAACTGTCAATAAAGAATACTAAACTTGGCAAAGCTGTCTTTCAGGTATGATGGAGAGATAAATACTTTTCCAAATAACCAAAAACTGAGGGTGTTCCTCACCACTATACCTACCTTACAAGATATGCTAAAGGATATTCTATAAGCTAAAATGAAAGGATGTTCATTAATATTGTAAAAACATAAGAATATGTAAAACCCACCAGTAAAAGTAAATATATAGTCAGAATCTCTAATGTAAACGTTGTGCATAAATCTCTTACAAATTTAGTTTAAAAGTTAAAAAATACATATTAAAATAACTAAACTAAAATAATTTGTTATTGGATACATAGTATAAAAAAGATGTAACATCAATAACCTAAATTGTGAGGTTGGGGGGAGAAGTAAAAGCATAAAGTTTCTGTATGCTGTTGAAGTTAAGTTGTTATCAGTTTAAAATAGAATGTCATAACTTGAAGATATTTTATGTAAGCCTCATGGTAACCACAAAGGAAAAACCTGTAGCAGGTAAACAAAAGACTATGATAAAGGAATCAACGCATATAGGCACAAAAAGTCATAAAATCACAAAGGAAGACAGTAAGAGAGGAAGCAAAGATCTATGAAATAGTTAGAAAACAGTTAGCAAAATGGCAATAGTAAGTTCTCATCTATCAATAATTACTTTAAACATAAATGGACTAAATTCTCCAATCAAAAGACATGGAATGGCTGAATGAATAAAAAATTAAGATCTAATGATGTGCTGCTTACAAGAGACTCACTTTAGCTTTAAGGACACACACAAACTGAAAGTGAAGGGGTGAAAAAAGAGATTCCAAGAAAATGGTAACCAAAAGAATGTAGGGGTAGCTATATTTATGTTGGATAAAATGGATTTTAAGCTAAAAATGGACACAGGAGACAAAGCAGGTAATTGTATAGTGAGAAAGGAGTCAATTCATCCAGAAGACATACCAATTGTAAGTATTTATTCACCAAAAATCAGAGCACCTAAAAATTTATAAAGCAAAGTTAATAGCTATAAACACGTATATCTAGAAATAAGAAAGATCTAAGGTAAATAACCTAACATTACACCTCAAGGACTAAAAAAAGGAGAGCAAACTAAGCCAAAAGTTAGTAGAATGAAGGAAATACTAAAGATTAGAGCAGAAATAAATGCAATAGAGAATAGGAAAGCAATAGAAAAGATTAAAAAAATTGAGTTGGTTATTCGAAAAGATAAACAAAATTAAACCTTTAGCTAGACTAACCAAAGAAAAAAGAGAGAGTACTCGAATAAATAAAATTATAAATAAAATCTTACAACAGTTACCCCCAAAATACAAAGGATAACAAGAGACTAGTATGAAAAATTATACCCTAACAAATAGGACAACCTAGAAGAAATGGATAAATTCCTAGAGACATACAACCTACCAAGACTAAATAATGAAGAAATGGAAAACCTGAACAGATTAATAATGAGTAAGGAGAATGAATCAGTAACCAAAAACCTCCCAACAAAGAAAAGCCCAGAACCAGATGGTTTCACTGGTGAATTCTACCAAACATTTAAAGAAGGATTAACACCAGTCCTCAAACTCTTCCAAAAAGTTGTAGAGAAGGGAAAATTTCCAAACTCATTTATGAGACCAGAAAATGATATAATATGATATTTTTATGATATCAAATCCAGATAAGAATAGTACAAGAAAAGAAAACTACACGTCAATATCTCTGATGTATATCAATTCAAAAGTTTTCCACAAAATAGTAGCAAACTGAATTCAAAAGCACATTAAAAGGATCATACATCATGATCAAGTGGGATTCATCCATGGATTGCAAAGGAGGTTCAACACATGCAAATCAATGAATGTGACACCTCACATTGATAGAATGAAAGAAAAAATTCACATAATCATCTCAAAAGATGCAGAAAAAGCAACTGACAAAATTCAGTATCCGTTCACGATAAAAGCTCTCAAAAAATTGGGTGTAGAGGAATGTACCTCAACATAATAAAGGCCATATATGACCAGCCCACTGCTAAAATCATATTCAACTATGAAAGTTTGATGGCTTTTCCTCTAATATCAGGAATAAGACAAGGTTGCCCACTCTTACAACTGCTATTCAAGATAGCACTGGAGTCCTAGCCAGAGCAATCAGGCAAGTAAAAGAAATAAAAGTCATCCAAATCAAAAAAGGAGAAGTAAAATTGTCTGTGTTTGCAAACGATATGATCTTATGTATAGAAAGCTCTAAAGACTCCACACATTCACACACAAAAAAACAGTTAGAACTAATAAACAAACTCAGTAAGATTACAGGATACAAAATCAACACACAAAAGTCAGTTGTGTTTCTGTACACTAACAGTGATTATCTGAAAAAGAAATTTAAAAACTATCCCATTCACAATAGCATTTAAAACAATAAATACTTAGGAATAAATTTAAGGAAGGGGATGAAAGATAGGTACACTGAAAACTATAAGACACTGATGAAAGAAATTGAAGTCATAAATAAATAGAAAGATATCCAGTGTTCATGATTCAGAAGAATTAATATATTGTTAACATATCCATACTACCCATTGTGATTGACAGATTCAATGCAATCCCTATCAAATTTCCAACAGCATGGTTTTTTACAGAAATAGAAAAAAAAATCTAAACTTTGTACGGAATTACAAAAGGACCCAAATAGCCACAGTGACCTTGAGAAAGAAGAACAAAGCTGAAGGCATCACATCTCCTGATTTCAAAGGATACTACAATGCTTTAGTAATAAAAATAGTATGGCACCAGCACGAAAAATAAGACACATAGACCAATGGAACGGAATGAGAGCCCAGAAATAAGTCCATACATATATGGTTAATTAATATTTGACAAGAAGCCAAAAATACTCAAAGGGTAAAGATAGTCTTTTTAATAAATGGTGCTGGGAAAACTGGATGTTCACATGTAAAAGAATAAAACTGGACCCCCATCTTATAATACTCACAAAAATTAAGTCAAAATGGATTAAAGACTTGAATATAAGACCTGAAACCATAAAACTCCTAGAAGAAAAAAATAAGGAAAAATCTCCTTGACATTTTTCTTGGCAATGATTTTTTGGATATGACACCAAAAGCACAAGCAACAAAAGCAAAAATAAACAAGTAGGACTACATCAAACTGAAAAGCTTGTGTACAGCAAAAGAAACAATCACTAAAATGAAAATACAACTTACAGAAGGGGTGAAAATATTTGCAAATCATATATCTGATAAGGGGTTAATTTCCAAAATATATAAGAAACACATGCAACTCAATATCAAATAATCTGATTTAAAAACGAGCAAAGGGGGCCCACCCAGTGGTATAGCGGTTAAGTCGGTGTGCTCCACTTTGGTGGCCTGGGGTTTGCCGGTTCAGATCCTGGGTGCAGACCTACGCACTGCTCATCAAGCGATGCTGAGGTGACATCCCACATAGAGCAACTAGAAGGACAACTATGACATACAACTATCTACTGGGGCTTTAAGAAGGACAAAGGAAAAAAAGGAGGAAGGTTGGCAACGGATGTTAGCTCAGGGCCAATCTTCCTCAAAAAAAAAGAAGTTAATGTAGTTCAATTAAAAAAAATTGAGCAAAGGACCTGAATAGACATTTTTCCAAAAAAGATATACCAATGGCCAATAGATACATGAAAATGTCCTAAATATCTCTAGTCATCAGGGAAATGCAAATCAAAACTACAATGAGAAATCACCTCACACCAGTTAAAATAGCTATTATCAAATTTGACCAGAGATAGAAAATGCCAGATAGGAGGTGGAGAGAAGGGAGCCTTTGTGCACTGTAGGTGGGAATGTAAATTGGTACAGCCACTATGGAAAACAGTATGGAGGTTCTTCAAGAAATAAAAAATAGAACTAGTATGTGATCCAGCAATTCCACTTCTGGGTGTATATCCAAAGGAAATGAAATCACTATCTTGAAAAGATATGTCCACCCCTATGTTCATTGCAGCATTAATTACAATAGCCAAGACATGGAAACAACCTAGGTGTCCCTTGACAAATTAATGGATAAAGAAAATGTGATACACACACACACACACACACACACACACACACAATGGAATATTATTCAGCCATAAAAAATAAGAGTATCCTGCCATTTGTGACAACAAATGGATGAACTTTGAGGACATTATGCAGAGTGAAATACATTGGACCAAGAAAGACAAATACTGTATGATCTCCGTTATATGTGGAATCTAAAAGAACTTAACTCATAGAAACAGAGAGTGAATTGATTGTTGGCAGGGGTGTGAGGTGGGGAAAGTGGGTGAAAGTGGTCAAATGGTACAAATTTCCAATCATAAGATGAATAAGTTCTGGGGATGCAATGTACAAAATAGTGGCTATAAGTTAACAGTACTGTATTTTATACTTGAAAGTTGTTAACAAAGAAGATATTAAAAGTTCTCATCACACAGAAAAAAGTTAACTGTGAGGTTATAGATGTGTTAACTAACCTCATCGTGGCAATTATTTCACAATATGTACGTGTATCAAATCATCACATTGTGTACTTAAACTTACACAACATTATATGTCAATTTTATCTCAATAAAGTTTGAAAAAATAAAATTAATACAACAAAAATAGAATTTTGGACATATAAATTAGAAGAATCATATTCAAAATAGGCCAAAGAATGGACTTCGAGTAAATGGGATTAGGTAAGAATGGTGGCATGGAGCCAGAGAAGGCAGCACGGAAGTGTCTTAGAGTTTACAGAAGTTCTTATTGATACAATTAAATTTTTAGTATGTGCGTGTAACATACAGAACATAGATATTATTTCAGTGTAAAAATGGCTGGATTTTGGCTAGAGTACTTGCAGTATAAAATGGGATATGGGAGAGAAGAATTCTATAATATAAATATTCTATTCTTGTTAAGAGAGATTTAAAAGACAGCAGGGGGCCGGCCCTGTGGCTTAGTGGTTAAGTGCGCACGCTCCGCTACTGGCAGCCTGGGTTTGGATCCCGGGCGCGCACGCACCGCTTCTCCGGCCATGCTGAGGCCGCGTCCCACATACAGCAACTAGAAGGATGTGCAACTATGACATACAACTATCTACTGGGACTTTGGGGGGAAAAAAAAAAGAGTAGGATTGGCAATAGATGCTAGCTCAGAGCCGGTCTTCCTCAGCAAAAAGAGGAGTATTAGCATGGATGTTAGCACAGGGCTGATCTTCCTCAAAAAACAAACAAACAAATAAATAAATAAATAATAAAAGACAGCAGGGATAAACCCGTTTTTGACATGTGACAGATTTACGTGAGTTTCTCCTTAAAAAAATCAATACTCTAAAGGGGAGTGACTGATGATGGATTGAGAAGAAAAGAGGGTCAATAGCAATTCTTTTGTTTCAATTGTTGAAGAAGCGGAAAACTATTTGTAGATACTGTCAAGGACAGGGCAGAGGGGAGAATCTTGATATCTCTTTTATTTAAGATGTAGAAACAAGTTAAGGGCAAATAAACTCAGCCATTGGTACTAACCTCCACAGAACCTTTAAAATAGAAGTCTCTGCAAGAATATACACTCATTTCCTAGGCATAGATTGATGTAAACTCATGAATTGCTCTTAACAATTAGCAATTAACATTTAAACAAATAGAGAAAAGTACTATATTTTCTCTTAATCCTAGTACCTAAGGTGTATTTTAACCATTCTCTCTCTTTTAGAAATTTAACTCCATAATTTATGGACTTTCCTAAAAAACAAACAAAAATCTCTTTTAACTAGCCACAAATAGTAGACAATTTTTTGTGGTTATATTTTGTTTCTGGACCATCTGCCTATGAAGCGGGAATTCAACAATAAGTGTGAGGTCAAAACGGCACCACTTCCTCTGAAATCTCTCATTCACCTTTAAACCCAAACGTCTAAAATTAAATACATCGTCTTCCCACAGCTCGCCCTCCTGCCTCACCACTGGGCCTGTCCCAGCTGCCTTCCTTAGAGTTCTCCAAAAACAAACCTCCTCATCTTCCACCTCTATCTCCAATTTCTAAATCTCTGTCTCCATTCTGTCACTTTCTATGCTACAACCCCTCTCAGTTTAGTTTTTATGCCCTGGCATCTAAAAAATTGAAACAGCTTGAAACTAGTCTCCTTTATGCCCAGTGTGCCCTTCCCATACCTTTGCTCACAGTGCTGTCAAAATACTCTAATTGGGATCTGGTCCCATCGCCTGGTGGTTAAGTTCGGCATGCTCTGCTTCAATGATCTGGGTTTGGATCCCAGGTGTGAACCTACACCACTCATCAGCCATGCTGAGGCGGCAACCCACATACAAAATAGAGGAAGACTGGCACTGATGTTAGCTCAGGGTGAATCTTCCTAAGCAAAAATAAATAAATAGTAATAATCTAATTACAAACCAAATATGTGTATGTCACTCCACTGTTTAAATGACTTCTTGTCAGCTTCAGGATGAAAGTTAGGCATTTAGCAGAAATTATAATTATAAAGTTCTTTATATTCTGATCTCTGTCACCTTTTCTAGCCCAGTTACCCTCTGTCTTATTGTAGTCGTAATAGACAGCCATAAAATCTTTGTTATTTTGCCACTGAGAGGTGGAGTCCAGTCATTGCCATCATCACTACACATACCCTCGTGACTGAAATTCACCAATAGAATATGGCAGAAAAGATGCTGTTTAGCTAGCATCTAAATGCTATCCACTAGTTTACATATATTAATCCTTACATCATCTCTATGAAGTAAATTTAGTAGTCCCATTCTATAGATGAAGAATTTGAGGCTCAAAGACGCTACAGAGGTGGCTAAAATTCAAACCCAAAAGCAGGCTTAAAGAGATCTGCTTCTGCCTTCACCCTTGTCAATAACACTAATTCTTGGAATCCTGTTGTGAGGAAGACCCAACAGCCAGGTGGAGAGGTCCACATGGAGGAGAACAACAACCCCCGGCTGATAGCTCCAGCTGAGATCCCAGCCAGTGACCAGCTCCAACTGCCAGTCATGTGAGCCATCCTTGTGGAGCCGATGAGCCATTCCTACCAAAATCTGCCCTAGTTATATAATCAGGAACAAGTAAATGATTGTTGTTATTTATTTTATTTGTTACACATTGATAGAAAATCAAAACACACATGCTTAACAAGCTATATATATCAAGTATATGTATCTATTTATATATACTTGAGTTCCAAAGACAAATAGTTCTTGCCTCTCTTATTTCTCTTCTGTCCTCATCACGTTCTGAAAGACCTTCGTTAGCTGGCTGCTCAAACACTTTAGTGAAAGCAGAATCTCCTCTAACATGCGTTCTTTGACACGGCAATCTCACCCCTCCCAAATTGCAAGGTTGGGCTTTGTACTCTTTCTTAGTGCTTCTACAATAGCTGTTAGAATGAAGCTTTCTGAGAACAGGTGGTGTGTATTATTCACTTTCATTAAATTTTCTTAACACCTAGTCTCCCTATCACTTGCACATGCCTAGACAAATAGGCATCTATTAAGTGTTGAAATAATGAGACTTCCTTTTTGTGTTAGCTACCTGAATTGTGGACAA
Organism: Diceros bicornis minor; assembly: GCF_020826845.1. Lineage (NCBI taxonomy): Eukaryota > Metazoa > Chordata > Mammalia > Perissodactyla > Rhinocerotidae > Diceros > Diceros bicornis. The sequence continues at coordinate 32,037,784 of NC_080762.1, forward strand.
ATGGTCTTTGCCATAAAATGATGTTGACACGAATAATCCATAACCAATCTATAAATTGGGATGAGTTTGTAATGAACCAACCCTGAGGACCATATAACCTGGGAGAGTCCTTTTGTAAAGGAAGGGAGCACTCCAAAAAAGTAGAGTGTACAGAGTGGTTATATACCATCAAAGAGCATGCATCACATATGATAGGAATGTCCCTTTTATAAAAGTCACAAGGGGCCTGCCGGGTGGCGCAAGTGTTTAAGTGCCCACACTCCGCCATGGCGGCCCAGGGTTTGCCAGTTCAGATCCCGGGTGCACACCAACGCACTGCTTGTTAAGCCATGCTGTGGCGGGATCCCATATAAAGTAGAGGAAGACGGGCATGGATGTTAGCTCAGGGCCAGTCTTCCTCAACAACAAAAAAAAGAGTAGGATTGGCATTGGAAAAAAATAAATAAATAAATAAATAAATAAAAGTCACAACATTGCTTTGCCAGCGTAGCTATTCGGTGAGCACTGCAGGTCAATAGTCACAAAGTTAGTTGTCACAAGGTAAGTGCAGCAGGTCAGCAACTAATCCTTAGTTTAGGGAGGCACGCTTATCTTTAACGAAATGCTGATGTGGGGCAAGTTACATCCTTATCTTTAAGGGCGTTGTTCTTTTGTTTGGGACATAGTAAATATTTAAAGCAGATATACAATGTATGCTCAACAGGCCACGTCAGGCCCTTGTGGAAAAACAATGTCAGGCCAGATTAGTTTTAACCCAAATGGCTTCCTCTTATATTCCAATATATCCTATTGCTTGTCATTTATTTATCAATAAGAACAGGGTATTGGGAGGAAGGTGGTGAAGGAGGAATTGAAATCTAAAGATAATGCACATATTTACATGTATTTAACCCGTATAGGATCTTTATGAAGCAAGTGTTAGCCATCTTATTTTTAAATGAAGAAACAGCTTCAGAGAGTTTACAGAGATAAGTGAGATTCAACCTCAAGTATGAGTGACTTCAAAGTCCTTACTCTTACTACTATGCTGTCACGCCTTATGTGCCCACCCAATGCAATCTTGTAAAATTATTATTATTTTTTCGTGTGTGTGAGGAAGATCAGCCCTGAGCTAACATCTTGCTGAATCCTCTTCTTTTTTGCTGAGGAAGGCTGGCTCTGAGCTAACATCTATTGCCAATCCTCCTCCTTTTTTTTTTTCCCCCCAAAGCCCCCCGAGATAGTTGTATGTCATAGTTGCACATCTTTCTAGTTGCTGTACGTGGGACACGGCCTCAGCATGGCCGGACAAGCAGTGCACTGGTGCGTGCCTGGTATCCAAACCCAGGCCACCAGTAGCAGAGCACACGCACTTAACCACTAAGCCACAGGGCCAGCCCGGAATCTTGTAAAATTATTAATGTCATATAGAACGAGGAAATGTTACTCAGCTAGTACATCATGCAAAGTTGAATACAACATAATGCTGATGCCCAATGTTACATAGAGTAGTGCTATAAAAAGTGTGGTCAGGAAAACCATCATCATTGCCCGGGACTTTTTAAAAAGCAAAGTCATGGTCCTCACCCCTGAACTATTAAATCAAATCTCTGAGGTTGGGGCTCAGCATCTTTTAATAAGCCCCACAGTTGATTCTAATGCTTTTTCCTTTGAGGACCACTGCCTTTGAATAGCAGAACCCTTGAAAGATAGGAGAGGCTTTAGCACCCATTTAGTATGATTTCCTCTTTTCATAGATAAAAAAAAACTGAGGATAAGTATGGTCGACCTTTTGAAGTTATTATAATTAACAAGTGGCAAAGCAAAAACTAAAGTCAGGATATCCTGATTACCAGTTAAAGACTTTCATGGCATCTCAGTGAGACATTTACTTCTTAATATATGTCAAATTTGACTATCAATAGCATAAAAGTTTTGTTTCAAACAAAAGAATCAAAAATATATATACGTATATAAACTTATCTAAATACACTGAAATGACAATTGCTCTCAGAAGGATGTGTGCAGAAAATTGAATCTCAGCAGGCTCCCAAATCCAGCTGGACTAGGGCAACGACAAGTGAGGTTCACAAAAGAAACACGTTAAGGATACATTGAACCAGCATGAATTGAAGAGGTGTGATTATAGAGTGCTGAGACATAATCATCGCATAAACAACAGGCTGGAGTACCAAAATCAGAAATGTGAGCAAAGGCTCTGCAAATATCTGCTTTAACTCAACTCAAGATTACTATTCACATTTGCCCAGGGTAAAACAATCTACTAGTCACATTTTATCAAAGTACTTAGACAGCAATTCCAAAACATGAGAAGGTAAAAAAAATGCATGGGTGTATGGGTGTTCAAATGTACAGAAATACCCAGAAAATAAAACTTCATAAATATATGTAATATATATAAATGCAGATGTACTTAGGTATATGGCATTTTAGTATCCCCAAAGCCATGAAATATCTTTTTATAATTTAGGAAAAAGTTGAATATCAGAATACCAAAAATACTAAGAGTCTCCTCTTTGAAATTTACATGTACTTTAGTGTATAAATTATCCTTAAGGAGTCCTATAGTAAATAAAACCTTCTTAAGCCTTCACTAGCCATTCTTATTTGAATAAAGATTTTTTAAAAAAATTTCCAACAAGTGTATAGTCTGCCACTAGGAACGGACACTCATCCTCTTACTCTCTTATCATCTCATATCATCTCAGTGCCCCTGCTGCCTATTCTGTGGTTGGAAGAGAAGCAAGGACTATATATGCCAAACAGCACTAAAAATCCTGTGGGAAAGAAATCACGGGCTGGAGAGATTTTATACAAAAATCTTGGGTTTTGCTTTCACTTGAAAAAAAAAATCTGAAAAGACTGTGTTTACCTTCCTGCAAGGCAACAATTAAGTCTTACCTATTAGTAGCTGCCATTATGCGGAAACAAGTGCACTTCAATGTGCCCCAGTGCCCACCACAGCCTAATTCATTCAATTATTTTATCTGCTTGCCCCTATAAGTTTCAGAATTTGTTATCCTTGCTGTGGGACTTAGAGAGAAAAGAGTTGTTCACTTCAGATGATAAGAAATTGCCAATGATTTAGATGATGATTTGTCATTAATTACTTTGCAACTTAGTGAATTTTACTTTTGCTTAAACTACTTGCTGACAATAACCATAGGTCAAATACTCACATTATTCTTCTCCTGCATAGCCACTCCCATTCCGTCTGATTTCAGATGAAAATAATAAAGTAATGGAACTATTGATAGTTTGTAGTCTGAAGTAGACATGTAAATCAAAAACCTTTCCCTCTATGTTCTAATAAGATGATTTAAAAATCATATCATCTTTGCTTTTCTGGAAACCCAACTTTCATTAATTAATATTACAGGCAGTGTTATTCCCATCATCTCCATGTACATGAGGGAATCAGATCGCCGTTTGCTTTATTCTATTTAAACATCTATGAGGAACGAGAGTAAAATGATAAATATGCTAAACTTTTTGTTTGAATTGCTATTTAATACAATGCCTAGATTCTATTTGAAGAGTGTTCCTTCAGCAATAAAATAATTATTATTTAAAAAGAAATAGAGAAAGTGTGTGAATTATACATGGTATTCAGCTTTTCTCTCCTCTGGTTTCTAAGAGCTACCTTTCTTCTTCCTCTGGGCATGAAAAGAAGATAAACCTCTCTGACTTTCTCCTTCTGCTCATTTTTTTCTGCTGGCTGTGTCTGTTCCTGAAGGGAATAGAAAGTGTCAGGAAGCTTAGGAAGCAGGTTATGTGTTAACTGGGATGGTTTTTCCATTCTCTGCCTGCGCACCTGGAATAATTGTCATCTTCTCAGTAGTTATGTCCCTTTTGGACAAAAGAGAAGAGGGTAACAGGGAGCATTTTTTAAAACTTTCTATGTTTAGATAATTTTAAATTTATGGAAGAGTTGCAAAAATAGTATACAGAGTTTCTATGTACATTTCAAGTAGATTCCCTTTATGCTAACAACTTACATAACCATAGACTATTTATCAAAAACTAAGAAATTGACATTGATACAATGCTATTAACTAAAATACGGAATTTATGTGAATTTCATCATTTTTTCTACTATGGTCATTTTTCTGTTCCAGGATCCAACCCAGGCTCCCGCATTGAATTTTCTTGGCTTGTCTCCATAGTCTAATGTAAGCAAATACCTCAGACTTTCCTGTTCTTTCAAAAATTTTACACGTTTGGAAAGTACTGGTCAGTTTGTAGAATGCCCCTCAGTTTGGGTTTGTCTGATGTTTTCCCTTGATTAGATTGTGGTTATGAAATATGAGGAAAGATATCTCAGACATCACATGCCTTTCTTTGTGCATCATGTCAGGGACACATGATATCCACATGTTTTACTATTGGTGATGTTAATCTTGACCACTTGGCAAAAGTGGTGTTTGCTAGGATTTTGTAAAGTTGCTTTGTTTCCCTTTTTATTTACTGAATATTTTGTGGGAGATACCTTGAGACTATACAAATATCTTATTTCTGCTTAAACTTTTGTCCACTAATTTCTGCATCCATGACTGGATTGGTGACTTTTTCCATTCACTACTCTCCTTCCACCACTGATATTTAAATTCTTCTGTAAAGGATCTTTGTCTATTCTCCTCTATTTATTATTATTATTGTTATTTATTATATCATATGGACTCATGAATTTTTATTTCATTTTTTAGAAGTCAATACGATTGTTATTTATTTTGTTGTTCAGGGTCTTCCAACTTTGGCCATTGGGGCTCTTTCAGGATGGCTTGTGTGCCCTCTCAATATTCACCAGACTTTAAATAAATTTTTTTTTAGCACTTCATGTTTAGGCACCATAAGATGCTCCAGGGTCATCTTTTATTTTCCCTGCCTGATTTCTGGAATCAGCCATTTCTCTGAGGACCTCTGATTCCTTTTCATGAAAAATGATAATTAGAAACCAAAATTTGGGCTGTAAATATGCTCACTGCCACTCGGGTGTCACTGCTTCTAGCCCCTCTGTCAATGAATAGAGTGATAGGAGAGAGAGAGAGAGAGAGAGATACAGGTATAAAATATCTACACACACACACATTACACTAACTCATGTGCAAAGTGCTTTATATTTATCTGTTTATCAATCGATCTATCTACGTATCTACGTGTCTATCTATATATGTATCTATCTATTGATCCATCAATCTACCTATCTAAAAAGAGTCTATATTGATAACTCTTATTTCAATCCGGCACCACAGAGTTCCTCTTTTGTTATTTTTAACTGCTTTCTTGGACAGTGAAAAATCTCTCCCTCATTATCTACAATGTATTTACTTATATGTTGAGCCCTAGCATACAAATAAAGTAACTTGAGAATTACTAACCTGTAGCCCTGTGAGAAACAAATTTACCAACTGGAGTACAGCGATTGTTTATAGTTGTTATTGTCTTGAGTTATATAACATCCACTCAAAATTCTGTCTTCTAAAGTTACTTAGATCACTTCCTCTCTTTCCCATCAGAAGGGACATCATTAACAAAGATTCTGGAGAATTTTACAAAGCCTAAAGCCAGGAATGCAACTGGGCTTTCACAGCAACTAGGACCATAAGCCACTGACACAAATGTTTCCTTATGTCACTGTTTACTATTTCTGAGTAATTGCTTTATTCATTTTCTTCCCTATCACCTTTTCTTTATACCAACCATTTGCTTTCATTTATCTTTCCCACATGTTGGGAAACAAGCCCGCATTAAGCCCTGGAATTTTATTTTAGACATTTATCCAGCTTCCTGCTGAAGTCATGGAGAAAACTGATGGTCAAGCTGGTGCTGGGCTGTTCTAGTCTGACATTCTCATTGGTGGTCATCATATTCCACTTTCTTAGCTCAAAAACTGTACATTTTTTTATATACAAAATTCTAAAAATGTCCCAGCTTACCATAAATCAAGTTTCTCAAAAACTAAACCAAATCCACTCATCTCTCCCAGAAGAGGTAGCCACCTAATGTCACGTTCAGTTCATGACTCCAGAGACAGCACCACAGGGCCAATGCTCTCCTAGTCTACATTCTCTGTGTGTTATTCCTATTGCCTCTAGTCAGTACCAATTCTTCTGGATTCATCTTTTCTCTGCCTTGAAATATATGGTCTAAATCAGGAGTCAGCAAACTTTATTCAAAAAAACCAGTTAGTAAATATTTTAAGCTTGTGGGCAATAGGGTCTATGTTAAAACTATTCAACTCTGTCATTATAGCACGAAAGCATAGACTCCACATAAATGAATGAGCATGGTGGTGTTCCAATAAAACTTTATTTATGGACATTGAACTGAGTTTATATAATAATCACATGCTGTGAAATATTATTTTATATATTTTTCAACTATCAAAATGTAACAACCATTCTTAGCTCACAGATTGTACAAAAACAAGCAATGGAATTTGGTCCACAGACTATAGTTTGACAATTTCTGATCTAAATAATAAATTTAACCATTTTCAAAATACCTGATATACAATTCTGGAAGAAAACCAGAATAACCATAGTAAAAACTTCCATCCAGGGATAGAAATGCATCATGCCTTGACCACTGACTCAAAAATTTAGTGTTTAATAGACTCCAAAATAGGAATAGTGAATTTCACAGACGTCCATTTACTAGCTGGCCTTCCTTAGCAGATTATTAATACCCACCAGAAGACTTTTCCTTAAATAGCGTCTACCAAGACCAACTTCTAAGAGTGGAGTTGAAGTTTTGTTGTTTCTTTTTCCTGTTGTGACTTATTCATTTTTTCAACAAATATCTATCTATATCCAGCACCTCTTATGTACCAGAAATTTTTCTAGACACCTGGGATACAAGAGTGAACAATACAGATAAAAATCTCTCTATTCATGAAGCTTACATTCTAGTGTGTCTTTTGGTGGGAGAGGGTAGAGACAGACATCAAAAAATAAAAAAAAACAATATAAAATTAAATAACATGATATTTGTGAACAATTCAATACTATGGGGAACAAAAGATCAAAGCAAAAGAGACAGAGGTGGACTTGGCGAAGGTTTCCATTTTAAATCAGATAGAGTAGATCTCACTGAGAAGGGGATTTGAGAACTAAATATTTGAAGGAGATGAAGGAATTAGGCTGGGAAATAGTTGAGTTTCCAGGAGAGATAAGAACCAGTGTGAGATCTCTAAGATCCCAAGGCCGGTGTGTCTGCAGCAGAGTGAGGCAGGGCAAGAGTAGCAGGATTAGAAGACAGAGGGATGAAGTAGACTGTTTGTTTTGATTTAATTCTGTGGAGATAAACAGCTTAGCTAAACAAATGCATGCCAGAATTTAAGATAAAGAAAGAAAGAGAGAGAGACAAAGAAAAAAGAAAAAGAGAGAAAGGAAGGAGGGAACAAGAGAGGGAGGGAAGAAGGGAAGAAGAGAAGGAGGTATCAAAATAAAATAAAATGGAGACCAGCCTTGAAAATCCCCCAGGGAGACAAAAAACATTTAAGCCATATAAGCAAAACTAAATCTAGCTGATTTCATGAACAAGCAAAAATTATCTAAGGTTATTTCTTGTAAATGCCTCTGATGATCATAAAAGAAACTTAAGTCATCTTCCTCAAGTGGTATAAAATAATCACTTTTAACCAATTCCCTAATGGAATCTCCACTGTAATATTCAATCATTATAAATGTTAACCAACTTCCTCATTTTCACTTTATAAGCCATCCTGTAACATCATACCTCTGAGCTTTGTATCAGTGTTGGGTTTGAAGGCTCTCAATTCACAACGTGTTCTTATATGTACAATAAACTCTTACTAAATACTATTTTACTGATCTGATTTTAATATTTACTGCTTCTGGAATTTTGACAGAGGGAAGGAGTACAGGCAGGAGGGAAGACGGAGGGAAGGAGGAAGAGAGGAAGCAAAGAAGGAAGGAAAGGAGGAAAAAATGTACTAATTAAAAGATTTAATATATGTTAATATAAAAATAACCTCAAGTAACATCTCATGAACTCAAATAATATTTTCATTCCAACAACATATTGAAAATTGTGTCAGAATTTTCTCTTTCAAATAAGTGTAGGTCCATGATCTTTCCATTTTTATTCAGGTAGCAATGCTATCTGGTTTGAGGCTGCATTTTGAATGGAACATTAAACAATCCTGAGGATGTTAGAACATGAACTCTCAATAAGAGTTTCAAAATACTCACATTTTTTAAAATGCATAAATAACAATTCCTTTTGAAATCTGAGGGATTATTTCTAATTCCAAAGCATCATTAGGAAACTCCACAGAGTCATTTGGTTTTAGCATTTCCTAGCTGATCTCTGAAAATTTTGTTTCCAAACAAGGTTAATAGTGTATGTTAGTCAGTTCTAGGTCCTCAAGCAATTGCAATTTCTACCTTTCTTTGTCTGAACAGAAATGAAGTATGTGAATTTCTAAATATCGTCAATATCTGGATTTTAACAGGCTACCTAGGGCAAAGTGAGGTCTGTTAGAGTTTCTTGGTCTTTTTGAACGTGGAAACCACGAACTACTACTCTTCAATAAAGACATGATCTCAATCATTTAGATGTTAAGGAGCTTTCATTAAAAAATTTGGAGGGCAGGGCCAGCCCTGTGTCTTAGCGGTTAAGTGCACGCACTCCGCTACCACCGGCAGCCCGGGTTCGGAACCTTGTGCGCGCACCGATGCACCGCTTCTCTGGCCATGCTGAGGCCGTGTCCCACATACAGCAACTAGAAGGATGTGTAGCTATGACATACAACTATCTACTGGGGCTTTGGGGGAAAAAAAGGAGGAGGATTGGCAATAGATGTTAGCTCAGAGCTGGTCTTCCTCAGCAAAAAGAGGAGGATTAGCACGGATGTTAGCTCAGGGCTGATCCTCCTCACAAAAAAAAAAAAAAATTTGGAGGGCAATCCATTTCTTCTGTTCTATCTCTTCTCTACTCTCTGTTTTCCTACAATCCGTTGACAATGTGAATAATCTAGGGCCAGTTGGAAGCCTCAAGCTGTCTAGGGAAACAGTCATGTATACAGAAATGCAAAGGAAAAAGCAATTTAGCATATAAAAAAATACTTTTATTTATTACAGTAAATATTTTTTATTCACAATCATATTTTACTAATTTTTAAATTATCATTGCTTCTTACATCCCATTCCTTCTCTCTTTGTTTATCTTTCTTCTCTTGAATTATTTAGTGCTTCTATTATGAGAGTTCTGACTAAAAAGATTTCTTATGTCTAAAATTATCTTAATCTGCTCTGGCTCTTCATTAGAGAATTCTAGATTCATATTTATTTTCTTCAGTGTTTGAAAAACATTACTCAATTGTCTCCTGGCTCCTTTTGCAACAGAAAATATTTTAAAGATAAATAAATAATAATCTCTAATATTTGTCAGTTTATTTTGTATGCCAGGCCTGGTTCTGAGGATTAACTGAGATAATACGGGCAAGGTACTTAGATGTGGAAGGCACAGAGAGCTTGAGTAACAAGCCTGAGTTTATAAAGTTTAGCAGGGACAGAGCAGATTTTGAGCCCAGGGACCTCACATCACAGCCTCTTAAAGGTGTTGTCCATATGACTGGTGCTGCTTTATAATTAATCTGATTTTATTATGTGGTAGTTTTTAATCTCATTTTATCCTTAGTGTTTTGTCTTTTTTTACTACAATGTCTCTGGATATGGTATTCACTTCTACTTTATCTCCTTACTACATTAAATCTAAAATTTATATTTCTCTTTAATGCTGCAACATTCTCAGTCATTATCTCTTTAACTATCGCATTTCTTCCATTCTTTTGTCTCTTTATACAGCAAATGATAGTTGTGCATCTGTGCTTCTCATTTTATCCCTCATGTCTCTTATTTTCATTTTAAAGTTTTTTTCTGTCTTCATCACATCAGCACTGTCTTAGGCTCTTTACTGATTAATCTTTCCCAATTCAATAATTTTCTCTCCAGCTGTGTCAGACTCTTATTTAGCCAATCAAGTAAGGGTTTTTTATTTTAATTAAAAAGTCTGTATTTTTTTTCACATTCAAGATTCCCTATTGCTTTTTTTGCACATACAACCGTTTTTTTTTGTTGTTGTTTATTTTATAGGCTTTTATTGTTTTCTCTGGATGTTTTTTCTATTTTATTCTTTGAAGAATATACATATATATGTATGCTTGTGTGTATATATGTGTGTGTGTATAGAGAAATACACATATATATAAATAAATTTAGATTGTTCTATTGATTTTATTTGTTTGGATAGAATTCTTTTCCTATTTTATTTACTGCCCTCCATGTCACTGAAATTCTGCAAGTGTATTACTGTATTGTAATTTTTGTTTAAGTGTTCATCTTTGGTGGAAATGTTCTACCTCTCACTCTGCAGAAGTTTCATAGTCACATAAATCCTGAATCTCATGTTGCTTGGCTATTTACTCATCTATCTACAAAGAAGTTTTTATATTCTTTTCCAGTTTGATACTTTGTATTTTTTCTTGAAACCTTGTCTTTACTATTTTTTTAAATGAAAAAGATAATACTAAGAACATTGCAATAAAGAATTGTAGAAAGATAATAGAGGATTATTAGCTTGCAGGTAGCTTATATTGTACTATAAGTTGTTTCATTTTCACTTGAAAGAGTTCCTCATTGAAATGCATGTTTACTCTGAAAGCACTTGAAAACCTAAAGCTTATCTTATTTCTGGTGATATCTGCAAGGGTGCTTAAAGACTGTGTCCGGTATTCTCACCATAAACATCTTTGCAGCAAGGAGGTTCGCTGCAAGCAGTTTCATCACAAACATTTTGCTATATAACTAATTGGCCCTAAAGGCAATTTTGTCATAAAAAATAACTGGTTGAGGGGCCAGCCCAGTGGCATTGTGGTTAACTTTGCGCCCTCTGCTTCGGTGGCCCGGTGTTCGCCGGTTCAGATCCCTGGCGCAGACCTACACACTGCTCATCAAGCCATGCTATGGTAGCATCCCACATACAAAATAGGGGAAGATTGACACAGATGTTAGCTCAGTGACAATTTTCCTCAAGCAAAAAGAGGGAGATTGGCAATAGATGTTAGCTCAGGACCAATTTTCCTCACCAAAAAAATAAAATAACTGATTGATTGATAGTTTTGGCTCATTATGATTTCATTTGGTTACAAATGGTTTTTATTTGGTTTCATTCAGTTACAAATATGCATCATAGTTGTTGGATGAAATTTATACCTCTCTTAATGAAGGAAGACATTTTAGCAAAAAAAATTAGAAGTGCAATGCAAATCAAGGTGAATCAACAAGCAAAAAAGAAAATGTGTACTGCTATGAATGAAAGACTTGGAAGACAAAGCACTTAGGTAATAATCCCCAAAATAAAATCAGTTCTTGGGCCGGCCCCATGGCTTAGTGGCTAAGTGCACACGCTCCACTACTGGCAGCCCGGGTTCGGATCCTGGGCGCATACCTTTGCACTGCTTCTCCGGCCATGCTGAGGCCGAGTCCCATGTACAGCAACTAGAAGGATGTGCAACTATGACATACAACTATCTACTGGCCTTTGGGGAAAACAAAGGAGGAGGATTGGCAATAGATGTTAGCTCAGAGCTGGTCTTCCTCAGCAAAAAGAGGAGGATTAACATGGATGTTAGCTCAGGGCTGATCTTCCTCACAAAAAAAAAAAAATCAGTTCTTTGTGCAGTACTGTCATGAATCTACCGACATTTACATATTCAAATATTTGTATTCAAATAGTTCATATTTTTATTTTTCACAATCATCTTTTTTATTTTGTTATTAATTTTTCACATTTCATTATGCCCTTTTGAATGCTTCTCTTTTTATTTTTCAAGATTTTATGTTTTATGGCAAAATTGCCTTATGGCCAATTAGTTGTGCAGCAAAAACATTTGTGGTGAAAGTGCTTGTGGCAAAGATTCTTGCAGTGGAAATACCTGGCACCCTTCAGGACATCTAAGATGCACATGCAAAAAATGTCTCTCAAAATCTACAGTTGATTTCAAAATAATCCATAAGATTTGACATGGTAACATATATTCTTTTCTACTTCCAACTATACTATAATACAGAGCTTAATAGGCTATTCATAGTGTCTTGTAGTTATTACTTAACTTTTTTAGAGAATCTTTTAAAACCCTAAATTGATATTCAGAGTATTGATGTCTAAGTAAATAGTATTATTTCAATATATTAATTTTATGTAGTGGTATTTGCCAAATTCACAAAGTGTTTACATATCAAAGTAAGAGAGGTTCTTCTAATCATTGCAGTAGAGTTGTAACTATGTCTGAGGATCACGGACAGAAATCTACATGGTCATTATAATTATATATACAACCACAGTCGAAAGATTCTTCTTGTATGTATTTATAATTATAAAAAGAAGAAAGAATAAAAGAAACAAAGGAAAAAAAAGAAGGGAGGAGGAAAGAAAGAAAACAGCTAGTGTCTGTCACAGTAATAACATGTGGAGAATATAATATATTTGATTTCTTTCCTCAAACTTGAATCCCATAAAAGTTCACTCTCATTACTTCATTGTAAAGACTACTTCAAAACCAACAACTAATTAAATTCAATAGAAACAATAAAAACTTCTCATTGTTTGTAATTCTACTTCAGGTTGAATTTGGATACGATAACATTGTGCATAACTACTTTATTTCCTTCAAATTTAAGTGCAATGCTAAAGTTTCATTAGCAAGCCAGTGATAAATGTCCTCTGTTGTTATTATTAATATTTGTTTTACTTTTAAGGTAAAAGAAGACTACATTTTATACCCAAATTTCAGAATGCATTAAAAATAAAGATCTCAATGGAATGTTTTAATTCTTTTGCATTTCTTTGCACTCTATTCTTTGTGTTTATTTTCAGTTAGGTCTCTCCTGTCCTGCCTGAGGTAAAAGTTTCCAAACTGGTGATCCATAAATTGCTATACTGTAGAATGTCAATAAATATGTTGCAATAGAGTTTTTCTTAAGTAAATTTATAAATTTCTGTGTTAAACAAAATCAATCATGCTTCTGTGACAGAGATTTTAATATAAATTATGAACCTGATGGAGGCATTATGTAGGGCTTAGTACACTTTTTAAACATAAGACCTTTTATTCAAGGAATAATTTAGTGTTCAAAGACATTTTGGGAAAGAACATTGTATTGATCAGAATAGTTTGGTTATGCTTCAATGACAAACCAACCCAAGACTGTAGTGCAAAAAAGATTTATTTTTCTTTCTCGTGCTACAAGAGGGCTCTGCTCATACATGGTTATTCAAGGCTGATGGAGTGAAGGTTTCCATTTCAATATTTCAAGATATTGCAGCATAGTTTTGCCATGACAGGTAAAAACAGAGAGAGCCAGAAAGTTGAGCTCTAGAGAATAAATGTTTGGTCCCAGCCTTGACACATGCAATTTTCAGAATTAGATGTGTGGGCTGGCCATCCCTAAATTAAATTGTCCTCTTTGTAATCAGAAGAAAAAGAATGCCGGATATTGGCAAACATTAGTAATATCTATTGTGTTATCTAATGTTGCCTGAGGTCGGTCAAATCCCTTGAGAGATAGACATTTGAGGATTGTATTTTTGGACATGATATTAATAAATATTATATTTAAAATAAGTGCCCTTTATTGTGAGTCTATTTTGTGCCAAGCACTTTATTAAGCATTTTCTACACATATTCTCATTTAATCTTCACAATGTGAGTAGAGAATCTTCACGGCATTGTTTAAAGATATATGTAACTTGGATATAGGTAAAAGATGGCTGCAGGGCCATTTAATGTCACACTACAGCATCGCCTAACAGGACTAGCCAAGAGTTCTGTCGTATTCTAGGGGTATATATATTTTATTTTATTTTATCTATTATTTACTATTGATTGAGGGTTTAACAACTCTGTAAGGGTAGCTATTGATTTGTATAAAATGAATAGCGCTGCAAATGCTTCATGTCAGATAGCAGTGCAAATGAGTTTTGAAATGCAAATAGAGATGCAAGCAGACTAAAGATTTTACCCCAAAGTTTTATTTATTTTTATTGCCTAGTAGGGCATCAACCAGTTTTGTAAGTGATTTAGAAATCTTATTCCAGCATTCTCTCTTTCTGTGAATAGAAACACTTTGGTTTTTCTTAAACTTTTAAAAGCAATCTTACCATTCTACTGGTTTCTCATTAAGAAATTTATTATATTTTGAAATTTATTATATTTTGACATATGTTTATACTGTATTTCTATGAGAGTTACGCTTTTAATTTTTTGAAAAGTATGCTTTGAGAATTTAAATGAGTTGCCCCTGTTGGAGCCTAGGCCAATTGGAGGAACTCTCAAGTGTCTGAAGCTGTAAGATAAAGATTCTGGAACTGTTCCTGTCCTTGAATACTTCTGTGGACCAAAATTCGGAAGAAGTGGGGTCTACGGAAAGAGAGAAAGAAGATGGAAGATACACAGGGAAGATAGAAAACAAGAGGAGGAAAGCATCTTGACATTGTTCAGTACTTGATTCCCCTTTTATTCTGAAACCTGGCTCAGACCCTGTCCTTGACTTCCATTAGGCAGCCTAGAATCACTATTATAAATTCTCTATTTCTTAAGATAATTTAAGTGGCTGTGTTATTTGGTTATTATTTGTAATGCAACCCCAAATACAAAAAATTAGAGTATTTCAACTACTATATGTCTCAAAATATGTAGCTGGCTGAGTGTAAATGAGGAGGATCCAAGGATTCTTTCATGGTGGGTTGACAGATACCCACTTTTTTGCTACCTCTTGTTATCTCTACCTCTTATTATCTCTAAGGCACATGCTGGGGGCCCAGAGGAACTGGAGATTTAAGGCAATTGCTAGAAAGATATCAGGTCACCAGCTCATATATTTCAAGTGTCTGATATGTGTAAGCTGTGCTCTAGGGACTTGGAAATTATTAGTGAACTAAACTGACAAAAATTTTTCACCTCACAAGGAGCTTATATTTTGGTAAAGATTTGTTCTTAGTAAAATCTTGGCCTCTGGTATGGTCTGCCTGAGAGTAATTAAAGACTCAAATACAAGCTAACTTTGTAAAGGGAAACCCTTTTTGCCTGCCTTCAGCTATATGTGAGAGAGTGTGAGATTACTATGATCAGGAAAGACATTCCAGGAAATTTGAGGGGAAGATTCTAAGTCTTGTAACTCAATACCATTGCTATGAGTCCTTGCCAGGAGGCAAATGACAATATATCTAAAGATAGGAAGACTGAGTCTCCAGGCCTGTTTCTAAGAAACAGAGCCAAAATAATGGGGTCCAAATTAAACAGCAAGATTTCACAAGGTTTCTAGACTTTGTTTACCAGCAAATGGAACTCCTTCAAATGAAATTGCTAAGAAGCAAATTTTTAAGGATTAAAAAGTTAGTTAATTGATACAGTTTATATCATTTTTGAATGATTGCTATTCTATAGATGCATCCTGAATTTATTGAAAGCTTTAATTAAAATATGGACATGATTCTTATCTTTGAGCTCATAATTAGGCTATGTAACGCTGTGAGGAGATAAATAACAGTACAGAGTAGAGAAGAAAAAAGTCTAGAGTGATGAGCAAAATTGTAGATGCTGCAGCTGCCAAAGGGCCCAGATTTACTCTAAGCCTGAACCTCTACACTTGACATTCAGAGTAAAGCCAAATCCCACTTTAATGAGACCATTTTATCATCAGTTTCTACCTCTCCTCATGTAAGTAGCTAGCTGGTAAGAGCAGTATGTTAATAATATACTTTCAAAGCAAATTTTGAAATAAGAAGTTCTAAAAAATATTACCTTATTCATGCATCACTACACATATTTAGCAAAATATTTTTTAATCAGCGTCTATGCTTTCTACTATGACTATATTTGTAAAGAGTGCCTTAGTGTCCTGTGGAAAGAATAAACACAAAATACGTCCAAGAATAATAACATTGACAAAGAAATTGAATACGGCAAGGAGACTTAATCCATGCAATCTCAGATTTTAGAGCTAGAAGAGAATTTAGAGATTGTGTAAATCCACTCCCATCATTTTGAAGATAAGAAAAGCCCGGATAGGTTAAATGCATGTATAGAGCCAGAAATAGACACGGATATTCCAATGAAAGTGGAAGCCAGAACCACAGAGGAGCCATAGTTCAGTAATGCACAAAAACACCAAATTTCATTGATGCAGGAAATATGTACTAAGAACATGCCTTACACCAGGCACTCTGTTAAGTATTAGCGAACGCAGTGTCTGCTGAAGTATTTGTCTTCTGAAACAAACAAACCCTGCGTGACCATGCATTGAAACAAAGATTATGCTAAATCAGATTTTACCTATATCATGAAACCATGACTCCTAATTCTCGCTAAAGCCTAATTCTAAAGGCATAAATATTACCTGCAATAACATTTTCAGAAAATTGCAGTGTATGACATAAATAAATAGCATGCCATGCTAAAAGGAAAAGCAGATTAAGTTATGATTGCCACAGGATAGGAATCAGAGAAACCGATAAAGGGATATTAGTCTCCTGCAGATAGGACCATCAGTTCAAGAGGAAGACGTTGGGAATTCAAATACCATCCAGGCTGACACCAGGGGCCAACAATGTTGACTCTGAGATGATAGGGAGTAACATGTGTGATAACACGTATGTGTTACTCTGTGTGATAGAGAGTAACATTTCTGGAAGACATCCATTTTCTACAACAGCAAATTTTCTAAGTTATAGATTGGGAGGTTTATCTGGTTTAATTTGAGGGCTACCAAAAGTTGGCAGTAACCACAGGGGAGATCCTAGAAAGCAGAGAATTATGTGAGGAAGTCAGAGTTTCTAGATAAAATCTGCCTCAGGGCCAAGTTCTAAACAACATGAAAACAGAAGCCTTTACTCAGACAGAAAACAATTCCTAGGACATAGTGGGCACCTCATAAACATTGAATTAATGAATAAATTAATGATGTTACCATCATTCACCATTGAAACAGAGTAACACATTACACTCAATCTTTCTTTGAGCACACGTTGCTTCTGTACCTACAATATTCAAAGTATTTTTGTAGGTTCTACTGATGATATGAAGTAAGATGGACACAGCTCTACCCTCAAAGAATACAGAGTTTCACAAGACAGCGATGACAAGCATATCCATATCTAATTTATAAGGAGGTACAATAAATGCAAATAATTGACAAGTATAAAATTCAAAGGAAGGAGAAGTCACTTGTGGTCAGAAGAAAAAGTGAAAGCTACAATTTGTTCATGAGCAAGTGAGCAACTGAGATGGGATGGACAGACGTGTGCTGGAATTTATGGGAAACAGTATAGAGCTAAGGTTGGGCCAGAACATAAGATATAGAAAACAACGTGTAGAGTAATGAGAAAAAGGTGTTAGAAGTTACGGTAGGGCCAAATCCTGAAGAGTCTTGTAAATTATTCTAAGTTTTCACTTTACTTTGATGGTATGAAGGATCTAAAGTGTTGTGAGCAGTAGAGCCAGAATCCAAGTGGCTTTATACTGTTCACTTTGACAGTCATCAGTGGGATAGATAGAAAAGGAAGGAACTGGATGCATGTAAATTAATTTGATGGCTGTGACAAAGGTCTAGATTTATAAACTTTTTAAAAATTGTTTCCCAGGAGTTTCAATGTAGGATGATGTAATTCCATATAAAATAATTCCCTAGTTCATATACACTAGATATTTTATAGTAAACTCCTGAAAGTCAAATATTGGGTGTTTTAGGAATGTCCGAAGAAGTAATAAAAAATCAACGCAATATTCGTTATCCTACTTTACATTATAGCAAACTCATAACTACTATCAACTAAACTCTTTGAAAGTTCTTTAAGGAACATTATAATAGAGTTTTTAATGGAAAAAAAAGGTCAGTTTCACTGCAAGAGAGGTCTCCTTCAGATGATAGGAGAAATTCACAGTTCACTGCCTTTTCTATTGTGCATCTTTTGCTTCTGTTTCTTGCTTGAGTTTGGGGCCAATAACAATGGGAGGGGGAGGCGGCAAAGGTCAAATTGCTATGGAGGTGATGAACTAAATCATTATATATATATATATATATAAAAAAAGTAATAGAAAAAGCATGAGCAGAATTCTCCAGGGAAAGAAATCTTAAAATAAAAACTATTTGCAGCTGTCCAACAAAAAAATTAGATTTCTGTTCTCATAATGTTGCAATCAGTTCTTGATTATCTACACTAATTGGGGAAATAGTGGCACGCAACTCTCAAATTCATTTATATGTGATGACTGATTCAAGGACACTTGATAATTTTCATGGCCTGTTGAGATTCTCCAAGGACCATCTTCTAGTGATCTAATACCAGTGTTCTAACACCATTTCTTTAGGACTCTAAGAGTGCCCTTGAAAACTGTGAAAAGGAGTGAATAAAACAGAAAAGTGAGCGTTCCATTTTACCTCATTAACTACAGAGAACAGGATGGCCATGACAACATCAACTAAAATACAGTTTTCACAGGACTGCCCTGGGATATTCACAAGGCAAAGCTGTGAATTTAGTTCTCTAATGGAAACAGATGCTCTGCTAGAAACTTACAGAAAATATAATAAAATCTAAACCAGCCTACTGTATGATGAAGCACTGTAGAACTACATCAATTCAAAATCCGACTTCAGTGACCAACAAATTCTGCCATTCACCATATTCAGATGAGTTTGACTTGCAAGGAGTAATCCAAAACCAGCAGTTTCTCTCCCTTTCTCTCTCTCTGTTAATTATACATATGTGTGCATGTGGATGTCATTCACAGGTCAATTTTCAACTCTGATGAAAGTCGTATACACTAATTTCTGATAAAATGTGTCAAATGTGCCTAATAATTTGTATACAGTTTGAGGAAGTTCATCAATCCTCTAAAACCCTCCCCAGGCAAACAGTGAGTTTTCTGTCTTAGGAATAAGGCCTTCAATTCCAGTCAATGCTACCCAGGAGCTGGTAAGACCTTGTGTTATCAAGAACAAACTGTTATCTGTTTGTCTATCTTCCAGTAAGGATGACTGGGAAATGAAAACAATCATAGTTACACTCATAATGATAAAAACAACATCAATACCAACAACCAATAACTGAAGATTTTATTTAAACTTCCTAATTTAAAACAAGCCTTTTGTTTAAAATAGCTAGGAGAAATGAGTCAATTTTTTTATGAGTGATAGATAAATAGAAAACTATGAGATTTTTCCAGGTTACTTCATCCAGGATTGTAAACTTAGTCTAAATATTCCCTAAGAATATGAAGCTCTTAACCCTCAGCCAGCTTTAACTGAAGCAGTGATTCATCCGTGATTAGCACGACTCCTTTAAAAGCCTAGCACTGCTTTTCTTCTGAGTTTAGGTACTTCATCAATTTTAGGCATTGTTTTGGTCTAAGTGTGGCTTTGTGATACACAGGACAATTGTTAAGTTATTTCAAGAAGAGAATCAGACAGTCCTGAACCCTGTCTGGAAAGACTCAGGGAATGGTAAATGTGGGTATTTCACTTTTAAGGGAAAACCTTTCAGTGTCCCTAGTCCTGTAACCACTGACTTGTCCAAGTGGTGGGCAGAGAGATGGAAAGCCAGAGTTCCCAAATCAGTTGGAAGATAAGCAGTTGGAAGGATAGAAACCCCACTGTGAGAGTAAGGGAACTTTTTGTGGGCTTGGCGGGATCCTCACTTGGATCAGGTGACATCAAAAGCAGTGGGACCAGAAGTCCAGGGAGATTGTCCTTCCACCTGGGGCACTGCTTTTGTCCTCTGTGTTCTTTTCGCACATACGGGGAAATCAAAACATTTGAAATTGAAACTTTTGCCTGGGAATTTTGGAATCTTTTTCTTAATCATTGCCATCCTTGGGACTACTAAGCTTTGTACCTATTTTAATGTGAATTCGAAAAATATGGGCATTCTATTCATAGTGTAAGAATTAATAAAGGGAAGCCTCATGTAAAATGGAGTGGGGAGACCAGAAGGGGGAGCTCCTGTACAGTACCACTAGAGGTCAATTATAGGAAAGATAGTCAATTACAGACCCCAACAGAAAGAAGTCAACAGGAAAGAATCATTAATTATAGGAAGAAATGTACATTGCATCGCAAACAGAAATTGACTACCACAGCAACTCAGCCAATGAGAAACCATCACCATCCTGAACTTTTACTTTTCTTCAATGGACTTTTGTTCAAAACAACCTCTCCAATTTCCTCCTTTTTCTCTGTAAAATAACATCCTCTCTCTTGTTTTTTGGATTTGCCTATGGTCTGCCATAGCATGCACATCTTGAATTGCAATTCTTTGAATATTCCTGAATAAATTCATTTTGCTGGTAAAATAACTGGCTGCTTTATTTTTAAGGTTGACAATAGTAATGATATAAAGTTAATTTTAACATATGTAAAAATATAAATAATGTAAAGAAAATATTAAGTAAACAAAAGTGTAGGTGGCATGAAGATATGGTAAAAACTTAATTGTTTGAAATGAAGATATTAAATTTGGGAAAGTGATTTGGTATTTTTTCCAACTGAGGTTGTTCTTCTGGTTCCCCCCACCACTCATAGAACTCCTTCTATTTTCTCAATGGCGGCTTCCTTCCATTACGCATCTTTAGCATAATTCTCAAGATTGTATCTTTGGTCTTCTTCTTATTCTCCCATACGTGGTACCAAAACAAAACATAACATAACAAAACAAAAAAGAAGCAACAACAACAGAAATTGATTCTATTTTCTCGAAAATTATGAATCAATTTCCCCTTTGTGGTACCCACTCTTCACAATAAGCCTTCATTACCTCTCCCTCAGACCAATGAGCTAGCCTTCCATGGTGCCCAGAGGTCTATATCTCTCCCTATTCCAGCCTTCAAGTCACTCCTCTGCACAAAAGCACTTAATAGTACAGGACAAGTTCCAGAGGATATTCCACATTGAAATATTTGGAGCATATCTCCCTTTCCATATTTATTTCCAACCCTCTCGACATCTCCTAAACCTTCATTTCCAATGACATCTAGAACTGGCTTCTTGGAACATATCATGTATTTTCACACCTTTGCTTCTACTTAGGATGCACAGTCTCTTCTCTCTGTCTGGTGCACCCTCACTTTACTTAATGACCACTTCTTTCATTAATTTATCCATGATTTTCTAAGCCATAATATTTACTCTCTTCTCAGTCTCCACAGCACTATATTTAATTTTCCACTTCTGTTTTCATTTGCATTAAATTTGCTTAGATTCCTTTTGTTTTTTGAAAAGCCTGCCATTTAAAAAAAGTTTAAATTTTTGCCACTAAATTGATATTCACATTTCTCCACCGTTTTATGCTATTTTTACTCCAAACCTACCTTTTTTCATCCTACTCTTTGTCATTTCTTTCAGTCTCAGAATAATTCAGGAATCACTCACTAGTAATTTTTCTCTTCCCTGATGTTTGAGAGAGGAAAGTGCCCATATAGTAAGAATTAATGTGGTCAAATTGCTTTGTGATGAGACAGAGCTGGGTTTGGGTTTGCCTCCAGCAAATCCACATAGCGGTAAGCCTAGCTATGTGGACTCAGTTACCATTCTTGTCGCTTTCAGCCAATAGTTATTATAATACAATTCAGGACTTATAAGAGATAAATACATTATTGTATGTTAAGTGCTCAGCCAGTAAGAGGCATTAAAATATGTTACTTCCCTTCTTCCTCTTGTTTATGTCTCTGCACAAGTAAAGAAATAGGTAAACTTAATTATAAACCATGTAAAGCAAAATTCCCACACTGGGTTTTAATTACAACATTAAAAATATTCTTTTATGATTCATACTTAACAATGTTAATATCCCAAGTGTCTTACTTGTGAGAAGCAAGGTGGTACAGTGAGAGGGATCTGAGTGCCAATCTCAGCTGTGTCACTCCCTTGTTGTATGACTCTGGGCAAGTTAATTAAACTATCCGAGTTTCAGTTTATGTATCTGTAAAAAATGAGTGTAATAATGCTTATCCCTCAAACGTTTGTTTGAGGATTAAATAAGATTGAATTTGATGCACAGTTATACCTACACGTGTATAGATGAGGATTCTTGAAGGAAATAGTCCTGTGGTTTGGCTTTTTCATAAAGCTGGATATCAGAGCATCCAGAATTGACATGGAATTTTGTAGAATAATCAAATCACTCCTACTGGAGGCTATAGAAAACATTTCCCTCTATAATGTGCTCCTATCATCAGGATGAAAAACAAACAAACAAAAACTTAGCTGAGTTAATATTTTACAATCTTACACACCTTTTCCCTTCATTTTATTTTTATCCATACTGCTCTTTTTCCTTGTGAATTTGACTCTGTATCTATATAATTCTTCGTATTCTCTCTTTCTATTCCCATGGTTCACAACTTTGGCTGAACGTGAGGATCATCTGAAGAGCTCTAGAGAAAATATGAATGCCTAGGTTACACTCCAGATCAATTGAATGGGAATCTCACAATTGTTCTTAAACTTCATCATGCATCAGAATCATCTGGAAGGCGTCATTAAGGGATTCATCCCCAGAGTTCCTGATTTAGTAAGTCTACAGTGGGGCTCAAGTATTTGCATTTCTAACAAATTCTCAAGTAATGTTGATGCTCCGGGTCTAGGCAACCCTTATAAGAACCACTGCACTAATGAGTAAGACTCAGATCTCAGTATTTTTATAAAGTTCTCACATAATCCCGATGCATACCAAGAGTTAAGAACCCCTGTGCTCTCTTTTCCTTGGCTTCAAAAGCTACTGATTTTACCATTCATTGCTATGCCAACCTCTTTCAACCTCCAACCTGGACCTGCTATCTTTGGTTGTCAAGGTAGTGGGGTAAACACATTATCCATCCACCAATCCCATTATCCGTGTATCAATCTATTCATTCAATACTTACAATTGAGATAAGTTCCTTGACATCATGATTTCAGGGCCTAGTGAGGAAGACTAACAAACAAAAATTTCAGTATAATGTAAATGTGTTTAACTTTGAGGTGCAGTGTTGGGGAAAAAGGCTCATTTTGACTTCATAGAGCACACGATATTGAAGTCAAGTCTTGAATTGCAAGTACGAATTCAACAAGCAAGCCAAATAGGGAAGAAAATTCTAAAAGATATTTTTGGTTTTGCTTTTAACATTTATTTTCTTAGAAGAAGGATGCAAATTATAATGACTTCGTTTCTTAGAAGACTCATTTTATTATAAGAGATGCTTATCACTAAGTGATCTAGGCCAACTGTGAGACACTTGGGTGGAGTGTGGGTGGGAAGAGGACAAATGAATTTCCTCAAACTCTACTGAAATTCAGTACAAGTTTTAAAGTCAATGTCAGCACAAATCCACATTCTATAACTCAGAATAATCCTTACTTAGCAAAAAGAGCAACAGGATAGAGGTGCAACAATTTTCATCTAAAAATTTATCACAGCTATTTATTGTTGAGCCCGTCCAGTGCCCCCATTGCACTTGGCACCTGGAGTTACTTATGCCCGGTCAGTGCTAGCCGAGATAGGCTATAAATCAGGCTTCCTTCCCTGACCTCTATTGGTGCCGCTGAAAGAATAATTAGCACCTGCACCACAGGCTCAGATTTCAACTTTGCTGCCTGTTTATGCATCTTCCAGATAAAAAACAAGCTACTTCTGCTGCCTGTTCTGACCACCAGCTGCCCTGTTCCTTCGTCATTTCTCTAAACGTAACCTTCAGAAGTAGTCGAAGGTGTGATAGACAACTTAACAGCTTTTTTGAAAGGCACAGTTCATGTGCCTGTTCATTTGAATGCTAAGTGCCAATTATGTGCTTCTCTGTACTAGTGTCTACCTGCTAAATTGTTGCTGCCAGGTCTCGTATTCTTGCTATTAACAATTGCTGGCGTTGCCAAGTCTCTATATAAATATCTGAGGTGAGTATACAGTTCAAATACACTTGTGACAAACATAAAAATGCTTAATTTGTTTCCAAGACTCCAGCACTGAAGTAAATAATATCTACACTGCTCCTGTCTGACACCTGCAGGGAACATTCAAATCTTTCACCTGCTTCAGGTTCTAATTCCATTTCCCAGCAACATTTAACTTTGTGTTTACCAAACTGTTTCCATTAATCATTTCAAATTAATCTCAACTAATTTACAATAAATGAAAATAATAATATACACCTTTTTGTAATGCATGCAAGGTAAAAAAATTAAAAAAGTATTTTTGGCATATACATCCAGTACTAAGTAGAATACTTACAGTATCAGAGAATGATAGAGCTTTGGAAAAAACCCTAGATATAATCTAGTCTAATTGACATACACATAAAGAAATCAGGATTCCATAATGTTATATAACACAGACTCTCAAGGAAAGAACTAAAATTCCAGATTTTCTGACTTCACATTCAAGAACCTTTTTTTATTAAACTTAATTTTCGAAGTGATTCTTAATAAAAACTGCCTAACCATGGCAAAGCTAATGTATAGAACTAAAAAAAAAACTATGCATTATTAAATTAAAATGCCCACTTTTTGGGTCAACCCCTGCTTTGGTGGTCCGGGTTCGGGGGTTCGGATCCCAGGCATGGATCCACACCACTTGTCGGCCATGTTGTGACGGCAACTCACACATAAAATAGAGGAAGATGGGCACAGATGTTAGCTCAGGGCTAATCTTCCTCAGGGAAAAAAAGTATTAAATGGATATTAAGGTGTATTTAAAAAAAAAAGTTCACATTTTTTTAATTTTTGAAGTTGTATTTGTGCAAAATCAGAAGTTTATACTTTAGCTGTTGTCTGTGTTCATTTGTAAAAGATGCTCTTCTAGGACCACCGTAATTTATTCATTCTGCTTTAATGGTGCCATTTTCTACACTTTTAATTTGACAGTATTCACTTGTCTCTTTGGAGCATCACAGACAGCTGCGGAAGAGAAATCCAACTGCATATTGGCAGAAGCCCACAGACATATAAGGCTGTTTGGGGTACAATTGCAGTTTAATTTAGGTTGATGAGAAAACACACCAGAGTTTGCTTGTCAGGAATTTGGCCACATCTTTTGATGAATATTTATGTGCTTCCAAATTTCTACTATTCTTAAGAATTACATTTTTTTTTGTATATTTAACATGCTGCATATTAAAGAACTGGGAGTTTTCTCACAGCGCTTATAAACTTTAGATTATAAGTTTCTATAGTCCAAGCAGAAATTTCACAGATGAGAAAACAGGTCCTGAGAGAATAAGGGATATTCTCAAAATCACACAGTTAGTTCATTGCAAAACTAAATTTGATGATTCCCAGTTTACTCTAATTACTTCTGGACAATGGCTTTTTAGCAGGCGTTATTAAGCAAGCATCATGTTTGAAAATGATGTTTTCTTAATACAATTCCTAGCTAAAATAATCCAAAAGTCATGACTTTTACTTCCCTCTAACCAGCTTACCTCACCCAAGTTGACATAGTGCTCTCATAATAAACTGTGGTGATCTAACGCCATTCATAATTATTTTCTGCTCTATTTTGCATTACTGTAGTTAGATCTTCTTTGTTTACCTAATAGTCTTAGAATTAGAGTCTGTCTGAGAGTTCATTTTGTGCTATCATCCTTGTACTTTATTAACCTTATGCATTATTCCACAATGTAAATTAGCTAACTTTTCATTGAACACTTTTAGTAGCAGGAAACTTTGTGAGGCCAGCTTTATGTTATTAGGCAACTCTAATAGATTCAGTGATTATTATATTCAAGTAGTATTTAATTTAGGTTTCCTAAGAACAAGATGATATGCTAAGCACTAAAACAATAAAAAAGAGAAATAAATCACAATTGTTGACATCAGTTTTTCATAGTCCAGAAAAGGACAAATAGGAGGCTTGTATGCACATAAGCATCATGCAAATTAAAACTGATGAGGTCTGTACAGCATTTAGATGAAGTAACAAGAGCTAACATTTCCTGAGTCATTTCTCTGTGCCAGACACTGTCCATATGATAAGTGCTCAGGGAGGTAGAGACTGTCGTCCTTTATGTATTACTCATGAGGAAATCAAAGCTCAGAATGCTGAATGCTACCTCAAAGCCACACAGCAAGTTAGTGGTGGATCTGGAATTTAAACTAAAGTCTGTTTCTAACCAACACTTCCACACTATAATATTTTGCCAATCTTAAAGAAAAAGGAGGGTTAGTAGAGTTAGACGTGGGATAAAACAAATTCATAATAAGAGAATACAATGGACAGAAGCTGACAGAAAGAAACTTAGATCACGAACAATAAAAGTGTTTCAGTTTCAAGAAAGGGGACTATGAGGGGATAAGGTAGGAAATATGGGCTGCAGTCAGATTAACGAGAACCTCGAACGCCAGCCTAAGGTGTTTGTTGGTTATTGAGGAGCTATTGAAATTTTTGAGAATAATAACAACATAATCAGAGCGAACTTCAGGGATATTAGTTTTGGAGGAGTTTGAGAAAATGTTGGGCCAAGCCAGAGATGAAGAGGCACATAGGTTCAACGGTGGCAGGGACAACAAAAGTGATTTTTTTAAACATGAGCCAGCATATTTCTCCCTACATTTTTTATATTCTTTAATACATTTCTGCCTTCTGGAGTGACAGAGGATGTGTGCCCTGATATTTTTTCACAACCTAATATAAGATTATAAGAAAAAAAGTACATTTTAATGTATTCAAGGTGCAAAATATCAAAATTGTCTTGTGCCCTACTTGCTAAATATTCTATTCTGGAAACCTAGCATATGAATGAATATACACTTGCAGGTCCCTTTAAAATATATAAGTACTATTTACACAAATAGCACCTAGACAGCAACTATATTTCAGACTTATTGATGTTTTCAGGATTTATACAAATGTATTAGAAAAATTTCCTGAATGCATAACGCACAGTAATACATGTTTGCATTTGATTAAGTGATTTATGGGAAAGATAAATGGAGTGTTTATGGTCTGACAAGTAAAATACAGGAAAAAACATTTTTATGAGGTCCAGTTCTATAGTGAAGTACATATATATTGATTATACCAATTATTAAAGAACTTATAACAGTAAGATAAATATAAACATTTATTCTCAACCTGTATTTTGAAACTACTTGCCCTAAGCAACAAAACAACAATAAAAATGGTACTTATATTTTTACTTCCTTTATGCATATATATTTTACTTCACATGAAAACTGGAGGCTAAGATAATCCTCTTGTTGAACAATTGATCCGTTCTAAATATATTCAGGAATAATGTCAAAATTCCTAATAATATGCACATGATTAGAACTATCAATTTCAATTTATTTTAAGGATAGACTAATGGATATATACCAAAACGTAACTACAAAAATGTCTATTATACCCTTGCTTATATTAAAGAAAATTTGAGGATTCATTAAATAAATAATGCCCTGACAATTTAGAAATTATTTTTGTAAATGTATATTTAATAAGAAAATAATTTAAATAATTTAAATGAAAAATCCAGGCTGTAAGGCAATAACTAGCGAATGATAAAATTAAATCATATCATATATATATATGTCTATATCTATCTATAGATAGATAGATATATCAATTCCAGTTTTCATTGGGTGGTAGTTTCTTAGTTTTTTTGTTTTTCTTTTTTTGTGAGGAAGGTCATCCCTGAGATAACATCCAATGTCAATCCTCCTCTTTTTGCTGAGGAAGATTGGCCCTGGGCTAACATCTGTGCCCATCTTCCTCTACTTTTTATGTGTGGGACACCACCACAGCATGGCTTGACAAGCGGTGCATCAGTGCGTGCCTGAGATCCAAGCCTGCTAACACTGGCCCCTGAAGCGGAGCATGCATACTTAACCCCTGCGCCACTGGACGGCCCAGGTAGTTTCCTGGTTTTTTAATGCTTTTATTCATTTAGCAAATTTTCTGCATTAGGACATATCTTGGAAAGAGTGTCTTTTAATAGTTTTTTGTGAGCTACAGTGAGTCCTTTCAGTCTCCAGATTTTTTTTTAAATTTTTTTGTGAGGAAAATTAGCCTTGAGCTAACATCCAATGCCAATTCTCCTCTTTTTGCTGAGGAAGATTGGCCCTGGGCTAACATCCGTGCCCATGTTCCTCTACTTTTTTTTATATGTGGGACTCCGCCACAGCATGGCCTGACAAGCAGTGCATAGGTGCGCGCCCAGGATCCGAACCTGTGAACCCCAGGCTGCTGAAGCGGAGCCTGTGCACTTAACTGCTATGCCACTGGGCTGACCCCTCAGTCTCCATATTTTGAGGCTAGTCGTTTCACCACGGTTTTCTTTAAATGTGTTTTTGATTATGGCTTTCATTCCAAATTTTCTGTTTCCACAGGAACACATATAATTCTCAGCTTGGATATTTGTTTCCTCCATAGGTACCAGCTTCTCACTGATTATTTTCATTCATTCTTAAACAATCTGTAAGAAATAAATTTTATCTCCAAACTACTCATTCAATTTTCTACATTGATTACTTAACTTTACACTGCCTTGATATTTATCTTCTGTTGTGATATTTTTAGTTTCTTTTCATTCATCCATCTCACACGTAATATTATAATAGTATTTTTCATCTCAATGTACATCTTCTTCATGGTATTGGTTTCTCTCTCCAAGTGGGTTTCTTACATATTATTGAGGATGCTAATAGATTTCTGAATAATTCTCCAAGTTTTTAGTAAACAGCTTTCAGAGAGCTAAGTGATCCTTACTGTAATTCCTCATGATTTTATTTCCCTTATTGGATGCTCAGTATAGTTTGCTGGTTGATTCGCTTATTAACAAAAGAGGTACATGCACTTCACTGGGTCTGAGTCCTCATTCTGTTGAGTCTCGATCAAGTCTCCTTCACAGACACAGCTTATAAGCATGTTTAAATGCACAATTCCCGGTTTGGTCTCTACTGTCTAGTGAGCATTCTTGGACCAAAATTACTCTAACAGTAGAGTGCAGTTAAGAGCATGGATTTTCAAACCAGAGCTCGCGTCCATTTACTAGCTATTTGGACTTGAACAAGTTATTTAACCTTTGGTGACTCAATCTCCTCATTTAAAATTGGAAATAATAATACCACATACTTTATTGGTTGTTGTGAGAGTTAACTGAGTTAATGTGCATAAAGTGCTTAGAAAAACGCCTGTCACATAGGAAGTGTTACAAAACTGTTGGCTACTATTTTTATTCTTTTCCCCACTCCCACCATCATTTCTTGACTTTCTGAAACTCTCATTAGAAAGGATAAGAAAAAGGATAGTGTAGAGTGTACACTACCACTTTATTTGGACTCCTCTGACCTCTGCCCCAACCCCTAGAATAAAAAATATGGATACCAGGGGCCAGCACTGTGGCCAAGTGGTTAAAGTTCTGCATGCTTCAGCAGCCTGGGTTCATGAGTTTGGATCCCAGGCATGGACCTACACCACTCATCACCCAAGCTGTGGCGGCATCCCTCATACAAAGTAGAGGAAGATTGGCACAGATGTTAGCTCAGGGCTAATCTTCCTCAGCAAAAACAAAACAAAACAAAACAAAAAACTGTGGATACTAAACCTTTGGAGATGTGACTTGCTCCCAGGCCATCTCACCCAAGCCTCCTTCATCCACTGCCCCATGTCTTCTCCAGGTGCATTTTGTGATTTATTATTTCCAGGTGGTTGTTTGGACACCAGTGGGGATAGTGATGGTAGTGTGAGGACAAAGCACTATGGGCCACTCAAAATACAGTATGCACACTATAGGAATGTTATCCATTTTTTATATTCATTTCTCCTTTTTGTTTATTTATTTTTTTTGAGCTAAAAACCATACAAGAAGAAGAAGGGGCTCCACTTCTGATAGTCTTGCAGGAAACAAGAATGCCACTTCTTTTGTTGTTGTTGTATGATTATCTGGTTGATATTTTCTCGGTTGGTTGTTGATTTTTGAAATTTAGATCCATCATGCTTGTCATTAATAGAAACATTTCCTAAAAGTTATTAACAGGTTGAATCTCATATTTAGTTTGGGGTTGCATTCTGAATTTTTTAATTTTTATATGTTTTTATAGAGACATTAATAGGAATTTGGAAGTGACAGTAGCAAGTGTTGCTAGTTAGATGCAACTTTAACTAAGGTTACTTATAAAGGCTAGTCCATTGTGCAAGGGTTTGGGATGCCAGGTTTTTTTTCCCTCTCCTGCAAAGCAAGAGTAACACAAGGAAGTGCTAAAGATTTATAATGCAAAACAGTTAACACTTCCTAGGAAGATAGCAATTCTGATGGTTTTTAACTTTCCTGCCAAAAGACAATTAATATATCCAATATGAATTCCATAGTGAACTGGATTAAATTTGGATAGATAGACAGATAGATAGATAGATAGATAGATAGATAGATAGA
This sequence comes from Diceros bicornis minor, assembly GCF_020826845.1. Classification (NCBI taxonomy): domain Eukaryota; kingdom Metazoa; phylum Chordata; class Mammalia; order Perissodactyla; family Rhinocerotidae; genus Diceros; species Diceros bicornis. The sequence goes on from NC_080762.1 coordinate 32,068,208, forward strand.
TAGATAGATAGATAGATAGATTGATTATCCCTTCAGATGAAACGCAGCTGATGAAATTAGTGACTAAATAAAAGAGGTGGCTGAGCAGGGGGAGGAGAGGACTCCTGTGTTTCCAGCTTGAGCTATTGAGTCTCATGTTGCCATTTAATGGGATAACAAATCATAAAGAAGGCACAGAGGTTTGGGGATTGATAATGTAGGGCCTGGGCCTTGCTTGCTCAGCAAGAGCCCACAAGCCCATTGCAACCATGTGTCCTTCTGGCTCTCTTCCAGGCAGGACGCCCAGCTGCTGGGATTTGTAACAATCCAGGGCCTGGATCCTACCTTATCCCACTCAAAAAACATCATATCTTAAAGGGACACAGAGCCCCTCCACGTGAGCTACTGATCCTGGGAACACTGGTGGTACCAGGGACAGCCCCTTGGCAAGCATATAGCCTTTGTGCCCCCTGCCTGTATAACAACCCACTCCCCGCCCGAGGTTGGGGGTGCACATTGCTGTCCAGCCTGCCCCCACTGGACCTCTCTGTAGGTAACTTCCAATAAACATCTATGTCTCGTTCACTGTCTCCGGGTCTTTTCTTCCATCTCTCCACAACCTATCCCACAATGCTCACCCAAGTGGGTGTGTGGCCAGACAGATTATAAGTCAACTTTTGGAAATATTGAATTTGATGTGCCAATAGAGCGTCTTATGGAACTTGGCAGTGGCTATTAGAAAGAAGGAGGGGAGTATGATCATATTAACTTGCAAACTATTTAATAAATATTTAATGTAACATACAATGTGACAGACACTAAACCAACACATGTGATATGACAATGAATAAGACAAAATCCACTCTTCCTCTCCTGCTAGAGACTTAGAATTTAACAGCATAAGCCAGGTCAAACTCCACAGGCTGAATTGATAAAAATAACTTAAATTTTGTTGATCGTTTTTTGTTTTGTTTTGTTGTTCACTTGTTTATTGCTAAACCAGCACAGAATATCTAAGAGGTCATAAAAGGATATGTGAGAGAAAGTGACCATCAGTGCCTCCCTGTTCCTTATGGATGTGAGCCTAAAGTTCTAACTGCGTGGAATAAGGGGTAAGAAACCCTCTAAACAGAGCAGCCCAAAACGCAGGACTGACTGACTGTCCCTTATACCACTTTTGGCAGAAAGTACTGCATTAACACTCAAGGGTCTATCTAAGGAAATTCTTGCTGTACCACAATTACACATTTGCATTCCATTGCTTAACATGTCACTATTTCTATTTGAGGTTTCAACAGGCAGGCCTGGGTGGTCCAATCACATATAGGCAATAGACAATTGCATCCCAGTAGGGTATACGCTTCATACAAGACAGAGTAGTACAGAGGATAGAGTCTATTACCTGAGTCCCTAACCCAATCTCAATTGGTTACAATGACTTACTACAGGAATGTCTCAAAGATCTGAAAAGCTATCTTGACTCTCTCCCTCTCCTTCTCTCTCTTTGTCTCTCTCTCTTTGTCTCTCTCTCTCTTAATCTGGGAATCTTAGCTCTGCTTTAAGGTCTTCCAACTGATTGTCAGACCCATGCAAATTATCCAGGAAAATCTTCCTTACTTAAAGTCAACCAATTAGGAATTTTATTTATATCTGAGAAGTCCCTTCACGGCAATAGCTAGATTAGCATTTGATTAAATAATTGGGAACTGTAGCCTAGGCAAGTTGACATAACAAAAAATGTGTCATAGCAAGTTACCTGAAAATTTTCCATATTAATTCCACTCACCGTTTACCCGGAAAAATGTAATTGCATAGCCCCACATTATTCCGAAGGAGACTAAGAATGGTAGCCCCTAGTTGGGCAACTGTGTTAAAACTCCATTACCTTCACTGATCACAAATTGCATTTAAAACACTTTAGAAATTCACATCACTTTGTTTAATAAAGACCTACCTCATTTTTTCTCCATTTGACCCTTCAATCCAATCATCCAGAATTTCTTGTCTTTTCTATGTAACTTGCTTCTCCCCAACTCTCATTCCTGGCCTTCATTCTTATCCTTCTTTCCCCTTGCCTTATATATATTTTTTCCTTTCCAGTAACACAAATATTTCCTTCTTTTTTTTAATAAAAACATTTACATCAGATCTTTTCAATTAATTCCACCCACATCCATCTTTCTCTCATTTGGCATTCCTTTAGCATCAGATATATAGTTACCCCACTATGATATTCACTCTTCTGAGTTTCCTCTTAAAAATTTGTATTTAGTTTATTTATATAAGAAAATGAGACTTTTCTCTCTCCTTCCTCCCCTTCCTCTGTCTTGAACCCTAGTAAGATAGAGTAAATAAAACAAGATTCACTAGTTTAATAAGATATTGCAGTTTTGCTGTGAAAAACAATCAATGTTGGCAAGAAAAAGCTTTGTCTTGTAGATGCTGCACAGCAAAGCTAATTAAGTATTTAAAGCTTACTCTTTGAATAATAAATCCAATAAATTCATGGTGATGATTTGCCAGATAGAGTGAGAAGTTACAACCAGAACATCAGGATTTGTTGGCACCTCTCTCTGGCCCTTTGGAAGGAGGATGAAAGACGAGAAATACTGAGGACATGATGGTGGAGGTGGGGAACAGGACAGAAAAGAGATGAGAGGAAAGATCATGGAGATAAGGGAATCTCCAGAAGCCTATCTGAAATTTATTCCATTTGGACTCAAAGAGAGCACAATGGAAGAGTAATAAAAGGTTTTGCAATATATTCTGACTTCTTCCTTATCAATGGTTGCCTCCTTGTAGATTGTTTTTTGTTGGTACCTACCAAACACTGATGAGATATTAAGGGGATTACATGAGGATACTTCATCTTCCCTGATGAATGGTACTTTTCACCAGAATACGGAACTCTCTTTCATTTCAGCACTTAGAACTACTGTAGACACTATTTTATCAAATATTTAATAAATGAATTACTCAAGAAATGGACAAAGTTGTGTGTCAGAACTCCACAATGATCCTTGGATCCATATTCATTCCTCTGATTACCTGACTTAGGTAAACAAGACACTTATTTCCTCCAAGTGACTCTCTGAGCACCTTCACAAGGTTCACTATAACATACAAGATATTGGAGATATTTATGACATTTATCTCACATTTTCTCCTCTGGCTACAAGGAGAAAAGAATCACATCACCTCTCCACATGAAAGCGAAGTATTGGAATGAATCTAGGCCCATTCGCCCAAATCTTTACTAGGTTCTCCTCAAATAAGTAAGAGTTGCACATCTTAGGCCAAGTCCAACAGTCACGGAGTCATATCTTAATAGTGTAATGAAAGGTAATGCATATTCATGAATTCATTGTCTTCTGTTTCCTCAGCAAATAGAGAAAGAGTTTACTCATCAAGCTGGCCTAGTCCAACGTTTCAACTACCCTTTATCTTTGCAGATCCACACATAGTGAGCTTTGTTTCATTTCCTTTTTCCTTGGTAGTAAATTCTCCCTTTCTAGTCCCAGAATTGTATGTTTCTCTTCCATAAGTAAATGGACTATAGTTTGGAGAAAGGAGATAGGGGAGACTTACTTATATTTCCAGGAATCTATCCCAATTCCCAGAAAAACTTACCAGAGAAGGCCTTCAGGGGTAAAGGAGGGGAGTGCCTGCCTGAAGATGTGGCATATCAATTGGTGTTCCCAGATAGACTTTATTTCAGGTAGTATTTCATATTAGGATATATCTTTGAATGTATATGGAAGACCCCAGAGTAGAAGGCTAAATTATTGGATTAGAAAACTAATTTCCCATCCCTAACACCTAGCAGCAAGATAAGTATAGAATGCCTTTAGTATAGTTTACAAACTGTCAGAGACATCCTCATCAATTTTTTACTGTCCTCTTTCTGATAAAATTTGGCATAACCTATTGTCACATCAGAGGACTCAATTAAGAGTCCAGCAAAACTGAAGTTATATTTATTCTTATTGGCATGACTCAATTATTTAATTTAATTGGTAGCACAAAGGCCAGATATTGCTATCAGAATATCCACTACAAAGCTATGTCACACTACTGTTTTTTACTGTGTATCTATCTCTTTTATTCTTTTTTTCCTCCCTCCCTCCCTTTCTCTTGCTTTCTACAACCCTCTCATTTTCTCCCTCCCCTGTGAATATTTATGCCTTCAAGGTGAACTCATGGGAACTTCTAAGCCCTGAGCTGACTCTTAAGGATAAAGCAAGCATGCGTGCACCTAAATTGAGCCCAAATGCTGACTGTAATTTCCAATTCTCAACTAGATGATTTTGCCTCTCTTAAACATCATCTCAAATACTCTATTATTTGTTTTCCTTTTTATTAAGGCAACTACTGAGCAATAAAGTGGCTGTCTCTGTCCTCTCAGCACACTTGAATGAGGTTACTTTAGCACCACGCATGAGTTGGCGGCACTTCAAGAGACCAGTGATGTGGTGGTGCCTTGCTGGGGGATTATTGAGTCATGTCCACTGAGACCGAAGAATTCTTCAGAAATATTGAGTGGAGAACATTAGACATGAACTAAGAATCCAGAGGATTGTGTTACTTAAGGGCCATGAAATTACTTAGAAACTTAATTATGAAAAAGGATGAGATGATTCTAGGGCAGAAGGTCAACTTTGTCTCTGATTTTTACTCTTATTAATATGGAAAAAAATCCTCTTATGTGAAATGAAATTCACTAGGCATCTCCATTAACTTTCTTGTTACATGTTTACTAATTAAAAGCCTTTTCTAACCTTTAAATGATAAATACCAGTAAATATCTCCATAATATTCACATACCTGGTGTAATTTCTTTTAGAGCTAAAGGCAGCCAGCATAGCATTATTTATTAAGAAGAGAAATTGAGCTCTTCATAAAGTACTGGGAATATGTTCCTCTGGCATATACTAAACATAGATCCTTGAAAACACTCAATTAATAATGTGTTGAGATGTATCTGTGCCCTACCCACTAATCACAGGATGAAAACATACATTCTTTCAGTTTTTTCATTTTTAATGTTTAATCTCAAAACATAAATTTCCCCTACAGAGAACATCAAAAGAAAAATTCCCTTAGTGGCATTTTACAATTAATTTTAATATCCGTGAACTAAGCACATAAATTCTTCTAGTCATAGCATATGCAAATGTGTTTCTGCATATGCAAATGTGTTTCTGCATATCTTTGAAGTACCTGTTATTAAATGCAGATACCATCTTTGCTTGGGGCTGAGCCTTAAAATAGTTTTTACAAAATAACAAAAAATGCTGTATGTTATTTTCTAGATGGTTTGTTTTATTCAATACATTTCCTTAGACAGGAAGCATAAAAATGCTGTAACTCAAACTATATAACTTATACTCATGGAATGTGAGTCTAAATGTGAATAAAGGTTTTAAAATAATTAAAGTCAATGTCCTCAATCTAGAGAGGAAAGACATAATAGAGAGGAAAGCCTGGACAAAATCCATGCCAAATAAAAGAAATATATATATATATAAATATTCAATAAGGAATTATATATAATTACATATAATACATAATAAGGATACACGTATTTTATATTATAATATATTTATATAATAGATTATATTGTATATTATGTTTTATAATCTATATTTATGATATATAACATATAATATGTATATCCTTATTATATATATTTTATTTATGTGTATTTATATATTATTTCTATTTATATATAAAATGAGGAATTGGCTCACACAATTATAGAGGCTAGCAAGTCCAATCTGCAGAGTGGGCTGGCAGGCTAGAGACGAGGGAGAACTGTTGTTCCAGTCTGAAGGCCATCAGATAGGAAGAGTTGATGTTGCAGATGAAGTCTAAATGCGGTCAGCTGGAGAATTCTCTTACTTGGGGGTGGGTAGAACTTTTGGTTCAATTCAGACCTGCAACTGATTGGATGAGGCCTTCTCACATTATGCAGAGTAATTTGCTCTACTCTACCAATTAAAATGTTAATCCCATCCAAAAACACCCTTGTAGAAACACCCGGAATAATTTGACCAACTATCTGGGCACTCCATGGACCAATCACGTGAACACATAAACTATCACCCCCTCTAAATCATTTAAGATGAAAATTCTTTTCTATAGACAGCAAGTTAAAAATTTAGCAGGTTTTCACATCAAAATATCCATTGGAATAAAAAGAAGAATAAAAAGAAATAGTCATATATGTAGGCTTGATACTTTCTATAAAGTAAATTTAAAATAAAATATTTATCTAACCAAATTTGGGAGAAAGAATCATTAATTTTAAATTGAAAATCTCATACCATATTCAGTGTACAGTGGGAACTAAGAGTTTGTTATTATGCTAGAACAGTGTTTTTCAAATGAAAAGTGACCGCCCATTACGTATTACCAGAGAGTTTTCAGGAAACCATGAAATTAAAACCTGGGGCATGGAGTTTACCTCACAGAATACACATGGTAGGCTTTGTTAATTTTGTTCTAGGCAAAGAACTTTAAGATGATAACAGAAATGCTATTGATAATCTTTGAGGAAAATACATATAGGTTATTAGAGAAAGAAAATACTTATGAATTTTGAAAAATGGCTTAGCATCTAAAATTTCCAAAATTCTAGAAATTGATGTGAAATAGATGGATTGAGGGCAATCTAGAAGCTGTTAAAGTAGTAATTGAATCTCCTGTCTTTTTTAAGGATTAATAAATTAGTATATCAAGATAATGACAGGTACATTTCCATAAAGGATATGGCAATAGTGTGTTAGACGAGTTGGAATTAGGCTGAACAAACATTCTGCCGATTCAGTTTCAACTAAGGATAATATTTGGTGGAATGACAAAGGTTTTCTTCATATCTCTGCCCTGTTTAGTGTATTTCTAATGAATAGGATACATTATGAATGAATTTCTAATGAATAGGAGGAATGATTAGAGGTAGTTTCCAAAAGAGTAGAAAGATTGATTAGTAAGTTGTGATTTAAAAAAAGAGTGAAACACAATTTCAAAATTACAGCAGCACATCTTTGTTATGGAACAAAACTAGGGAGATTTCACAGGTATAATTGTGTTCTTATATTTTGATTTCAGAAAGCAGTGTTTCTTCAGCAGCTCATGGCTGAGATTGTGTGGAAAAGAATTGAAGAAGAGGCTTCCATTTCTACAAACTACAAATTCTGAAAATTCTTATCACTAAAAAGCAACTAAAATAACAGCTAAATATTTTTAAAGATATTTTTAATTCAAAGATTGCAAGGCAAGAAATTAATTCCCTCAGAAGCCAGACCCAGTTTTTTTTTAAACCGTTTCATTGAGGTATAACTGGCATTCAATAAACTTTTTGAAGTTTATTTATTTATACACTATTTAAAGTGTATGAGTTGATAACTTTTGACAAATGTATAAACTCACAAAAAGCTCACCACATTCAAGATAATGAGTTTATCTATCTCCCCCAAAGTTTCCCTCTGACCCTTTCACAGTCCCTCCCCTACACCACTTACCACACTCTCCTTCCCAGGCAACCACTGATTTGCTTTCTGCCACTATAGATTAGTTTGCATTTTTTAGAATTTTATATATCTTAAAATACGCAATATGTACTCTATTTTTGTGTCTGACATCTTTCAATCAGAGTAATTATTCTGAGATTCACACATGTCAAAGTATTCGTAGCTTATTCTTTTTTATTGCCAAATATTATCCTGTTACAGGAATACCCTACATATGTTCATCCATTTACCAGTTGATAGACATTTGGGTTGTTTCCAGTTTGAGGCTCTTACAAAAAAGGCTGCCGTGAACATTCACGTACAAGTCTCTCTATCGACATATGCTTTCATTTCTTTTAGGTAAATACCTAGGAATACAATGGCTAGACCATGTTGCAGGGTTATACTTAACTTTTTAGGAAAGTGCGGAATTGTTTTCCAAAGTGGTAACAACATTTTACCTTCCCACTAGCAGTGATGCAAGCTCCAGTTACTCCACAACCTTGCCAACACTTTCATGGATGGTCTTTTAATTTTTAGCCATTTTAATAGTTTTATAGTGATATTTCATTGTGGTTTTCATTTACACTTTTCTAATAACTAACAGTGCTGAGCATCTTTTCATTTGCATATATGCCATCTGTATATCTCTCTCTCTTTTTTTTTTTGTCAGGAAGATCAGCCCTGTGCTAACATCTGCCAGTCCTCCTCTTTTATTTTTCTGCCGAGGAAGACTTGCCCTGGGCTAACATTCGTGCCCATCTTCCTCCACTTTACATGGGATGCCGCCACAGCATGGCTGGCCAACCGGGGAGTCGGTGTGCGCCTGAGGTCCGTACCAGTGAACCCCTGGCTGCCCCAGCGGAGCGCACACACTTAACTGCTTGTGCCACCGGGCCGGCCCCTGCATATCTCTTTTGATGAAGCGTCTGTAGTAGTATTCTCAGTGAAGTGTCAAGGCAAAACTTCCACCCATTTTTATTGGGTTGTTTGTTTTTTTATTACTGAATTTTCAGAATGTTTTATAATATATGTTATATATTATGGTTACAGGAAAATATGACACATAATGAAGAGAAAATTCAATCAAAACTGAAAGGTATTAGAATTAACTGTTTTGATTGAGTGATTTTTATCGTCATTATGTGTCATATTTTCCTAATTTTTGCATGCCCTGTTCATTTTTGTTTGATGCCAGACATTATGATTTTACCTTTTCAGGTGTTAGATATTTCTGTATTTCTATATTCTTGAGATTTTTCCTGTGGTGCAGGTAAGTTACTTGGAAGCCATTTGATCTTTTCAAGTCTTGTTTTTAAGATTTCTGAATGGTTCCTCAGTCTAGGGATATTTATTTACAACTACTGAGTCAAGATCCTTCTCCTAACTCTACACAATGTTCCATGAACTATGACTTCTTCCAGACTGTCTGATGGGAGTAGGTGCTATTCCTAGAAATTTGCATGTAGCAGGACCACTCCCTCGAAACTTTTGAAGAGTTTCTTTTCTCAGCATCGGGTGTCCTCCTCATACATAAGCACTAATCAGTATTCAACTGAACGCTCAAGGAGAGCTCGCTATAGATATCTGGAGAATATCTCTATGTATCTACCTCTTCTCCAGTAATTTCTTCCTGTGAACTCAGGATTCTTTGGTCTCCCTCAGATTCTCATCTCCATCTCCTCAACTCAGAGTCTTCTAGGCTCTGCTTGGGTTCTCCCTCCTTACCCTGTTACCTTGAAACTCTCTCAAGGCAGTATGCTGGGACAATGATAGAGACCACTGGCTTTTGATTCTTAACGTCCAGTAATGATTCAGGGATCATTATCCTTCATTGCTTGGTGTTCAGTGTCCTAAAACTGTTGGTTCATGTATTTTGTCCATTTTTTTTTTCATGTGAGAGGCTAAGTATGACCCTGTTATTCCATATTGACCAGAAGCAAAATTGGATGCAGAACTTTTTAATAGATTAATTGAGGGGACATGTGACAGAAACTAGAGCTTATACAAGGCAAGAAAGTCAGAATGGAGACTTCTGCAAAAAACTGGGACTGCCTGAATGCACATCCTCTGATGACAGGTAAAGAAGAAAATATATTGTCTCAAAGGAAGATGATATGGAAACTTGCCCTTTGGGTATTGTCTCTTAGATGAGAGGAAAATAATTAGAACTGAGATTTTATGTTAACCAAAATTTGTGGTTCAAAAGAATCAAAGCTGAGAATTTAGTCTAAAATGATTATCCAATGGTAGTGATTTCAGATACTTGGAAGAAATAAAAGTAAGTTTTCTCAGAAGGAACATATTATTCAGTTCACTACATTTGAGAAGCTGACACCAAGACTAGATAAGACAGGCAAGGGATTTATTTGAGATAACACCTGTGAAATATAAAGGACTTGGGGGAAGAAGTGATTAGGAGGATATGCAAATTGCAATGCAGATCTGACACCTGTGAAAGAGGAAGTGAGAAGGAAAGATTGGGTAGAAAGATGGCAGCATAAGCAAATAGCTGTTTTGTTTCCGGTTGGTGTCCTTGATGAATGGTGCCATATCAGAGGCTTAACATGGGTCTGTTGCTGGGAGTCTGGATGTTGTGAGCTAACAGTAACTTCTTATTGGCATATGGATTATCACGTAGATCAAGAGAAATGGATAGAGAAGTCAGAGATAGGTTCACAATATATGGAAATGATATACAACAAGGCAGTATTTATGATCAGCAATAAAGATATTAAAAGATGTGTTATAACACCTAACAAAGGTGTCTTCTTACTAAAACAAAACAAAAAAGGAAAATTGTAACTTATCGGACAAATACTTATAATTCCGGATAGATTTTGAGCTGAAATGTCAAATGTTTAAAATTCTTCAAAACAATGTAAGAAATACAGCCATGATTCTGAGGAAAGAAAATATTTTTGTTTTATTTTGTTTTATAAATTAGATAGGCAAACTATCACAGGAAAAATGATAAATGAAATTATAATAAAATTATAAAATTCCGTTTTCTTAAGATACTATAGAAAAAGTGAAAAGACAAGACCCCAACAAGGAGACCCTCTTTCAGCAATGTAACAGAAAAGTATTTGTGTCGAGAATATACAAAAATTTTTGCAAGTCAGTGAGATAAGAAGAAACACTCCAATAGAAAACTTAAGAAATGATATGAAAAGACATTTTACTCAAAAGAAAACACACATGAACAATAAATATAAGGAATGATGCTTAACATCAGGAAATTCATATTAAAACTACAATGAGAAAATATTTTATAGTTAACAAATTTGAAAAATTTTAAGTGTCGTTCTGTGATTGTAGAGCAGGGTGAACTAATATACTGATAGTACAAATCTATACTGGTACAAACACTTTGGAAAATAATTTGTTAGTTCTTAAAAATGACTGTGTACATACTCTAGACAGGCAGCAACATAGGCACAGCACAGTGTCCAGGAGAAGGGATGTGAAAGTGATATTGAACCTCTTAATCTCAGGTCCATGTGCCCGAAGCACAGTAGAAACCAATCAGTGACACACTGGTGCTTGGAGATAGAGAAAGATTTGTTCAAATTGGCCAAAAGAAGAAGGCAGTACAGCAAGTTCCCACAGATCCACTTTAATAAAAGAAGAAAGCAAGAGATCTTTACAGGGCTGAGGGAACTGGGAGGAGGAATTTCAAGAAAACAAAGCAACAAAGTGGAAGTCTGTGTTTCTTTCACTTCAGATAAGACCTCAGGCAACCAGACGTCTTGGTGTCAGTGGCAGCTGGGGTCTGGTTATCCGGTGGTCATAACTTCCTTAAAGGCATTCTTTTTCTTCTGCAAAACAAGTTCAGAAATCCTTGTGACCATTGAGTTACCCCTTTGGTCAGACAAGAAAACACCAGGTTAGCAAGCTATAACTATGCGCAGGCCGTGAAGCAAGCATTTAGACTCAACAAGTACATTTAGTGGGGACTGAGGTTATTTATTAACTTCTTTTCATCTGTGTCTATGTTGGGAACAAGGTCAGATGGTAACCATGTTATTATGGAACATTTACAGCAGCCCTCAGGTAGCTGGCTTCGAAAGCTCCATTGTGTGGCAACAGAACATGTTAGTCAGGATCTGGTGGTAAAAATTGAGGGATAGTAACAAATTTAGGGATAACAGTAATCTGTCACAGGTGTAGAAAAGGAGAAGCATCCTCACCCCAGGACATCTGAGGAGCAGTAACAGGACCTAAGGGAGGATTTTAAAATATTATAGATTTCTCTAAATTAAGAAGAAGGTCTGTGGAAGAAGAAGTATTTTTACTCTGTGTGGTCACAGTAGCAAAATAAGAGCCAGTGAATGAATGTTCAAAAATGTAATTTTTGCCTAATTAAAAAAGATTTTTTTTTAAGTTAGATCAGCCTTAAAAAATATTGCATTTCGGGGCCAGCACTGTGACATAGCAGTTAAGTGCACGTGCTCCGCTGCGGCGGCCCAGGGATTGAAAGTTCAGATCCCGGGCACACACTAATGCACCGCTGTGCTGTGGCAGCATCCCATATAAAGTAGAAGAAGATGGGCATGGATTTTAGCCCAAAGCCAATCTTCCTTAGCAAAAAGTGGAAGATCAGCAACAGATGATAGCTCAGGGCTGGTCTTTCTCACAAAAAAAAAAGAAAGAAAAACATTGCATTTCAGAGGAAAGGGGCATACTGTCTCCAACTTACTCCTAAATGATTGAATTATTAAAGAAATAATTCAATTTTTTTGAATTTGTAATTTAAAATTATTGAGAGAGAGAGAGAAAGTGAATAGAATAAAATGTAAACATTTGCTGAATCTGGATAAAGGATATATGGGAGCTTCTTGGCCTATCCTTACAAGTTTGCTTTGAGTATGAATTTATATTAAAATTAAAAAGTTACCAAAAATGTATCCTAGTATTATATTTTTTATATAATAAGAATTCAAGGAAAGGTAGAATGCCATTCTTCAAGAAATATATTTTCAAGAAGGCTGAAAAATTGGGCTGCTTTTCTACCATGTTTTAGCATAGTAACTTCCCCTTGTCCCAAGTACCACAAAAGATAACATCACTTGGTCTTTCCTTTATCGCTCAGGTAAAGGAAAAAAAGTAAATGCAAAACCTATATGATTGTTCTTTTCCCAACCTCTGCAAATCACCTCAAATGCAATTATTAAAACACATAAGATATCGTTTCTAACACTGGGAACATAAAATTTTTAAAATATATTTGTTTGTAATGGAACCCATAAACAATACAATGCTTATCAGACAAAAAAAAAAAAAAAACCAACAAATTCCAGCATTTCAGCATTCCACGGAAGACACTTTAAAAATAATCATTTCAGAGGTGCACCTAAAATGTCATCCAAGGATCTAAGATTGTGTGATTCCATGGATAACTTCTGCTTTAGAACAGCAGTTTTTGACTGAATGAATTTATCAGTAGGGGTATGGTTCACACAGGGAAGGATATGAACTCAGCTTAGGTACTTCTTAGCGGTGTCATCTTCTCTGAGCTTCTCTTTCTTCATCTGTGATACAGAATAATAATATTTACTTTAGAAGACTGATATGGGGATTAAATCCTGGAAATCTACGCATCTTAGACAGGATCACACAGTAAGCTTTTAATTAAGCTATTATTAACAGTACAGAAATCAAAATCTCACTTGTTTTTCTTTTTCACACCAGTGGATATTACGGAGAGTTTTATTTTACATTGAAAAATGTTAGAAAGGAAACTTTAACATCAAAGAAGAGCTTTCATCAAAATGTAAAATTTCAAGTTATTATCTAAAGTGGGAAGCAGAAGTTTTGTAAAGAGCCATTTTTACTCTTTATTGGCAAAATTAATGGTTGATTAACACCTCCTGTAAAGCAGGGCAAATGTGTCATCATTTATGTCTAAGTGCACTTTCAAGTAACGATTGCATATTAAGCCCAAATAAGAAAAGCACTAATATACAGCACGGGGACTATAGTTAACATACTGTATTGTATATTTGAAAATTGCCAAGAGAGTAGATCTTAAAAGTTCTCATCACACACACAAAAAATTTGTAACTATATATGGTGATGGATGTTAACCAAACTTATTGCGGTAATTATTTCACGATATATACATATATTAAATCATTATGTTGTACAACTAAAAATAATACAATATTATATGTCATTTATATCTCAATTAAAAAAAACAAAACATGTTCTTACATATCTGCAATAGGCAGAATTCTAAGATAACCCCAAGATTCCCACCCCCTGGTCTGCCCATTTTGTAAAATCCCTATCCCTTGAGTGCTAGCAGAACCTATGAATATCATGGGATATTAATCTCATAATTAGGCTATTAATCAGCTGATTTTGGTTAATCAAAAGGGAGATTATCTGTCTGAGAGGGCATAATCTAATCAGGCAAGCCCTTCTTGAAGTCAGAAGATTGGAGAGAACCATGAGGAAAGGACCTGAAAACAGCCCCCGGATGACAACCAGCAAGAGAATGGGGGCGTCCATTTATCCTGTGACTTCAAGTCAATGAATTCTGCCAACAACCTGTGAGCTTGAACAATGGTCCAAGCTTCAGAAAGGAAAGCAATCCAGTCAACAACTTGATTTCAGCCTTGTGAGACATTGAGCAGAAGACCCAGTGAACCCATGCCTAGACACAAGACCCAAGGAAACTGTAAGATAATAAATTTGTGTAAGTGATGAAGTTGATGATAATTTGTTATATAGTAATAGAAAATCAATGCAATATTAAACCTAAATAAGAAAGATGACTTATGATGGTGATCTGGAAGGGTAAATTCGTGGGACACTGTTTGCACAAAGAAGGAGCTTGGGCTTCTAGTTTCCTTAAGAGCTGGGTTTTATGGTTTGTTCTAAGTAGTGCTAGTGTTAAACGTAACATGTCCGTGCAACTGACATAAGTTTTTTACAAAGTTTTCAGAGATTGTTGTGTTTACATCAACCTTTCGTTTATATGCAGTGTCTGAAGCCCCTAAATCCTACCCACATAGACAGATCCTGCAGAAAATGAAAGAACATGCAAAATTCTTAAACTAAAAAGAAAAAGATTGTAGGTTTCAAATAAAAGTAAGACTACTGAAATGAATGGTGTTTTTTCTAACACTCTATATTTTGAGTTTAAAATATTTCATGAAATTTAGATTTTGTGGTTCAATATTTTAATAAATAAAAAATGTACTTCCTAATGCTTCCTCCCCTGCAAATTTTTCATCTTTCTCTCTCACAAACACTAATGACTTACTCCTGCATGAAGGAGTGAGCACTTCAAAGAACCAGTAGCGTACACAGGCTGGTAGGAGGTACATGAAATCCAGCTACTTGAAAGACATGGTTTGTCTTTCATGTTGGTGGAAAACAAATAATTTTAACACACCCCGCGGTAATGCCAATGGGATTTTTATGATTACTATTAAAAGCATCACACTCTTCATTACCTATGTTTCTTTACAAATATTGTGTCTAATTCTTAACTCCTTTTTTGTTGGTCCTCTGGTTAAGACAGAACAAATCTGCTTGTCACTATCCTCCTGTAGCATCATATTTACAAATTAATTTCATACAGTAGTTGAGAAAGATCGTCACTGAACTATTCATACAGTGTTCATAGAAACTTAATGTGATTATATCAGGCTAAAAGAAGGTGTTAAAACTGACCTTTTCAGGAAACCTTCCCCAGGTTATCTTTGCTCCATTAAGATGGCAATATTGTTGCACGTTCATTTTATTTCTGGTAAATATCTGCCAGGAACTGGAGACACAAAGTATCGCCAATTCACCCTCCAGAAAATTTGTACCAGTTTAAACGCCCTTTAGCCTCTGTCAGAATGGAAATGTGTTACTTTCATCAAATTATAATAAATCTGCTCATTATCGTGTTAAAAATCATTTCCCAGTTTAATAAGCAACACATTAGATCTTAAAATATTTTTCATTTTATATTTCTTTTACTCTTAGTATAGTTGTTAGCTATTTTTTTCATACATTTCTTGGTCATTTATTGTTTCTTCTGTCCTGAACAGATCCACGTCTTCACCTGTTCTCAAAACACTCGCTTCTAATTTAATTACCTTGTAGCTTCAGGCAGGTTTCTCTACAGATTGTTCAAACACTTTCCTCTTTGTTTCTCCAAAAAGGTAATTTATAAGGGAAATTTTTGCCTTTCTCAGTAGGATTCATGTTAATATACTTGAAATAATAAACTTTTTTAATTTTGTATTATTAAATTAATAATTTCATTACAGCAATTACCAATAGACAAAGGCTCATAATTTGTTTTTAAAAATACATATTAAATGGAAGGTATTATTCAAAAGATAAAAGGCATAATCAACCTTAGTAGAAAGAATTGCCGTATAATTTTAGTTATGTTAAAATTCAACATCACTAGATTTTTCCCATATCTTCTCTCTAACAGTAAATGTTGATTTTCTTCAGTACAAATTATTTCCTTTAAGTGTTACTATGTTTGCTAATATATGACAATAATTTCTATATTTTATATTTAAGAAATTCACCATCTTTATATAATCATTTCTATCACAGTGTTTTTCTATCTTTCACTTCTTTAATTCAGGCATGCCTTCTGTTAAAAAAAGATTGAGGGCCGGCCCAGTGGCGCAAGTGGTTGAGTGTGCACACTCCGCTGCAGTGGCCCAGGGTTCACCGGTTCGGATCCCGGTCGCGCACCAACACACCACTTGTCAAGCCACGCTGTGGCGGTGTCCCATGTAAAGTGGAGGAAGATGGGCATGGATGTTAGCCCAGGGCCAGTCTTCCTCAGCAAAAAAAGAGGAGGATTGGCAGATGTTAGCTCAGGGCTGATCTTCCTCACACACAAAAAAAATTGAGACAAAATAGAAATATTTTTAAAAAACTATTCAGCTTCATTTACTAAGATTTAGCATATCTAGATAATTCTAATCTATGACACTATAAATCAAAATAGTTGCATATTTCAGTGAATATGTTTATTAAGCTCCTTAAAAATAAATTATGTACAGTGAGTTTTAAATAAAACCATATATGCTCTATCTCAAAAAAAAATCTTTTATTTTATGGGATACTTTTATCAATCAAGAAATACTCTAAGTTTTTCCTATTTATAATGTGTCAAAAGAGATTACAAATGTTTTCATCATTTTTATATACATAATATACTTCAGCATATATATAATAACTGCACCTACAGATTTCACCTTAAATTACTTAATATATTTATATAAATAAATAAATGGATCATTTAATAAGAGAAGTGTGTTAGTTTTCTATTTGCTGCTGTAACAAATTACTACAAATTTAGTGGATTAGAACAACACAAATGTATTGTTCTAACAGTTCTGGAGGTCTGAAGTTCAAAAGGAGTATTACAGGCCTAAAATCAAGAGGTTGGCTGGGCTGCTTCCTTCTTGATACTCTAGGGGAATATCTGTTTCTTGCCTAGCCCAGTTTCTCGAGGCTGCTGGCTTTCCTCGGCTTATAGTCACATCGCTCCAATATCTGCTTCTTAGTCACATCGCCTTCTCCTTTCTGTGACCTTGTGCCTTCCTTTTATAAGGATCTTGTGACTACATTAGACACACCCAAATAATCCAGGATAATCTCCCCATATCAAAATCCTTAACCTAATCTCATATGCATATCCTTTTTTAACCATATTTGGTAATATATTCTGGAGATTAGGATTTAGACAACTTCAGGGGGCCAGTATTCAGCCTACTACACGAAGCATCTATTCATCTTCTAAAATGAGAAATTATGACATAAAACTGCTATCTAGAAATCAGTAAAGCCTTACCTATTCTTTGGAAGAGGAGTCTATTTTTCCCACAATAAATCCATATGAACTATATTTTATACCAGGTAGAAATCTGTAATATAATTTATTTTTCACCCACAAGAACAACTGTCAAAGTACTGTTAGTATCCTGAGAAGAGTTTGATAGATTTATAATTGATCTATTTTTGTTCCACGATTTTTTACTAAATATGTATTATTCTATTCTGTATATCCAAATATGCAGAAAAATAAATATGACAAGTTTCAAGAAGCAAATGAAGGAAATTCACCCTCAGTTCATAGTACAAACTGATTTTCAGCTTGAAGGCTATCTTTACTACCAGAAGGACTGTAAAGTGTACTTTAAAAAGGGAGTTTGTAGTTTATAGAATTCATAAAACATGAGGAAAATACTTTAATCTAGAATTCGAGGATTTTCTACCTTCATGGATTTCCGCTGCCTATGCTTATCACTCCCCTTGGCTTTGAAAGAAAAGTATCAGCAAGTTTCTTAAGAAGCAGGCAGTATTCCAAATAAGTAAATAAGTGTTTATATGAAAATACATTCAGGCCAATTGGATGTTTTCCTGTCCCGCTATTTAAATACTCCACTTTGCATTACTCTACTCTGTCTCAGCTTCTGCTCTCAACCCAGAAAATAAATACAATTCATTATATTTCAGAGATCACAGTCCCCATTTTAACTCAATAACCTGTGTACTCTGGATATGAATCAATTATTAACATTTTCTCTATCTCTTAATATTACTATTTACTCCACAGGTGTAGAAGTTAATATACTAAAATAGAGAAAAAATATTTTTTTCTTAGACGCAC
Organism: Diceros bicornis minor; assembly: GCF_020826845.1. Classification (NCBI taxonomy): domain Eukaryota; kingdom Metazoa; phylum Chordata; class Mammalia; order Perissodactyla; family Rhinocerotidae; genus Diceros; species Diceros bicornis. The sequence continues at coordinate 32,086,343 of NC_080762.1, forward strand.
TCAAGTAGGCAATACAAAGAAAGAAATTTTGTGAAGTTAAGCTTCTTTACGATTCAAAAAAGGTTGAGAATTTTAAAGTCTACATGTTTTTTAAATAATAGCTGATCAAGTACGTTTAAATTAAGTGACACACCCAAATGCCTACACATAATCTTATGTTTACTCAACCTTATTCAGAAATTATTCATCAACTAAATACGTAATTACAGTAGCTACCATTTTCATCCTATTCAGAAAATATTAGTTAATCATCTACTGGGCATAAAGCAGATCAAATCCCTTCCTACACAGTGCTGTGCTGGAGATGGTGAGGGCTGAGTGTCCCCGCCTCAGCGGCATCACACTGATAGCTTCAAGTCGGCCATGATGGAAGTATTGATGCCACAGAGTATAATTGTACGGATTCAGGTATATTGGGTAGATGTGGGTGGAGGTGAGAGATTATGGACTCTCTATTGAGATTGCTTTTTTGTTTTTTCAGAGAAGTGGAGAATGAGGCCATGAACTGAGGGTGAGGATAGAAGATGAGTTGCAGATCATTTGAGAAGATTAGAAATGGTAGGAGTTAACCATGTGGGAAAATGGGAGAAAAGTATTACTGTTGAACAACGTTAAGGATCTTTTTCTGTTACAGATGACACACTTGAAGTAGGATAATTCTAAGAGAATACGCAGTGAGATTAGTGCAATAAGTCACAGTTAGTATCTATCAGGCATTCACTGCTAGTCTGAAAGAGACAGAAGTTACTAGAACTGGAAAGAGAGTGAAAGGACTTCTGCAGAGTGCACTGCCTTTAAAGTATCAATGGCACTCTCCCCCTTCCCCTCCAGTTGCCTCTGGAGGTCATCACTGGCCAAATCCAAACAACTTAAAAGGTGCAAGCGGTTCTGCTGATATAGTCCATGGTCTCCTAAAGCAGGGTTTAGAAAGTTAAAGAGTGAATCTAGTAAAAATGGGAAAATATCTTTTAAAGCCCTATTGAGGTTAATAATCATAATTTTAAAATTAGAAAAATCAATACAGTTATTTTCTCCGATCATGTTTATATTCAAGCACAGAGTAGCAAAAGTGTTGGAATTCAGTGGGACTGCAAATTATGACAGAGTAAGAGGACCAAAAGAACTGTATATGCAAGAGAGTTGCTATAATTCAAGAGTGATCATAAGAAGGTATCCTTGTTATTATGGTTGTTACCTTTTTTTTTTTTAACTCTTAAGGAGAGAAAAGACATAAGAGAGTGAGGGAGAGTAGCGAGTAGTTTATGTATCTTAGTGAGGTTGAAGGATTGTTAGAACTGAAGTACTAAAGGGATTAAATGTTCAAAGAAAGGAGAGAGTGGTTGGAGAATGGGATACTTAAAACCGAGATTCTGGAGACATTGCCATTTAAGTAATGACTATGTCTAGGATATGACCATGTTTTAAGTGGATAGTAAGATGAAAGTCACTGAGAGAAAGTCTAGGAAATGTGACGAGGACATTGGAAGAATCAAATGCACCATAATTGGTGTAGTATTAGATGGAATGACAGTGAGCTAGTGTATTCATCAGGGGTCTCCAGACAAACAGAACCAACAGCAGATTTTATATATATATTGGAAGGGCTGACCAGCAGGCTGGAAACTCAGGCAGGTTTCTATGATACAGTCTTCAGGCAGAATTCTTTGTTCTTCAGGAAACCTCAGTCTTTTTATTTTTATTGAAGTGTAATTGACATACAATATTATATTAGTTTCAGATGTACATCATAGTGATTCGATATTTACATACATTACAAAATAATCACCATGATAATTCTAGTTACCATCTGTCTTTCCTCTTCAGCAAAACAATTGAATGAGGCCCACCCACATGATAAAGGGTAATCTGCTTTACTTAAAGTTTACTGATTATAAATGTTAATCACACCTAAAAACAACCATTACAGTAACTTCTATCTAATGTTTGACCAAACAACTGGGCACCATAGTCTAGCCAAGCTGACCCGTAAAATTAACCATCACAGCCAGGAACTAAAATCTCTAAGAAATGAAGAAAATAATCCCATGGAGGTAAAAGACTGTAAAACAAAATGGTTAGCAGGTGGCAGGTCTTTAACATGACATCAAATTAAATCTGGTGCTGAGGAAACTTAAATTTATATTTCTAAGTGAAAGTAGCCAATTTGAAAAGCCTACCTACTGTATGATTCCAGCGATATGACATTCTGGAAAAGGCAAAACTATGAAGACAATAAAAGAGATTAATGGTTGCTGGGGGTGGGAGAGGGTGTGGGGGAGATGAATAGGCAGAGCACAGAGGACTTTTAAGGCAGTGAAAATACTCTGTATGATATTATAGTGATGGATATATGTTATTATACTTTTATCCAAACCCCTTAGAGTATACAACACCAAGAGTGAACCTTAAGGTAAACTCTGGGCTTTCATTGATTATAGTATGTCAATGTAGATTCATCTTTGGTAAAAATTGTACCATTTTGGTGAGTGATATTAATAATGGGGAAGTCTGTGGATGTGAGTGGGCAGGAGCTATATGAAAATCTTTGTACCTTCCTCTCAATTTTGTTGTAAATCTAAAGCTGCTCTAAATAAAATAAAGTCTTAAACAAACAAAGCAAAACCTGGGTGCTTTGGGAGAAGAGCAAGTGAGTATGGTTTAGATCTAGAAGCAAGAACAAGAAATAGGTCAGCCAGTTGACTAGTACTCCATAGTTTACAACAGGCTTTTAAGTGTATTATTCATTTCAGTTTAATTATCTGCACACTCCTAAAAGCTAGGTATCTCAGTCTTCCTTCACTCATTCACTTAACACATGTGCTGAGTGACTGATATGTACCAACATGTGCTCACAGGCGAGTTACAGTGGAGGACAGAGTCTCTGCTTTCTTGAAGATTTTTGAAGAAGGACTTGATATATTGAAAGGTGAGATGACAATTAAAATGTTTTTCTATAATTAAAAAGAATCTATCTCCATTCATAAAGTGCTTTCATACATTATCATTTCACGTTGTACTATGTATTTTTGAGCCTGTTTATCTCTGGATGAAGTACTGAGAGGTACAGATTGTCACATTACAGACAGCCATTTTCAATTTACCAATCACTTTCCAATTTTACCCTCAAGGCCATGCTGTGAGATTTGAAAATTGACAGAGAAAATTGCCTTAGAGATTCTAATCAAAGCTGAAGAATTAGAATTTGTTGTGATTATGGTGTATTGAGAATGGTTTAATAGATAATATAAAATGATACAGTCATGTTTCAAGGAATTTTTACATTTATGTCTGTAAATTTAAGATTATGACACCAGAGTTTATACATGATTTTGCAGAAATGTCAACGTGTTATTTTAAGATATACATACCCTGTGGTATGGGAGAAAAAGGTAACTCGAGAGATCCTTGAGTCTACTTTATCATTTTAAGGATTTAAAAGAAACATAACTGAAAAGTTTCTAGTTTGTATTAAAGGATAGAAAGAGAATTTCTTCTGGATTACACTTGTACAGTGAAACTTTCTCAAAATCTAGATGTTATTCTTCATTCTCAATTTTTTCTTTGTGTAGGAATGTGTCAGAAATAAACTAAGACAGTAATAAATTAATGCCAACATAACTAGCTGAATATTTGAAATTCGATACATTTAGTTAGATCTTTTAAATACAATTTATTTTAAAAATAATTTTGGAAAGAATTATTTGATTTTTGTTGTTGTTTTTCTACCACTTTAAAGAACCAATGTTAGGGCTAAATATTTCATTCTGTTACTCAGGTTATGTAATTTCTATTCTTCTGTCTTCTAGTTCACCAGTTCTTCCCTCTGCACCCTCCTTTCTGCTGTTGAGCCCATCCACTGAGCTTTCGTTCACTAGTGGGTTTTTTTCAGTTGTAGAATTTTGTTCTCCTTTATATGTTCTATTTCTTTGCTGAGATTTTCTGTTTCTTTGCTGGGGCTTTTTATTTTTTGTTTGTTTCAAGCATGTTCATAATTACTGTTAAAACAATTTTATCATGGCTGTTTAATTTTTTTTTTTTTTTAGATAGTTCTAACATCTGTCATCTCAGTGTTGTAATGAGATGGTTGTCTTTTTTTTCATTCAGTTTGAAGTCTTCCTGTTTCTTGATATGACAGATGATTGTCAATTGAAATTTGGACTTATTTAAACCTTTTGTTTCACCTGGATCTCTCTGACACCATGCCAGCAGGGGAAGGGGGGCTACCTTGTCAAAAATCTTTAAGGAGACAGAAACCTCCATTGTATTTTCCATGTGAGCACATATTGGCACATAGCAGCCACTCAGTAAATGTGCTATGGGAATGAGTGAAGAGTGAGCTATCCAACTATTAGGAGTGTTCAGATGATTAAATTGAAATGTCAAGTGAAGGTCGAAGTCCAGTTTCACCAACCAGCATCCACTGGCACCCTGCAGTGGAGGACAGGGTGGCAGTCCTCGTAACTGCTAGAATAGGATGAGGGTTTCAGCTCTTTACATGGTCTCCACTGAGAATGTGGTGAAGGTGTCCTCATTACGACGGGCAATGTTGAAGGCCCTGAACTCTCCGCTAGGCCACCTCTGACACAACCGCAAGTGGGGAATGGGAGGGGGTATCTTGTTACTGCCAGGTGGAAGTACAAGTCCAGGCTCCCCGCATAGGCTCCACTGACATGGGCAGAGGGTGGCCTCATTATCAGCTGGCAGGGATGAAAGTCCCAGCTTCCTCTTTGGCCTTCTCTGACACTACCTGGCAGTTGTCTTGAGAGACCTTGCTACAGCCTTGTAAAGGTGGAAGTCTAAACTCTCAGTCAGCCTTCACTGGCACCATGGAGCCACAGTTATTTTCTATGGCGTTTGCCTGGAGTACAGAGGTAATTGTCTGAAGGTTTTCTGTTCTGTTAGGCTGAACTTTTCCTGGTCCTTTGGCTAGAGAGAGCAGGCTTCTGTTTGAACTTTTTTTTATTAGTGTCCATTGAAATTTCTGGGATGCTAGATCTTCAGGTCCAAGTCTGGATGTTTGAGACAAAAAGAAAACCCAGGAAACTCATCATTTTGTCATTTCTTGAGTCCCAAAGTCCCAACCCAGTTTGCCTTCATCTTTCTACTTTTCAAAGTCTTCTTATGTTTGTTTTGTAAGTAATGCCCAGGGATTTTAGTTTATTAGTGCTAAGAATAGGAAAAATCCATCTTTCTCTCTGGATTTATGTTTTATATTTTTAATGTAATGTTATTAGTATAATAAATACATTTTAATCTGCTTTTGTTTTGTTCCATATTGTCAATTCTTATGATTCCATCTTTGCTTGTATGCCGAATGACAGGAAATTTTTAGTTGCTTTGAAATTATTAAATCCTGACCCAAAAAAATGTGCTTGTTTGACCCACCCAAGGTGATCATTTGGGGATAATATGTTTGGCCACTGAGCAGTGAAGCACAGGCCTGTGATTATTATGAATAAATTTTCAGGCAGCTCTATGGGAAATAAGCTGAAAACATTAAACTTTTGATGATCTATTATTAGGAAAAACAAAAGTTAATTGCTCACATCATAAAGTTTTTGCTTTGGCAGAGTTGTAAAAACCTATAAAAGTAAAGAAAAAACTAAAACAAGCTCATTTCTATGATATAAAGCAAAAGTTATTTCCATATTTCAAATAAAATAATAATTAAATTCTTCACTGAGGCTATCAATGAAGGACTCTGAAACGTTTTCAGGGGAACCTCATTAGCAGTATATGAGTTTGGGGAAAACATATTCAAAGCCAGCCAGCCTAGATAATAGATTCTCAAGCCTAATATAAACTATGGTGTCAACAGCAAAAACAAAAACAAAGCTGTTTGCCTGCACTCCCAAAGGGAAAGGTGGGGTTCAATGGAGCCACTTAAAATGTTTGCCCAAATTTAATACTCTCATGATTTGGTACTTACAACTTGTAAGTCTAACTTACATCTGGGTTAGACTCTCACTTACGTATCTTTTGTATTAGAAATAACTTTTTTAAAAAGTTGTTCTGAAGGTCAGATTACAAAATAGCCTTGATATATGTTCAGGATAAAATATTGTCTCTTAGTAACCTGAAAGTGTCAAGGCAAAAATAGTCAAGGAAAGAGGTTAAAGCTGTTTTGTTTTGTTCAAATACAAAACCTAAGCCTGCATTTAAGAATTTGAAATCAGGAGAAAGTGGTTTGGGGTCTAGTTCTGTCATTAAATCAAGTCACTTAGCCAATCTACGAGTCCCTCTTCCATTTGTAAAATAATTTTTACTGTGTATGTATTGTGGATTGCATCAGTTGTGTCCTGTAGGTCTCAAAGATCCAGTGGGAGGACCAAATAAATTCATTTATTTCATTCATTCAACAAATAAATACGATTTGCCCCTTAGATGACATACCTTGGGGAATCAGAAACAAGGTAAGCACAATCTGGGCCCTCAAGGTGATCTCAGAGTATTGAGAGACAGTAATGTCAAGAGATAAGGAAGGCTTCTCAGGAGGTGGCACTTCTGTCTATGAGTAATTAAATAGAGGAGATGAACTTCTGTTTAAGAGTAGATTTGGGGGCAATATGAAGGTCCACTCTCTTTCTAAATGTTGTGCAAAATGTATGTATATGATTTTCCTGAAAGAGTGATTTCATAGCTTGCACCTGAATAACAAAAGGTCCATGACTCCCAACATGTCAAGACCTACTGCCTTAAAGGAAGAGTAAGATTTAACCAAAGTAAGGGGAGGGCAGGCGAAGTATCCTAGGCAAAGGGGCAACAGGAGGAAGGACACAAAGACACAGAGAATTAAAAATAGATCCCAGAGCACAGTGTGCTTATCTTAAAGAGAAGACTATCTTATCATCAAAGGGAAGCTATTGAAAGGTTTTAAAGTCAAAGAAAAGCATATTTAGATTTAGAGTTAGAAAGATCACTTTGACAGTTGCATGGAGAATGAATCCAAGAACTAGATTAGAGGTTGGTAAATAGAAGCCTGGTACTATACTCCTGAACAGAGGTGATGATGGCTCATATTAAGGCAATGTAAGTAGGAGTGGAAAGGAAGAGATGGACTTTAGAAAAATTTAGAACAAAAATGACCAAAAGTTGACATAATTGAATAAAAGAAATTCATTGAAATCTATAAAAATTTGTTTAAACGTGAAACTTCCCTTTCTAGCAATATGAAAGAATAGGAGATACTGTTTTCTATTTTCGAATAGTTTTCCTAGAAAACAGAGCCTGAGGCAAAGTGTATATGCTAAGGTTTTATTGGGAGGTGGGATCCTAGGCAAGAAAGACAGTAATGAGAGGAAAGCAGTTGGAGAGAAAGCAAAGGCAAAGTGATGAATTACTGAACTGGCCCCAGTTCTCATGGAAACATTGCTGGTTGCTCAGTCACATGGGATGTGGGTAAACACTGCACCCCAGAACACCCTGCGGTTGGGGAGGAGGAAAAGAAGCTTACTCTCTTGTTCCCATTTTCTGCTTCTCACTGCACAAAGCTTTCCTCATGGAGCATTAACTCTCCCATGCTTCCAAGAAGTGTTATCTGGATCCTTCGGTCAGACTTCAGATCCCACATCCAGAAGATGGCACCTTATGTAAGCCCAGAGTGATGGGAGGAGTTAGAGTTTCCGGTGAGCCCTGTCAGGGCAGACCTGGGTGCTAGAGCTTCTTGGGGTCCCACCACAGGAGGTGGATGGGCCTCTGAGACAGCCCCTAGGCTTAGGAGATGTGGCAGATTGGCTCTCATGGGTGAGTGGGCAAGGCCTGGGTGGCAGTAGCAGCCAAATAAAGCACCAGAGTCACTTCTTAGTCTATCCATGTCTCACACTACAGCGTGAATGCAAAAAGAGAGGAGAGAGCCCAAGCTTTCAGCATGCTAGCCAGCTACAGCCTCCTAACACAGACGTAAGTATAATTACGAATCACACTGCCCCCACTTTTGAATCTGGTTTTTTATCATTCTGACTTTAAATCTCAGTGGCCCTTGAAGGATTTTGACCAGAATTGGCCCTAATTCTGTTTCCCTCTCCCCTTCTCTCCTCTCCTCTTCTCTTTTCTTCTCCTCTTTCTCCCTACTACTTCTTCCTCTCTTCTCTTTCTCCCCCTACCTCTCTCTCTCTCTTTCTTTCTCCCCTCTGCCTTCCTTTCTTCTTTTATATTCCTAATGGAAACTCAAGAAGTCAAATTAAGCATCACTATTATGATGAATGTTAGTCAACTAACTGAAAAATATGGACATAAGTCCTACTCTTTCAACAATTTATCACATTTATTTAGATAATTTGCTTTCCTTTTGACCTGATTTTTATTTTAATTCTTAAAATTCAATAAATTGGATATATTTCACACAATTTTTCTCCACTTTGACTTGGCATTTTCACTCTCAAAGTTTAATTACTTGGAGAAGATGATTTTCTTTATTTTAATCTCAAAGAGTGAAGAAAGATAAATGTCTAGTTATATAGGGGAAGGAGGTTGGAAAATCTGTGAAAAAGAGTGTATATATGTATGTGTGTGTATTTCTGTGTGTGTGAGTGTGGGAGGTGTATTTGGTTTTCATTTCTAAAGTGTAGGAACGTGAAATAGTTATGGGTCAAGCAGGGGTGAGTTAAAGGGTCTTTAGAAACTGATTAATTTGAACTCCGTGAAGAAGAAAGGGAAAAAAATCTCTCACAACAACAGACATTTTGAATTGATGTGTGTCAGAAAGACATAGTACAAACAAACTAGAGAGCAGCATGGAACTTGGAAAATCACAAGCAGAAACAAATCAGCCCTATTATCAATAGAATTTATAGCTTCATGGAAGACATCCAATAAATTCAAAAAGAGGTCACATTTTGTATATTTATTTATGATATGACTTCAATAGTCTCAGAGACATAGAGGATTTAAGTACTTAATACTATGGTTACTTATTTCACTTGAACTATTTGTCTATTAATTTGTTCTCTCCCTTCTAAAATTGCTTAACTAAAGTTGTGTTTTAATAATTAAGTGTCACCATCAACTTGTGAACACTGTGTCTTTTATAGTAAGAAGATAGATAAATATATAGCACTGCCTTCAGGCTAGCATGTTGGGCAGGGATTCAATTTGTACCACTCTGAATGTCCTCCATGATCTGGAAATAAGTAAGGTGACATCTTAGTTTGCCAAGTAGTCCATAAACCATAAATAGATTCATGCCTATTGTTCTGTCATAATTATTAATAGTGCATCCGCTCACTCTCAAAATTGTTCTCATTTGGATGATAAATAAAAGAACTCAAAAATGAGAGCAAGAAGATTACCATCAGGCAGTTAAAGTACAAAATTAATAGAATGGATCAAATCAGAGACAAGCAGGTACATGTTATAGCCAGAATAAGAAGTAATTAGAAAGTAATAACATATCCAAAGAAATACTATTTCAATCATAAAAAAGTTAGTGTGTAATAGGAGCCTAGAAAAATGATTGTCACCCATTCTGCTTGTGCAGACATGACCCAGATGCAGCAATGCCCTGGATCAGGATATTTCTATGGCATTTTAAGCATGTGGAAGTCCTCACCTTATTGTGAAGATGGATGTATGTGACAATCACAACACAAAGATATTAATCATTTGGAGTCTACAACTTTCTTCCCTGGCTCTAATATTGTGTTTATCAAGCAGCCTTCTGATTATCTTTTGACTTTTAATGTAGAGCTGTGCACACTCATCCTTTTATTCAACTTTTATTTAGCACCTACCATGTGTCAAGAATTGTGATCGACACGGGGGTACTAAGATGGATCCTGCTCTCAGAAAGCTCACAGCCATTTTGGGAGAGAGAATGAGAGAGGGACAGAGAGGGAGGGAGGGAAGGAGAAAAAGAGAGAGAGAGAGAAAGATAGGGAAAAAGAGATAAAATAATTTCTGTTTTGTGTGATAAATGTGATGGTAGTCATATGCCCAGGATGCTATGGGAGCATCTAATCGTGGGAGCTGGGAATAGGGAGTGAAGAGTATCAAAAAAGCCTTCCTGAAGGAGGTGACATTTAAGTGGAGTTAAGAATAAAATGACTGAAAACAAATTGGTCAGATGGAATAAGAGATTGTACATTTAGTGAGAGACTGTACGTTATAGGCAAAGGAGGACACAAGAAGCAATTAAAGAGTTTGAAACCTACATTTGAGGATGTAGTAGCAAGGTTTTTTTTTTTTTAAGTCCTATATTTATTCCTTATCTGAGCTACGTAGTCCAGTGAGGGTAACAACTATATTTCTTACAATATACAAACAAATTGCCTTTTTAGTTTCACAGCATTCCCATGAGCATGGCTAGAGGGAGTACACTCCTGATCATAGTTTTAATAACGTGGGGATATTTAATTTTATTCTCAAACTTCTATAAAATTCTACAGATGGACTTGGTGCCTGAAAAGGAGAAACAAGGGGTCTTTAATATCTGTTCCCTGTTTTGAATTTCTGGAGAGAGATGAGTACAGAGTTGCTCAGAATTAATATGCGGCAGTCACGTCCAGGCAAAATGACAGCATTCCATGATGCGATAGAGAGAACCCCTTCTACAGCTCCTTTGGCTTTGATCAGGTATGTAAGAGATTCAGAGTTGTGCAGAAGCTCCATGAGACTGTAAGAATATAGCTGATAGAACAAGGATTACCTCTAGTAATCTAGGACAAAGTGTTTCTTAAACTAGACTCAAGATCAACATCAAGTTATAGCAAGACATCAAAAATCTCTACAGCATCTACAACAGATGAGGTGGTACCAAGTGATCAAGAAAGGACCAGTGAGCCTTACCAAACCAAGAGAACAACCACAAGTTTACCAGCTCCAGGCCTTGCAGCAGATACCATCTTAGGGAACAGACATGAGAGAGAATACAGAGCGCAGACGGCAGATATAACCCCTGCCACGGCAACATTATATCTTCTTTCCCAATACCTCACTGCCATCTTGGGGAAGAGGAGGTGATGGAAAAGAGATAGGAAAGACTACATATTTACCCAAGAGAGATCAAAGGACACTAAAGGGACTATTTAAATCAGAAGGGTCTAAGGATAAATTAACAAGTATAAGTCTGCTCCACCATCATCTCTCACTACACAAATTGGAAAAATGACTAATATTTCAATTATTAATATCCTTAAAGAGTATCCAATAATCATTATAAGAACAAACAGAAAAAAAATTCCATAAAGATATTAACATTGGAATATGGAAGAGTGGTGATACAGCCTGTGCACTTCTTCATTCTCTGAGGTTTCAAGTGTGACATTATGCTATTGAAGTGAATTAAACCATGTTTTAGTTTTCTAAATAAATTTGCATGTTTAGGCACAGTCTACATTGACTTTAACCTATTACTATAGGAAACATTCTTTTAAATAATTTTAATAACTTTTAACTAATTGTAAATAATCATTATATTAGTTGTGGACATAGGTTAACACGGAACTTGTTAAAGAATGTTGGCCTAAAATGAGCCAGGTCTCTCCAAAAATCAAATGATTCAGGTTAATTTAAAACACAAATCTTTACAGTGAAATTTTTAGAAAACAGATCTTTGGAACGTAAACATATTTACTATAAATAATTTTCATTATAAGCATAATATTTTTACATTTTTCCAACACAGTGCATATTTTAAGTCAATTGATATATAGTATCTCTATTCAAAAATTAAGAACAAAATAAAATCTTAGTTTTGTATGTAATACAGGTTAAAAGAGACTCCAGAAGAAAAGGTGATCAGGTTGTAATAACGAAATTTTCTTCTATTGATTACATTGTTCCCACCTGTAATATCTGTTTGTTGGCTTTGAATAATGTAGTTATTTCTCTGCAGTGAATTAACTGCAGGGGAAAGTAGGGTTTCTGGCACTCAAAAGTCATTCTCTTTGTATTTTATAAATTCCTGAATATACTTGTACATAGATTTTGATAGGACCTGAAACTAGAATATCAAATAAGAGGACAAGTAGTCTTTACAGAGTCGATGCACTCCCTATAATTATGATATGCAATTTTCTGCATGTGTGCCTATGTGCCTAGCTGCTTTTTTCAGTATCTTTAACCACAGAGTCAGAGGTATTTGTCATCCACAAAGTCAAGAGCACTGCTTAAGTGAAGCAACAGGGAAGAGCTGAGAGTGTAAAGGAAAGTTGAAAGGGGTTGTTGGTTAATGTTTAGCTCATATCCCACCACCGGTCCTGCTGGGTCCGTTCTCATTTCTCTTTTCCATATGGCCTTATTTCTTTAAATAGGCGTGATCTACTAAAGATCTCAGGCTTGTTTTCTAAGCTATCTTTGTCAAGTTATCCCACAAAGTTTAGGATCAATAATAGATTACATTCATAGATGCATTTACGATAAAAAGATTTTTCGTTAAATAAAGTTCATCATTTCAAAAATGGCATTTTGGGGGTATCTACTAATTAGCAACAGATATCGCTATTGTCTGTACTGATAGATTTGAAAAACTCCTACTGTCTAAAACCATATTCAGAGTTGCAAAACATTTGCTTTCTCAAGGTTGAATATTTGCCTGTCTTGGAATTGTTAATATGGAAAATATTTCTCAAAACTTGGTATAGGTCAACTATTGTTGAATAAAAAATAAATAAATAAATAAATAAATAAATAAATAAATAAAATAAGTAAGTATACAGAAGATGAAATCAGCCTAGGAAGGGAACAACAACACACAAAGAATTAATAACAGCGGGGACCAAAAATGTCTTTCTAACTGATCACTTGTACACATATATTAAAATGTATACTCCTCCATCACTCATAATTAATTCATTTTCTTCTCCTTACAACTTACCTTACCAACTTTATATTAAATTTTTAAACTTACATAAAATAACTTTTCATACTCAATGTTGATTTGAAAGTCACATTGTGCCTTTATGGTCACAAGATAGAATCCATAGCAGGGAAGAACAATTTTAAAAATTCATGAGTGGTTTCTACTTTCTCAAAGTTAATTGTTTAACAGAAGGTTTTGTCTTTATTACAGATCATTCAGTAATTGAAAGCTGTTTGTATTTCACACCAGAAAGGTCAGGTTTATGTTCGTAGTAACACCCCAGATTAAGGAATAGACCCCAACTAAGGAAAGAATTAACCTGGAAAATAGAAATGTATTCAAAAGCACAGCTTGTGATTTTTTTTCATTTAGGTGGGCCGTAGCCCTTTTAAAAATGGCTACAACGTCTGCCTGAACATACAAACACCAAGCCACCACTCTGCTCCTCTGCGGTACGTGCACGCGCGCACGCACGCGCGCGCGCACACCCACACGCACACCACGACCTACTGATTTCCCCAGGGCCTCTCTGTTATAAAAGCAATTTTATTCCTTTTCCCTCACGAAGTTTGTATTTTCAAACTGCTGTGAAACCATGCATTTAGTATGCATCTTCATTTCTTTTCCAATTACCTAAAAGAAATATCCATATTTTAAGTGCATTTAGTAATGTATCCTCACAGTTCTAATTGAATAGCCATTCTTGTGTTGGCTCTACTTCTTATACTTTTGGTTGTAATTGATAAGCCAGTATATTTACATTGAAATTAGATTCCTAAACACTGTAAGTTCCATATCTAAGGTGATTTTACTTATCTTTACTTTGAATGTCATTCGTTTATGCTAAGATTCCATCAGCAATCTTAACATAGTATTTACAAATAACGTCTGATGTGATAATATTTTGTCAATAAATCTTCTTTTTAACCACATTAAGTGCACTAGCATTTAATAGAATTAATAATATTTACTAGAGAATTTAAGTTTGTTAGGTAAGAAAATACTCTAGATATTTTTTATGTTTTGTGAAGGAAAACATTTCAGTTAATTGCATTGAATATTTATATATTAGAATATTTTATTTAAATATGTAAATGTCCTGTATATTCTGGTCCTAGATGATGATTCCAAAGCAAGTATCATTAGTTAAAAAACAAAATACTCTGGTTTTGTTCATACAATTGGAAGGTGGACATTGACTGCAAATAATGCCTTATGTGTAAAGAGTAATGCTAACATACTGGTGTTTAATTTATAGTTTTTGTTTTTTTTTAAATAGGTAGCTTGAAATCTGTCATTTAAAGAATGCATTTTGGGGGCCGTCCCGGTGGCACAAGTGGTTAAGTGCGCGCTCTCAGTGGTGGCGGCCTAGGGTTCGTCACTTGGGATCCCAGTGCGCACCTATGCACTGCTTGGTAAGCCATGCTGTGGTGGCGTCCCATATAAAGCAGAGGAAGATGGGCATGGATGTTAGCCCAGGGCCAGTCTTCCTCAGCAAAAAGAGGAGGATTGGCAGATGTTAGCTCAGGGCCGATCTTCCTCACAAAAAAAAAAAAAAAAGAATGCATTTTGTCCTCATATGAAAAAATCATCAACTCTTTACTAAGACAATAATAATAGTTAGCATACTGTGAGTTAACCATGTTCACTGTATCAGGTACTTTATGTATATTGTATGATTTAATTATTATAAAAAATAGGTAATATTTTATTTATTATTATATAAGTGAGGAAAATTAGACATGGGATGGTTAAATAACGCTATTAAAGTCAGACCACAGTGAAGCCAAGATTAAACCCAGGCAGTCAGCTATCACAAAATCTCCTCTTAACCATTAAGTCTATAGAAAAATCAACAATCCTTCTCACGACACGTTTGAATGCTCTATTAAATATGAAGATTTAAAACAAAGTAGCTAAATATATACAGGCAAAAAAAAACCCTGGAAAACTACATGCTAACATATATGTTAAAATGTTAATAGGATTTTCTTGTAGGACACAAAATTTTGAATGAATGATTTCTTCAACCTTGATGTTTATAAAAACGTGGCTCAAGATCACCTATATACAAATCATCTGAGGTGTTTTTTAAAAAAAATGCAGATCTCTGACACACATAATATCAATTGACCTAAAATTCTGAAGTAATAGTTCAGAAATTTATAGTTTCATAAATTTCTTAGGTAATTTTCATGCAGACAAATGTTTAAGAAAATTGCTCTCTCTTTTTTAAATATTTGCATTCTTTAATATTCTATAAAGGCTGCATCTATTTTAATCTAAATAAAAAATACAAAAATGTCTTTTGTTGATGTCTACATAACCCAAGAGTTTATTTTACCCCACTCTACATTTATTTCTCCATTACATCCCTCTAAATTTGAGTGAATAAATAAATCTTTTTCTAATCCATGTTCTTTTAACTTCATGTTTATTTGCTCTGAAATAAAGTTGAAATCTAATCATTTCAGTTTTTGTTACAACTCTCCTTGCTCTGTATTCCTGATTTCTTACCCCCAGTTCTTTGAAATGAATATGAATGTGATGGGCAGTAAAAGAATGCTCCATGACCTCATATTCAAGGATGTCAAAATATAGCTGCAGAGAGATTCTAAGCATTAAACTCTGTTATTAACGGAAGTGAAAGGGATAGCTTTGGAACTATCAAATTTTGGGATTTAGTCATGCTCAAACTCATCTTAGTCATCATTTGAGTTATCTGAGTTAGTAGGATGCAATTCTTTTGGAGAAATACAAAATGTCATTAAACCTTATGCACAATTTCTAGCCCATAAACAAATGAGTGAGGATAGAAATTAAAATACCTCTTCTTTCTGTCCACTATTTCTTATTTGGATTTTTGCGATATTTTAGGTATTTTCCCCCTCAAATCTATCTAACTCCCTTGGTACAAAATTATCTTTCATCACTATAAATCTGACTATTCATTCCATATAACAAATGTAGCAAAGGAAGCTAATTTAATGAAAACCCAGGAAGACTCTCTGCAGGAACTGCAAAAAATGAAACAAGAACAGTGAGGAAGAATTGTCCAGGCAGAGGAAAAGCATTTTAAAGAAAATGAAGCAGGAGATTGTACAGCATATTCTGAAATACATTCAGACAGCAGGGATCTCAGCTTGCCATGGGTGGAGAGAAAGAATGGGGTGGTTCAGAAGACAGAATTTAGATGCTACTGAGAGATAAAGACCGAGTTTAACAGAGGCAATGCATGGATCTATAGGTCATTTTTAAGCAGTTTGTCGTGTAGAGTCAGTGAAAAGTTTTAAAGTCAGCTGGAATGTTTAAATTGGCATTTAGAAAGACCATTCTGGGACCTGGCCCCGTGCCTTAGCGGTTAAGTGCGCGTGCTCCACTACTGGAGGCCTGGGTTCGGAACCGGGCACGCACCAATGCACTGCTCCTCCGGCCATGCTGAGGCAGCGTCCCACATACAGCAACTAGAAGGATGTGCAGCTATGACATACAGCTATCTACTGGGGCTTTGGGGAGAAAAAGGGGGAAAAAAAAAAAGGAGGAGGATTGGCAACAGATGTTAGCTCAAGGCCGTCTCCCTCAGCAAAAAGAGGAGGATTGGCATGGATGTTAGCTCAGGGCTGATCTTCCTCGCAAAAAAAAGAAAACATTCTGGTTCAGTGGTGTCTTAATCCCTTCAGGATGCTATAGTAGAATACCACAGATTGGGTGGCTTATGAGCAATAGAAGTTTATTTCTCACAGTTCTGAAAGCTGGGAAGTCCAAGATCAAGGTGCTGGCAGATTAAGAGTCTGGTGAAGGCAGGCTTCCTGGCTCATAGGCGGCCATCTTCTTGCTATAATTATAACCTCACATGGTGGAACGGGCAAAGGAATTGTTAGATAAGGGCATTATCCCCATTTATGAAGGCTCCACCCACACGACCTAATCACCTCCCAAACGTCTCACTTCCAAATAACATCACATAGGAGATTAGGTTTTAACATATGAATTTTGAGGGGGACACAGACATTCAGTCTACAGCAAATGATCAAGGAAATCTTCAGACCTAGAATCAGGGTGATGTTCTCCTCTTTTCCAGGACATATGTCAATTTCTTCACTTCTTTGTATAAGGCACTGAGTGAAAACCAAGTTTCCTGATACAGGTATCATTCACATTATTTTTTTTCTTACATTTTCATTGTGATATAATTTAGATGCAGTATAATATACAGATTTTAACAGCTTTGTTGAGGTGTAATTGACATACAATGAACTGCACAGGTTTAAAGGGTACAATTTGTGACATATGTAAATACTTGTGAAACATACACGCAAACAAAATAGTGAATATATCCATCATCTCCAGAACAATGTAGTGTAGAAATGGAGAGAGCAGACCTCCTAGTCCTGTTCCTGATCTTAGGGGGAAAGCGTTCAGTCTTTCACCATTAAATATGACATCAACCGTAAGTTTTTCATAGACAACCTTTATCAAGTTAAATAAGTTTCCTTCTATTCAGAGTTTAATGAGAGTTTTTATCAGGAATGGATGTTGGAACAAGTTTTTTGTTTCACTTATTTTCCCTGTTGTTTTTCTGTTTTCCATTTCATTGATTTCTACTCTGATATTTTCTTTTTTCTTCTACTTTGTGTTTTGTTTGCTTTTCCTTTTCTTATTTCTTAAGGTGGAGACTGTGGTCGTTAATTTGAGATGTATTTTTTTCTCAAAAGGCATTTTGTATTATAAATTTCCTTCTATGTTCTGCTATAACTGCAACCCATAAATGTTTTGATTTTCATTCAGTACAAAATATTTTAAATTTATCTTTTGATTTCTTGGTCTCCTAAGTTTTTTACAACTATGGAATTTTTCCAAAATATTTTAATATTTTGCCGAAAATTTCATTATTGATTTCTAATTCAGTTCCTTCATGGCCAGAGAATGTATTCTGTTTTACTTAAACACATTTTAATTTAATGATACTGGCTTTATTGCCCAGGATATGGTCCATCTTGGGAAACGTTCCATGTACACTCAGAAATAATGTGTTCTGCTATTGTTGGCTGAAGCGTTTTATAAATGTTAACTAGCTGAAATTGATTGATGATGCTCAAGTTTTCTACGTCCTTACTGATTTGCTGTCAATTATTGAGGTAGCAATGTTGAAATTTCTGACTATAATTGGGGATTTGTCTATTTATCTTTGCAGTTCTATAAGAACTTGCTTAATGTATTTTGAAGCTTTGTAACTAGGTGCATTAATGTTTAGGACTGTTATATCATCCTGATGAATTGATTCCTTCATTATTATGAAATAATCTTCTTTATGCCTAGTATTATTCCTTGCTATGAAATCTACTCTTTCTGATGTTAATATAGCCACTTGAGCTTTCTTTGGGTGAGTATTACCATGGTATATCTTTTTTTTATATTTTGACAGTTAACCTTTTACAGTCCTTAAATATAAAGTGAGTTTCTTTATAAATATACACAGCATATTTTTTTTATTGATGTTTTCATAGTTTATAACATTGTGAGATTTTTGGTTGTACTTTTTTGTTTGTCCATCACCATATATATGTCTCCCTCCACCCCTTGTGCCCACCCCCTACCCCTGTTGCCCCTGGTAACCACAATACAGTTTTCTCTGTCCATGTGTTGGTTTATATTCCACATATGTGTGAGATCATACAGTGTTTGTCTTTCTCTTTCTGGCTTATTTCACTTAACTTAATACCCTCCAGGCCCATCCATGTGGTTGCAAATGGGACAATTTTGTCTTTTTTATGGCTGAGTAGTATTCCATTGTATGTATATACCACATCTTCTCGATCCAAACATCAGTCGAGGGACACTTGGGTTGCTTCCACTTCTTGGCTATAGTCAATAATGCTACAATGAACATAGGGGTGCATAAGCCTCTTTGGATTGTTGATTTCAGGTTCATTGGATAGATTCCCAGTAGTGGGATAGCTGGATCATAGGATATTTCTATTTTTAATTCTTTGAGGAATCTCCATACCATTTTCCATAGAGGCTGCACCAGTTTGCAGTCCCACCAGTTGTGTATGAGGGTTCCTGTTTCTCCACATCCTCTCCAACATTTGTTGTTTTTTTGTCTTGGTAATTATAGCCATTCTAACAGGCGTGAGGTGATATCTTAGTGTTGTTTTGATTTGCATTTCCCTGATGATTAGTGATGTTGGTCCTCTCTCTTCAGTGACCACTCACACACCTGACTGGAGGATTAAAGTTGTCTCTCAGATCATTGTTGCTCATTCCTTTTTTTAAAAATGTCTTTCCTCTCTGTATTTTATTTTGGAAACTTTACATTGCTGTATATCAAGTACACTAATCTTTTCTCCTGAAATGTCTAATCTACCATTATTCCACCAGAATATTTTATTTTTCATCTCAGACATTGTGGTTTTCATTTCTAGAATATCTTAAGATCATCTACCTTTCTTCTAGCTTCTTTAACATATGATATAGTCATAAAAATTAAAATGTCATTTATCATATTTTCATTGTGCATGTCACTTATGTGTAAGTTCCTATGGATTGATTTTTCTTTCCACTTGGGTTTACTGCTTCTTCAAATGCCCGCTAATTTTTCATTAGATGGTAGACATTGTGAATTTTATCTTTTTAGATGTTGTATATTTTATATTCCTACAAATATTTTTGAGATTTTTTCTGGGACATAGTTGAGGTATCTGAAAATCTGATCTTTTGTGTCTTACTTTGAGGCTTTTTTTCAGGAGGAAATAGAGCTGCATTGGTCTGGGATTAATTTTCCCCCATTGTTGAGCAATACCTTTATCAGTAGTCTAATTAATGGATGAGTAAATATTTTTCTATAAGTGAATTTACATAAAATAGTATTTATACAAAATAGTAAATGTTTTATGTTTGTTAGCCACACATGGTCTGTCATATTTTTTTTTTATTTGTGTGTATGTGCACATAAGTAGTTTTTTTTTTTTTTTTACATCTCTTTAATACATATAATCAATTTAGCTCTAAGTCCCTATCAAAATAGACCACAGAACAGATACGGCTCACAGTTCATAGTTGCTGAATACAGCTCTAACCAAGCACCTAAATTATGATTTTCTGCTTCAACTGTTGGAAACAGATATTATTCTCTATCATGTGTGAACTTTATGTATGATTTCTTCTAATTCTTTTGGATGATTTTTTCTCTACCCTTGGTTAGTTTCCTTATACACATTTGTTCATCAGTACTCAGATGAATACTTGAAGAGCTCCCTTTGTATATCTCTAGATTTCTTTCTGTGTGCGGTTTTCTCCTTTCCAAAACTCTGTCCTGTGAACTCTAGCCACCTTGGCATCTCTAGACTCTTAGCTCCATCTCTTCAACTCAGGGAGACTACTGGGCTCTGCTCAGTTGCCACTCCTGGACCACAACCTATAAACTTTCTCTAGGCAATAAACTGGTGGAATAATAGGATTTGCTTTCTCTATTTCCTGTCACTCAGGTTTCACTGTCATTTGTTACCTACTTTTCAAGGTCTTGAGTGTCATTATTTCATATATTTTGTCTTTTTTTATGGTGGGAGGAAAAATATTGTCCCTATTACTTCAGTTCTTCCAGAAGCAGAGTGCAACATCTAGATCTAGATATAGAATTTAATGAACTCAGACAAATGTATATACCCATGTAACTATAACCTAAATCAAGATATAGAACATTTATATTATAGCAGAAAATCTCTCTGTGACTCTTTCTAGTTAATCACCTCCATGAAAAGGAAGTTATCTACATAAATTATTTGAAATTATTCTGTGTGGGATTTTGTCTATTCTCCATAATTATTTTACTTATTTAATCATATCTTTATATCTGTATAGACTCATGGATATTTTTTTTTATGTGCTATCATCCAATGCTATTTTATTTACTTTGTTGTTCAATTTTTCTGGCTTTGCCATTGGGAGCTCTTTTAGTTTGCTCTCGAATCCTTTTGACATAGTTCAATCATTGCCTTTTTTGTTTTCTTTTGTTGTTGTTGTTTTGTTTTTATTTTTGTCCTTGTTTTAGCGCTTCCTCACTTCCTGGCACTCCAAGATGTTCCAGGTTTATCTTGTATATCTCCTGATCCAGCCCTAGAATCAGCCATTTCTTCAAGAATCCCTAGTTCATTTTATTGGATAATGACATTAAAACCAATGATCTCTGGGTCTCTAATAATGTGCTCATTATTATTGGACTGCCATATTTTCTAAATCTCTCAGCTAACAGATTATGAAAAAATATATATGTGTATATACTAACCCATGTAAATATACATATCCATAGGTATGTCTTTATCGATCCTTCTCTCTATATATTAAGCTAAACATGAGTTGACACTGATGTCTCCAATTTTAGTCCATTGCTACATAGATCATCCTAACCCTTTGCTTCTCCGTAACCTCCACTCCAAAAACGATCAACCTGACTCACACCAGCCAACATCCACTTACTTACTTGTTCAATTCCAGTATACATGTGTAATGGTTTCAGAATTGTTAACTAGTACTCCAACGGTACTGCCAATGAAAAGTAAAATTCACAACTTTACCAACTAGAATACAGTGCTTATGTACAATTCCTTTTGTCTTAATCTGACAGAATCCACTCATTCCCAAAGTTACGTAAATGAGTACATTTTCCCCAAACTCCAGTGAGGTTATTTCATACGTTTATAATGGAGTTAGATTCTTTTATTCCATCCTTGGATCCCTAATCTATGAAATAATTTACTTTTAAATCTGCATATCCTAACATTCACTTTTTGTACTTCAAAGTTCTACGGTTTTTGATAAACGTGCAGTCATGATATATACACGTTTTATCATACAGATTAGTTTCACCACCCTAAAGAATCCTCTGGGCTTCACCTAGTCAAACCCTCCCATCCCCAAGTCCCCAGCACTGATCTATTTACTATCTCAAAATTTTTGCCATTTCCAAAATTCTATACAAATATACATATCATGAAATATATACCTTTAAGACTGGCTTCTTTTGCACAGCAATATGCATTTAAGATGCATTCATGTTTCTGTGTGGCTTGGTACCTCACTTTTTTTTATTACTGAGTAGTATTCCATTGTATGAATGTATCATAGGTTGTTTATACATTCATCTATTGAAGGACATCTTGGTGGCTTCTAGTTTTTAATGATTATAAATAAAGCTGTAATAAATATGTGTGTTCAATTTTCACGTGGACATAAGTTTTGAAATCAGTAAATACCTAGAAGCATGATTGCTGGATTATATGGTAAGACTATGTTTATCTTTGTAAGAAACTGCTGAACTCTCTTCTGCAGTGACTCTACCATTTTGTATTCTCACCAGCAATGAATGAGAGTATCTGTTGCTCTCTATCTTCACCAACTACAAATTATTTTTGATTGCTATCAAATTTTAAATAAATAGAGAAACACATATTATGTATCATTTTGTGTCTAGTTTCTTTTGTTTATTTCACTTTTGAGTTTCAACTATGTTTTTGCACGTCAGTAGTTTTCCTTTTCATTGCTTTGTAATATTCCATTTTATGAATATACAATACCTTGTTTATCCATTCTCCTATTGATGGATATTTGAGTTCTTTCTAGTTTTGGACTATTCCAAATAAAGCTGCTACAAACATTCTTATCCAAGTGTTTATTTGAACACATGTTTTATTTCTCTTATACTAATGTGTGGACTTACTGGATCATAGGGTAGGTGTATGTTTAAGTGTTTAAGAAATTGCCAAACACTTTACTAAAGTAGTAACATTGTCTTACAGTTCTACCACGAAACTTGAGTGTCAGTTGCTCCAACACTCCACTACCATTTCGTTTTTCTGGATTTTACTTTTAATTTTTTTAATTGTAGCCATTCTTGTGAGTATGATATAGTAAATTTTTAATTTCTGGAGGAAGTTGAACACTTATGTTTATAAGTCATTTTTATATTTTCATTTATGAAGTATGTATTCCATACTTTTACTTATTTTTTATTTAGCTACTTTTTATGATTTTTGAAGTCATTTATATATTTTGCACACAAGAACTTGAATTGGTTATAACTATTGTTCATATTTTCTCATAATCTGCAGCTGGCTTTCTCATTTTCCAGTAGTGTCTTTTAATGAGCAGAAATTTTTAATTTTGATAAAATCCTATTAATCCATATTTATTTTTTTACATTTAATTAGTATTATTTATGTTCTCTGTAAGACTGAAATACAATCTGGTATAATTTCTTAGAATCTTCATAGTTTTAGATTTAATGCTTAGGTATGTGATCAATCTACAATTAATTGTTGTGTATGGAGTGAATTAAGGGTTAATCAATTTTTTAAATGGCATTCTAGTGATTCCAACATCACTTCTTGAAAAGAAATTCTTTCCACTCATTAAATTAACTCTGCAAATTGGTCAAAAATCAATTGTAGATCTACTTCAGGACTCTTGATTCTGTTTAATTGATGCACTTGTTTATCCTCATACCAATACCACATCCTCTTGATTACTATAGTTTTACGTTACATCTTAAAATTAAGTAGTATTATGTCCTCCAATTTTGACATGAAATTGTTCATAACATTTCTGCATTATCTTCGTTCTATAAAAATTGTAGTGATATGTTTCAATCATGATATCAGTAATTTGTATTCTCTTTATGTTTTCTTGCTAAGATTTAATTAATATTTTTAATTTTTCCAAAGAACCAACACTTGGCTTTTAAATATTTTCCTAATGATTGTTTGTTTTTCATGCCATTGATTTCAATGTTATCTTTTGTATATTTCATTTGTTGTGGATATATCATTTGCTCTTTTTCTCTAGCCCCTTAATGTGAATGCTTAGATCATTAGTTTTAATGTTTTTTTTAATATAAGCATTTAAATTTCTAATCTTCCATACAAAGACTTATTTAGCTTTATCCCACAAACTTTGATGTTTTCTTTTCGTTTTCTTTGAGTATAAAATATATTCCAATTTTTTTTGGTTTCTTTGACTTACGAGTTATTTATGTGTTACTTAATTTCATATTATTTTCAGATTTTCTAGATATTTTGTCATTGATTTTTTAATTGACCTTCCTGATTCTAATTTAATGCCTTGAGATCAGACATTACAAACCTTTTCATTTTATTGAAACATTTTATAAGATCTGGCATATGATCTGTTTTAGTGAGTATTTTGTATACACATTTAAAAGAATGTGAATTTTGCCACTCTTGGATGTAGAGTTCTCTAAGTTAGTCAGGTCAAATGGATTGATGGTGTTCAAATTTTCTGTCCTTACTAACTCTTCTATTTGTTCTATCAATTACCAGAAGGGGGCACTAAAATAAGGATTTTAACTATGATTAGCTATGATATTTTAACTTTGATTATTTTTAACTGTGATTGCAAATTAGACTTATCTATTTCTCCCCTTAGTTCTAAGAATATTTTGCTGTGTTATTGAGTGCATACTCATTTAATATTATAACGTATTCCTCCTTTTATCATTATGAAATGATATTTTTTCTTTAGTAGTACTCCTATTTCAAATTCTACTCTGATAATAGCATAGTCTTATCAACATGTTTATATTTTATATATGTGTGTGTATATATATATATTTGGTATATTACATTATATACACTATGTACTTTATTTTTACCTTTTACTTTCAACCTGCCTTCATATTTATGGTGGGTCACTTATAAAAAGGATATTCTTGAGATTTACTTTAATGTATTAGGATAATCTCTGTTTTTAAATGGAAAAGTTGCCATATTGGTATTATCATACTTATCCCTCGAAAATTCCTGAGATCTAATAGCCATGTACAGTTTCAAGTCACAGTTGTATCATAAGAGTCTACCAAATTACTAAGTAATAGAAGCATATCTCCACTCAAATGAAAGCTAAAGTTTGTCTTCTAGAATCAGAATAAGTAAGATGTTTTTGACCATCAACTGATTTCTTTGTGCTGATATTCAGAAACAACTTTTTTCGACATAGTAATACACTTTCTTATTAATGTCCCATCATAACTGATCCCTTGGCACCTTTGCATATTACAATATGGTTTACAAAATCATCTTTAATAAGAAAATCTATTCTCTTGTATAAATTTTCAATATTAAATAAAGCAAAAAGTCATAAAGGATTTTTCTATTATACATGAATTGCAAATATGTTAATAATCAATTCTTAATAAGCATATGAGTTAAACCAATTATAAGCAAAATATTTTGTAGCATGCGAACAAGATGACCAATGTTTTGTCCATATGATATTGCTGATACATGACAACCATAATATTTAATATTAGAATTTTATCAATAGGTCATTCTGCTTTATTTTCTGATGAATTTGTCATTGATTAGGCAGCTGATTTCATTAATGTCTTAGTACAATGTAAATATGTTTATGTCTTTTTAATTTATTTCTGTAAGTAATATAAGCATAAATAATGCCTCTTTAATTATAGTGGCCCCTCTGCCTTTAATGGAAAATAATTCATATTTTTTTTAAAAAGAATTATTTTGGTTTTTATCATTAAAAAATATATAGTTTGGTTTACCTGCTATCTTGCTTTGTCATACTTGAAAATTAACATGAAATATTTGATGGCTTCATTACACTTTACCAAAAATTTTTTTGTAATGGTCAATACATTAGTGATAGGAAGTTAAAAATTGTCAAGCCTATGAAATCTAATTCTCAAACGTTCACGAGTATTCTTTGTACTTTACGTTCTGACTGCCTGAGCAAAGTCTTCTACTTGGAGATTCACTTTTATCAGCACATACAGATTTTCATTCTGTATTTTTCCTGTTCATTTTATTTATAATAATGATATTGCTCTACATTGTAATATTTTATGACTATATTTATCACCATCTTTGTATTTCATTAAACTACTTTTGGGTCATTTACCCAGTTCCATAAAAGGGAATTAAAATGCAACACAACAATCACAAATGTCATGCATTTAAAACAGTTTGAAATTACATTAAATCACAGAAGTCAAGACAGACTAAACTCTTCTGAATTCAGCCCTATCACAAATATAAAAACTTTTGTTGTTTAAATACATTAAAAAATTTATTGGAAAATAATAATTAATATTATATCATAGTATGAAATTAATGTAAAATTATTTTTATTTCATTTTCGTATGAAGCAGCCTAACTGCTATAGCATTATGGAGAAAAACCAAGATTTGAATTTTAATAAATAGTTATATAGAATTCATTTCAGAGTAATGGTTCTCAAACTTTTCATTGGTTAACACCTGAGAGTATTGCCATGTACAAAGTTTCTCTATGAATATTTTTTTTATCAGCTGCTATAGAAGATAGTTTATGTACGAATTTTCCTGATCTAATTGTAAGTTTTCCTTCCCTGACCCCAGTTATATCATGGTTATAGATATCATACATTACAAAGTTATTTTAAAAGTTAAGGTTAAAAGTATTTTATTGATCTGATTTTTTATAGTATTCCTTTGAGATAAAATGCTTTGATTTTTTCTCTTAAAGAAGAAGAAGCTAGAAGATAAAGACAAAACTATCGCTTTATCCCCCTCAAAAAGATCTGAGAGCATTGTGCTAGGTAAGTAACATACAAATACTTTTAATCCACCTAACTTTATAAACTGCAGATGAAAAAACTGAGATTAAGTAACTTGCTCAAATTCATACAACTAAGTTGGATTCAAACTCATGATTGTTAAAATCTGAAGCCCATTCTTTTTTTTTTTAATAATTTTATTTATTTATTTTTTTCCCCCAAAGCCCCAGTGGATAGTTGTATGTCATAGTTGCACATCCTTCTAGTTGCTTTATGTGGGACGCGGCCCCAGCATGGCCAGAGGAGCGGTGCGTCATGTGCGCCTGGGATCCGAACCCAGGCCGCCAGCAGCGGAGCACGTGCACCCAACCGCCAAGCCACGGGGCCGGCCCCTGAAGCCCATTCTTGTACTGCATTACATTACCTCTCAAAGGATATTAAAGAAATGATTTTATGTACAGACTAAAATGCCATGCATGTCCAAGTGAAGTTCTTGGACCACCTGTATTGGAATAGTTTAGGGTTCTTAAAAAATATGAGATATGACAATTGGTTTAAACAATATTTCTTGTTGAGCCCAAGTATTAAAATTATTCTCAACCACAGCCATATTAAACTGCTAATATATTGGAGCTCAAGCTACAGCCTATTTTCTATTTGTTCTCTAACCAAATATCAGAGGATTTTTCTCATGCTCACTAAATAAAATGTTTTAGCTTCATAGGGGATAAACTTCAGTTATTATGTTTTTTAGAAATGTAGAAATCAAAATGATTTATGTAGTTGTCACACAAGTTATGGGGTTTATGTGTTCATTCATGTGTGCTTCATGATTTATCTGTACGTTTATAGATAAAACACTGCCAAAACCCAGTTCCAATACATTGACATTCACATATTTTATTAATTTTATTTTCATAATTTGTCCATTTACCCAGAAGTATTGAATTTTAGGAATTAATTGCAATGGATTTCTAGGTATATTACTGTGTTTACTAAGTACAAAACCTCATTTTTTTCTTATAATCTACTACAAGGTCACTTATTTTTGAGAGGCATAATAATAATATTCTTCACCAATTACTGACCAGATTTATGTTAATTATACTCAAAGATAGGTGAATGGTTCATAGAAAATTTGGACAATCTTGATAGAACTCAAAGAATTGGTCACATTATTGCATCTGATCTGGCATCTACAAATGAAAATGGCAAATATGAAGTTGGTTAAGAGAGGTTCTTCACAAATAAGGTTTAGTTTTCTGCCTATACTTCTTTTAAATTATTTGTTAAATCATTTAAGATTACTTGACAGGTCAGGTGAACTAAATCGAATGACTGCTCCCTGATTCGATCAGACAAGTCAAAACAACTGAGAAAACTTGCATACGTAAGCAAGGCAAAGCCATTGAAAAGCTTAGGAACTTGGAACTTGTGAATAAAGACACCATCTGATAGGGAAACTAGACTGAGACTGTAATTTAAAAGATGTGAAAATTGGTTTTCCTCAAAGGAGAAAGCAAGTGAATGTCAGAGAAAGGAGTCTAGGCAACCTGAAGCACAGAGAAAGGAAATTCCCAATGTAAGTTATAATCTGTGTGCCTCCAGCACTCTCCCAGGAGAGGATGTGCAGTCCACTAGTGGGAGAGCTCTTCCCCTTCTCAGGCAGGCACAGAGTGGGTATCCCTGATGAAGTTTCAGGAAAAAGATAACGATGCTTCAAGCTGCTAACAGCCACAAAACTCACTACCTGTAATCTGAGTTTCATATCAGGAACAAGTCTTATATCACTTCTGAAAATAATAATTGGCCTCTCATGTAGGTTTTCTCAAAGGATAGACAATACCAGACAAACCAACACACATCTATAGTACATTTCAGTTACGCTTATAATTTTTCATTCAGGTTAAAACATAAGTATGTTGTGATTTTGGGATAATGCTAATTGGCGCAATCAGAATCCACATCTAGAAAAGACATGGCTGCTGGAGGCAGGATGCTGGAATTGAGAGCCTGATTCAGAGCCTCAGACCAGGCAATGCTTAATACCAGAGGTTCTCTGCAACTGAAACTGGGAGAGGCAGTGAAAGAGATCCAAGATAGCTTTATTAGGTCTAATAAAAGAAGGTAGGTTGACAATCAAAGCCAGACAAACCAGATGCAAACACAAAACCTAAATTCAAAACAATATATAATTACAGTCATGCATCACTTAACAACGAGGATATGTTCTGAGAAATGTGTGGTTAGGCAATTTTGCCGTTGTGTGAACATCATAGAGTATACTTACACAAGCCTACTACACACCTAGACTATATGGTGGTAATCTTATGGGACCATTGTTTTACATGTGGTCCTTCCTTGACTGAAATGTCATTGTGCAGCACGTGACTGTATATACTAAAGTCAGTTAAGAATCAATAAATAAATAACTTGGGAGAAAAATTTCCTTCCTTAATCTAGAGTTGCACTGTGCAATAAAGTAGCCACTAGCTACCTGTTGCTATTTACACATAAATTTAAAGTAATTAAAACTGAATAAAATTAAATTTTCTGTTATTAGTTGCACATTTCAGTGCTCAATAACCATATGTGGTTAGTGGATACTTTATTGCACACTGCAGTTCTAGTGCATTTTGATTATCACAGAGAGTTCTACTGGACAGTGCTGCTCCAAGCAATGGCCTCAAGCATTTGCAAATAGTATAGCAACTTGTATTTGCATGGATATGTCACACTGGTTTAAAGGTAGAGCTTCCAAAAAGACAATTCTATGGAGACCAACAACTCTTAATACAGATGAAATGTCTAGACTTTCAAAACTTGTGACTAGATCTTGGATTGGGATGAAAATATTAAGGTCTTGTGGAAACACAGAGTCATCTTTCCTCATTGGTGTCTTTTTCTCAAACTCCAACAGATGTAAGAGTGTATTTGTGCTAGTTATCCATGGATTCAGTCATTCATTCACTCATTCAAAAGACTTTGAGTGTAATAAATACCTTTTGGGCACTATGGTAGGAGGTAGAAATACAAAGAAAATGGAGATACAGATTGTTCCTACAAGAATCTCGTGGCCCAAAAGTGCAGATATGCATGCAAGAAAATCATGCCAATACATTATGTCATTAGTGTTATAATGGAAACAGTTCTATTTCTGCCAGAAATTTTAAGGGTTATTTAAAGAAGATACTAGGGGCAAGAAAATAAGTTAATGTACCAAGTCTGAAATAAGGCAGTAGTAGAAGTAATGGAAAGAAGACAAATTAAAAAATACTCAGGAGGACAGTTGACTGTAAGCTCCTTGAGGATAGGGACTAACTTATTTAGTGTATTATCTTAGGTGTATTTATACATGACTAAATAATCACTTGAATGAAAAAAATACTCAAGAGGAGAAGTTAATATGATTTCATGATAATTGAGTACAGAGGTGTTGGAGAACCGGGTGTAAAAGACAATCCTCACAAATCTGATGCATCCTATGTTCTCCTATCCTGTTGTAAGACCTGATCCTCCATGTTGTTGCCCAAGCCAGAAACCTGGGAGCCATCTTTGATTCTCCCTTGTCTTCTCTCCACAAGCAACTATATTTATGGATCTAACTCCTTAACTTCTCCCAAAATTGTGCAAATTTCTTCATCCACGTTTATATTAATTTAGTTTTCGGTTATATTTTGTTTTGCTTTGCTGTGTTGTGCTTTTCCTTAAGGCATTAAATAACAGCCACTTATTTCTTTTTCTTTTTTAGACTCCAATCTAGGTCTTCCTCAAACCAATTCTCATCCCGCTGCTGAGTGATTTTTTTTCTGCTAAAATATGAATATAATCAAATCACTCCCATTGATATTTCAATGACTGTCTATTCTCTAATGGGTAAGTGGTAACTCCCCAGAATTGCATTCCTTTAGGATCTTTCTTTCCTCCTCCATATATATTCACAACCCCAAATGTAACATTTGGGCCCTATCTAAGCTTTCCCAGTTTTCTGAATGAGGTGTGGTCTTGTTCCTCTTTTCTGTCTTTAGACTTATCCCTCTACTGGGAATGCTCTTCACCCCAAACCCCAAACTTCACCTGCTTATTTATAGTTTCCACCAGGCAGCTTATGTACCATCTCTTGATGTGTTCTGGC
The DNA here is from genome assembly GCF_020826845.1 of Diceros bicornis minor. Taxonomy (NCBI): domain Eukaryota; kingdom Metazoa; phylum Chordata; class Mammalia; order Perissodactyla; family Rhinocerotidae; genus Diceros; species Diceros bicornis. The sequence continues at coordinate 32,116,840 of NC_080762.1, forward strand.
CCCCACGTCTGGATTAGGTGTCTTCTCCACAAGGTCGTAAAATCCTGTGCATGCCTATAAGAGCACTTTTCACAAAGGATTTCAATCCGTTTGCTGTAATATATTTGACTTAGGTTCTTCAGTATCTAGTAGAGTGCTTAGCAGTCACTTTAACCAGGCTATGGAATACAGAGAGAGGAGATTTGGGGGAGATCTGTAGATGCCCAGTGGGTTACACAGAGGTGTCTGGCGATCACAGAAATATTCTAGGCTCGCTATAAATGCGGGAATCACTGAAATCTAGTTAGCTATTTAAGAAATGAGGTTGTATAAAATGCCCATGGAGGAAGAGTGTGTTGAGAAAGACGAGAAGAGGGGCAGCGCCTCTACATGATTTCTTGATTTCTTCCCTCAGTCCAAAGTTTAGTATTAAAAGCTAAATAAAAGGTTCAGTTATACTGGTAGCCCATGCTTTGTTCCATCTTTCTATCTGATCCTGTTACTATCTCAGTAATATTAACAAAATTTTTCATATTGTATTTTCTCGATACTATTAATTGTAATTTTTTTAATTTTCAACTTGACTCTCCTAACACTTCAGTATCACAGATCACAGCACAGCCTTCTCTGCCACACTCCAGTCATTCTTTGCCAACGGAGTTTTAACTACTAATTAGTGGCTTGTTATTTTCCTGAGATGCCACTGTTCATTTTTTTTCAACAAATATTTATTGAAATTCTAAGCCTTAAACTCGTTCTGCAGACACAAAAACAAATTATATGAAGGAGAATGGGACATTGCCTCCCAGTTGCATATTAAATAAACAAGAAGGATTTTTTTCTTCTAGTAGACTTAAGACTTTTTTTTCGTTTTTCCTGGGAAAATCAGCAAAGTAAGTCTTTGTGTACGTAGATCCATGCATTTTCAACATTTTGTGTGAGGTGACAGGCTCATGAAGGCCCCTAATGGTTACTTGGATGCTCTTCTAGAAACACAACTGCCAAAATGGTCTTTGAAAAAGTCAGATTTGATCACATAACTCCCCTAATCAAAAACTTTTAGTGCTTCTGACTATACTAAAAATACAGAATTCCTTACATGAGCATCAAGGCCTCTAATGAGTCAGTCCACAGTTAAATGATAACCTTACGCTCAGGTCATTCTTTTCCTTACTCACTGTGCTTTAGCTACACCAATCTTCTTTCTTCCCCACCTCTGTGTTTTCACATGTGCTATTCCTTGAGTGGTTCTTTCCTACAACTTTCATCCTTCCTCTCTCTTCTTCCAATGTTCACTATTTAACCTAAAACTTCATTTACTCAGAGACACCCTTTACTCATGAATATAAACTGCATACCCTGTTATGCTCTGTACTCACTGTAGTGGGTAATTGATTTAATATGTAACAGTATACTGATGTGTGTGATTACCTGTGCAATGTTTGCCTACTCATTATGCTGGAAGCTCTATCAGAAAAACCCAGTCTCCTTACTAACCATTGCATCCTTAGCTAATGGTATAACATCCCGGTTCACAAGGAAACATTCGTGGAATTAACACGCTTCAAATTATTTTCCTTAGAAGAAAGTCAATCATAAATCATCACCTATAGACTCTCAACTAGCCTTAATAAAAATATTACTGACACATGTGACAAATAGGATTTATTTCATATGGATTGAATAATAAATTAATGAAAGCACAAGCATGGCAATGTAGAGTCAAATCCTTGAAACATATTATTATGCACTTGAACTATCATAAATGAATAATGTCTATCAGTTCCGTGTCTATTGCCAATGTGATCACAAGAGCATTTTTCTTTAAATTCTGTTTTCATACTTCCCCTGCTGAAAGTTAACTAACTTTAAAACTATTTTGTATACATTTTTTCAGGCTATAAAATAGAAAGTTATTTCCAAAAGAAAAACTTATATATCACAAATGATTGTACACCTATTATGTGAAAGACAGTATACTAAGTCCTGGAGGACTTCAAAAAGAGATCTTAGATACTTTTTTACACATGAGCTATACTGCGAAAAATGGGCAGACAATTCTGATAGAGAGAGAAGGGGATAAGAACCTCGAAGGGATAGCAATTGTAGGAAATGAGAAAATTGAAAGCAAAATTATTAATCAATTATTTGGCATGTTTGAAACATAGAATGTATGGGTGCAGTAAGGGAAATGAAGCTATGAAGACAGTTTGGAATCAGTTTGTGTAGAGTTCAAAATGTCTCTAAATGGCACGTCAAAATCTACTAATTATATTGTAGGTAACAGAAAAAATCATCAAAGACTATTTTGCTCTTCGCAGTAAACAAATTATTTATCAGGTTCTATTTGTAAACAACTCTATTGGGAGTGTGAGGAGTGGATTAAAAAGCAAAGTATTAGAAACAAAGAAAACTAGATGGAAAGTGTTTGCATTGAAGAGCAAAAGACTATGAGGGTCTGGCCTCTGTATAGGTATATACAAAGAATTCAAAATATTTAACGGCATTTACTTGTTCATTTCTGTGCCTCCTTCACAAAGTGTCTCCCTGGGGATATACTATAGTTCATCTATATCTTTATAACTTCAGGGTCAGCATGGTCTTTGAAATAAAATGGAGATCTAGACAAGTGCTAAGGGAAAGGGAAAAATTTAGGTAAAGATAATTATTTAAGCAGCAATTTCTGAGCAATGCCAAATAGGTTGGAAATATTTTCTTTAAAGTCAGGAAGAGACAAAGATGTCTACCACCACCTACTATATTCAACATTGTATTGGAGGTCATAGCTCCATAAAACAAGAAGAAACTTAAAAACAAAAGATTGAAAGAGGAAATAAGACATTCGTTATTTGCATATCATGTGACTGTTTACATAGAAAATCTGAAATAATCCAGAGACAAATATGTAGGAGAAAAAGGAGAGTTTAGCAAGGATACTGAATATATAGATATATACATATATATGCATTCCTGTATACAAGCAACAAACAGTATAAAAACGGCATTTTTAAAAAAGCCACCATTTACAATAGCTGCAAAAACTATAAATTACCCAGGAATAAATGAAACAAATACGTGTGAGAACTATATGCAAAAAATTGTAATGGACATTAAAGAAGACAAATAAGTGTTTATAGGTAAGAAGATAATATCAAATAAATACAAAAATTCTTTCCAAATTTATACAAGTGTTTGATTTCATTTTGATTAAAATTCCAACAGTTTTGTTTGTACACGTGTGTGTAACTTGAATGGTTGATTCTGAAATTTAGGTGATATAACAAGATACTTCTGAAGATAAAGAATAGGAAAGGTTTTATATTTATATAAAACCCAGAAACAGACTCATATATATATGAAATCTTGATATGTTCCAGACATATCACAGCAGATCATTGAGAGAAGGAAATACTGTTGAACAAATTAAATGAGGGGAAAAAAAAGATCTACAGATAAGGAAAAGAAAAAGGAATGCACGCATCCGAATTAAACTAAAATTATAAAGTAAAACTTCAGAATTTTTAGAAAAACATATAGACAAATATTCTGTCATCATTAAAGGAAGCATTTCTTAAACAGGGTACCAAAAGTACTAAATATAGAATGACAAATTTGGCAACATTAAGATTAGCAACCTCTGTTCATCAAACAGACTTTAAAGAAAGTAAAAAACACAGAGGTAACACATGGGGAGAAGATGTTTGCAGCAAATAAAATCGAATAACAGATTTGATAATATCAATAGTAAATAGACTCCTAGAAATCATTAAGAAAAACAATTCAATAGAAACCTTGGTAAAAGACCTGAGTAGACATTTCAAAAAATATGAAACACATGTAGCCAATATACATAGGAGATAATAGCAGTAGTCGACAGGGAAATGCAAATCAAGACCACAATGGCATTTGAGACATTTGATAAACAAAAATTAAAAAAAAAAAAAAAACTGACAAAGACCAAGAGTTGGAGAGGGAATGGATTAACAGTTTCTCTTACATATTGAAGATTATGGTGCTGATTGGTTCAGTGGCTTTGGCAGTGCTGTAGAGTAGAACATTGACACACCCCAAGGCTCGGAGTATGTATATCCAAGAAAATTGTTAACATATGAGTACCAGAAGATGTATACAAAAAATATATATACTAGAACAATGTATAACTTAAAAAGAAAAAAAAATTCTAATACTCACTGACTGGAGAATAAATAAATTATAGTAAGTACAGTCAATAAATATTACACAGCAGTAAAAATGATGAACAAGATCTATCAGGAAAACATGAACAAATCTGGGTAACATAATTTTCAGTTCAAAAAGCAAGTGTCGGAAGACATCGTAGAGCATCATACTTGTTCTCTCTCTCTCTCTATCCCTCTGTCTCTCTGGAAATTCTTATTTCCACTGTGAATTGTCTGGAGGTAAGTAGAGGAGAGGAGGGATATAACGAAACTACTGAAAAGCTTGAGAATGCCAAGAAGACAAGATGAAAATGAGAGTAAAAGAGGTCTAATGAGGAGGTAGAAAAAGAGAAAACAGGAGCTTTTGTTCAGAAACAGTAATTTCAGAGTTTCATATCTGGAGGTGAGGGCTTATTCCTTGTGGCACTGAAGGCAATGATTGGCTAGACATGTGGGTTACTAAAATGGCCTTGGAGCAAAAGGGGCTTAGTATAGTTTTTGGGTCACTACTGTAGATCACATTTATTGTTGTGGTTCTACTTCTAAAAAATTATTATTTTCTATCAACCTTATTTCATAGTTTGTTTAAGAGCTTGTCTGAGAAATCTTAAGAATATTCTATGGCTATGTCTACCCAGTCAATGGACTAAGCTGTGGGAGCTGCACCCCAGTGTTCTATCACAAGCTGAGTACTCCAGTCTTCAGTAGGGAACTGCCAAAAAGTCACATAGGGTATCTGCATACCTTTAAACTAGTATGCAATCTTGCTTGAGAAGTAGAAAATGTAAGTGTTGGAGTGGTTCATGCATGCTGAAACTGTTCATTTTTAGCACAGGCCTGCTTTTCCTTTTCAATATCTTACAAATCTCTATATATAGATAGATCAGGCCATCCATGGACGATCACAGGAAACGTCATCACACATGGGCAAGACTTCCTAGGCCAGTATCAATCACATTAGACTCACTGAGTGAGCATAGTTATGGTACAGGATGGCAAGGTCCAAATCATGTATGAACCTATGTTCCTCAGAGCAATGGTGGTAAGATTAAGATAAGAACCCTCTCTGCCTGGATACGGCTAGTGAAGGTTCCAGAAGTGAAGCACCCAACCAAATTCACTACAACATGCTGGCAGTGTTCCAGGAATATATAACCCTGATGTCATCTTGACTTCCAATGCCAGCAATGGCCCAAACTGCCAGCAGATGCTTCTCCCAGGTACTTTTTAGATTTACAATGTAAATATCACTACTTTTCTTCTGGTCATCAAGGTTGGTATAACTTTTACTCATGTTCCTGGAGCAACAAATTTGAGGACATCCTCATTTCTTATCTGTAGGACATTAAGCGCCACAGACATTAACTTAGGACAAGGCTCTGTGGGCTCCTCTCTGGGTAACAGAAAAATCATAAAGTTTTGAAATAACATAGTCCTATTTCTCTGGCTATGCATTCACTATCTCCTTACTAACCTTCCCTCCTTACCCAACAATTAAAGTTTAGAGGTAGTCAAGTCTTTGCCCTAGACCCTCATCTCTTCTTGCTTGGTACTCTTTACTGAGGCAATCGTGTTTACATTCACTACTTCAATTAATATCTCTATGATGTTGACTTTAATATGAATATATGAACTCTAGACGCTAACTGACACATGTGTAATCAATTGTCTACAAGAAATTTCCACTTGGATATTTCAGAGATATCTCTAGTTATGTCAAAAACAAAACTAAATGCATCCTCTTAATCACAAAAATTTCTTCCACTTTCTTCTATTTCCTATTTGAGTTGATAATAACATCAGTTGGGAAAGCCATAAATCTAGTATAGATTTGCATAGCTTAGTTGACATTACTGGCTCTCACAAAACCAGTTCTCTTCCCTTTCCAGACTGCAATCCCCTACAGCACTTGTGAGCCCCCTAAAGTAGGTCACCACCACGTGACTAGGTCCTGCCAAAGGGCCCCAAAGGTGATCGAGGAGAAGGCCTCACGAGGGTACTGAGAGATTGAAGCAATCTGGTTTATGGATTATCATAGGAAGGACAACAGATATAGGCACACAGTCAACAAACCCACAATGGAATTTTCATGAATAAGAAATAAACATTCATTTTGATATGTCATTGAATTGTCATTGTTGTTTGTGACTATGACCAAGCATAGTGGCTAAGAACATTGGAGTCATTCTGCCTGAGTTTGACACTTATAAGACTTTAAAAAATGTATTTAAGTTCCCCTGTCAGTAGTTTCCTTGTCTATAAAATGGCGATAATATTAGCCCTCATCTCATAGAGTTACTCAGAGAATTAGAGGGGGTAATTCATGTAAAGCACTCATGTCAAGTTATGGCACAACAATTGTTAATAATCTTTATATTTATTATTGAATTTACCATGAAATTATGTAAATTCTAGTCTACTAAATATCTTTTGAATCTGTCTCTTTCTGTTCATCTTCACTGCTACCAATTGAGCTTAATCTATACTGACATAATATCTTACCCAGACTACTTACTGATATGGCCTCTTCACTAATCTCCCCATATCCACTCTTGTAGCTATTTAAACCATGCCTCCAAATTGAAGCCTGAATGTTCTTTACAAAATGCAGATCTTATCTAATAATCTTGCTTCTGTTTAAGAGATTTAAATGGTTTCCTATTGCTCTTTTTGGATAAAGATCAAATCATTAAGGTCACTTGCATTACCTTGCTAAGGTCTGGCTCTGACCTATATTTTAAATGCATCCCTATTATATATCCCCACGCCTTAAGTCTGTATTGACGTATTTAGCTCGTTTGATTAAGGTCAGCTTCCTCCTCTAAACTATCACAGCAAGCACCATATCTCTTTTTGATCATCATTGCATACCCAAGATCTAACACAAAGCTTGGTTGATAATGCAGGTTCACTGATTTTTTAATATACAGAAATGGATGCATACTTAATTAATGAACGATGGCGGGGCACAGAATAACAGGCCAATTTTAATCAAAGTGTCCAGGTTTTTAAAAAACGGAAAGGATATCTTGGGAATCAAGGTAATGTTTAATATAAGGTACGTCTTGATCTATAACTAAATGAAAGGCATTCTGCAGAGCAAAGACATTGCCAACTGCTTCCTCTTTGGATGAGTTTCAAGACAAACAGTGTCATAAGGGAAAATCCACTTTTCCATCAGCGAAAGAGATATAGGAAATGTAAAGGAAAACAATAAGATATGAAAGAATTTGATAAAAGAGAGAACAGCTGTGATAGATGGCACATGAGTAGCAAATGAGCAGAATAGAGGGTCAACAGAACAAGGTAGGGTCTAGTGGGCTGGGGTGAGAGACTAGAAAATACCGGGGATGGCACAGATTTCAATTTGTCTCCCCATATCTGTTTACATATACATTTTCCTTAGTAATAGAATACAGTGGCTGGAGCTATAGCTGATATCCTAAGCCATAGGAAAACCTTAGATTAGGAGTTGAGATATAAGATAAATGTTAAACAATACTTCAAAATATTATAGAAGGAGCATATGTGTACTGCGTTTTTTATTTCCCCTTTTAACTTATGAATTTTGACCAAGATGAGTGAAATTTATGATTTTAGATTTTTCAGTGCATTAATGATGTTGGATTAGATATTAAACTCTACAGATTGACCTTAAGGTTAACAATATGGCTAATTAAGAGTGTTACATTTTTGGAAGTATAATATTATAGAAATCTGTAGTTGAAATGTAGGAAAACAAGAATTGTCTTTTGTAAAGATTCAGGGATATACTTGTTTAAATTTTTTTTTTTTAAATTACACTGATAAATGTGAAAGCAAGGTACAGTGTAAGGCAATACATTAACAAGGATTCTTAAAATCTTACAGTTCACTAAGAAAGTGTTCCTTATCTACATTATAACACATGTTTCTTGAGCTTTATAAAATAGAAATTGGAATGTTTTGAATTAGATCTAAGCCCTTAGGGTATAAATTACATTGGCTTCCAAATTTAGCATTATTTGACAGATACTAAAATAGAAATCTTTCCCATCAGAAATATTCCTGGGCTCCATTTTGTGAAATGCATTTTTACTGCAAAAGTATCCCCTTTACATATAGAGTTAGAAAAATTATTTGGTAAGATGAAAACATTGGCAATATTATATTCTTTGCAATTACGAGAGCAAAGTCTGTTCTGTCTCCACTCTATTTGAACCAGAGGAGTTCTAGTTTTTATTTTCTTCCTATACTGGATTTCTGCATATTATTTTCTTTAAAGAAAGGGTTCTTGCTTCAGGTAACAGTGAAAGATTGAAAGCACGCATCAAATTTTGCTCCCTACTCACCATAAAAATTACATTAGAGAATTTTTTTTTTAGTGCATAAAGCTCCAAGAATAAGGAGAACAAGAGAGGTGAAAATCTTAACAAAATTTCGGAAGGAGAAAAGCATACGAACAAATGATATTTAACTAAGCAGACTAAAAAAAAATAGAATCCCTAGTGGGCAGTGTGAAAAGCCGAGAACAAATCAAATTGTATCACAGAATCCTCAAAGGCACAGGAAGCAGCTGAACAATGTATATTAATAACTAGTGGTATAGGAGGGAGAATACAAGGAGGACTTACTGAATGTCATTTGAAAACAGTGGATCCCTATATTGCCCTCCCTCTTCTTCACCCCTGGGAGCCTGTTCTCCACCAACTCAGGAAAACGATGGGGAATTATTCCCAAAAGAGAGAAAAAGAAGGACTCTAGACTGAAGGATGCCAGGTCCAGTTGAAAGCCTGAGTACTAAACTTAATACAAGGTGATTAAGGGACCTTTGTCATTCTGAGTGCAGAATACAGAGATCTCAAGCTCTCTTAACCACAATTACCCAAACATTGGCAGTCAGGGCCTTAATCTCCAGGCAAGAAATTAAAATATACCTCTCAGGGGAATCTAACAGGTCCAAGAGGAAAGATCCAAAGGTAGGGACATTCTGAAGGATTCATCAACAAATAGTCCATCTAAATTAATCTATGGTAGAGTTCAAATTAGATAAATCTTCTCCCCCACACTGCTGTGCACAAAGAGCTACCAAATCAGATTTTGTCCCCCTTTAACAGGTTGCTAAGAATTAACAAGCATCTGAAAAATATCTCTAATGTGGAAGACAGAATTCCAAACAAGCAAACAGAAAAATGCACCTGCGAGGAAACAGAGGTCTTTTTGGGAAGAAGGGAATGTCATCAGATTACAATTAATGTCTTCAGAGATCTAAGAGAAGATATTACAGCTATAAAACAAGAACTCACAGAAATTAAAATAATTTGGCAGAAATGAAAAACTCAGTACATTTGGAAGATAAAGATGACAGAAATGAGAAATAGGAAAGCAAAGGTAGTTAAGTTTAGACTCAACAGTTCAGGAGCTCCAATGTTAAGATAAGAAAAGCTGTTAGAGTGAATAGAGAAAGCAGAAAAAAGGAAATTATCAAAGAAATAGTTCATAAAGTTGTCCCCAAACTGAAAGACAACAGTAGCTAAATTGAAAAATTCAGCAAGAGCCCAGCACAATGGATGAAAGTAGATCCACACCTATCATTGGGATATTTCAGGATGCTGGGGACAGAGATGAAATGAACCTAAGAAAGAGTTAAAAAAAACACTCACATACAAAGAATCAGGGATCTGAATGACTTTAGGTTTGTCCACAGTAGACTGGAGGTAAGAAAGCAATGAAAGAATGCCTTCAAATTCATTTAAGAAAATGATTTTCAACTTAGAATGCTATACTTAGCAAAACTAATAATAATTTATGAGAATAGAATAAAAGCATTTTTAGACATGAAATATCTCCTTCTCAGTCAATTCTTCTCTAGAAGCCACCAAAATTAGAGATAAACCTCAAAAAGGGAGGACATATGTTAGAGGCAACAGAGGATTCAACATGGTAGAGAGACTAAGAGGATCTCCAGAAAGTAAGAGAAGGAAGGACTCGCCCAATAATGATTGTGCTGCAGACACAGAAGGCCACTCATCAGTCCCTATTGGAGCAGTGTGACTGAAATTACAGATACATGAAGACTGTCATGACCAGAATCCTAGCTGCCATTGTACCATCTTTCAAACCTGAGGACAAAATTCCTAGGAAAGCCTGGTCCATGTTGTTATCCATACCTTGCTTGCCTTGATCAGACACTGATGAAGATCTTCTTGTACCTTTCCTGCCCTGTTTCCTGAAACAACTGGGCACTGTCTTCTCTTTGTTAAAGTATTCGGCTTAAATTTACACTTCAGAGTTGGAGGTGATCAACAATAAGCCTAGTCTCAGAGTATATAGAACAGCTAATTCCCAGTAAACAACAATTTTTGGTGCACACTACAGCCAGACGCCATGATTCTGTTGTACTTATGCAATGTATACAATTTGCTGTAAATATATTTCATAATAAACAAACATTAAAAAGCATTGTTGTGCTAAAACACTTAAATCATTAGTGTTTAGTACATATACTCATTCAATAATAAGGAACTTATATTTTTTAAAAAATATAACTGAGTTGCAAAATATTTGAAACATTGTAATTAATAAACTATCCTTATCTATTTCACATATTTGTAACATAGAATATATCCCCTTAGTGCTCCCATGGTGGTTAGGGTTATTCAGTTGTAAATGTGTGAATATATCTCCCTGGTATTCTCATAGTCATTAGGATTACTTAGCTGAGATATATAGGAATATAAAGCCTTGATGCTTTCATCCAGTTAGGGTTATTTAGTTGTGGTGTATGTGAACATATCCCCCTAGTGTTCCATAGTAGTTCAAGTTACTTATTTGCAGTATAAGTATCAATATAAAATTGATTACCTGAGTCATCAGGTTATGTTGTTGACTAGACAAGGTATTCTCTTCCTCTCCTTATAATTTGAGCGTTAACCTAGAGAATAAGACTTACTCCAATATACTGCCTTCACAGAGAGAGGAGACATTCTTTCACTGGTTGAAATTATTTTGAAAGTAATTAAGATTTTATTAAAATTAAGAAGAGTATCTCATATATGCATAAGCACCTAACGAGGCAGGAAATATCTGTTTTGGCAATAATGTAAAAACCTTTAGGAAATGGATACAAATTAAATATTACACACTGTTCATGTATTCTAAATTACTTTTAGAGTTAAAATACAGCAGGTTTTTTACACTTTTCAAAATTTGTTAATTTAATACTTGAATAAAATGACTGTCAAATTTTACCAAAAATCTAAATAATTATTTCTTTCTACTTAAAAAATAAAGTTGTCATTTCCTACCTATTATTAAAGTTGTTTATTATAATGAAGGATTGAAATTTAAAAATTCTTTAAAATCTGCTTAGAATCTGATTGATAAAAAGCTTAATATATTCCAAAATCTGAACATTTTTATGAGATATGTTATTTGTGGCAATTTACCATGGAAACAAACAGTGCTGAGATTTTTAGCAGTGACTTGTGTAACTCTCTAAAATTAAATTTGGGGACAAAATTATCATTAAAATATGAATTTTAATTAAAAATAACCCTGACACTAGAAATTTTGAAAACACTTGGGCATTTAATTTTTAATTTAATTAGATATTAGCAATTTGATTATGCAACTCCTGTGAGTATAAAGAAATATGTCACAGAACTTTTTTCCTTTTTCTTTTTTTTTGGTCAGGAGTTCTAGTTAAAATGTGTATCTTTTTTGCTTAGTAAAGTATATATTATAATTTGTGATTTAAGAAAAATGTTCTGTAGGTTCTGTTAGGATGTTAACATCTAAACCACATCATTACTAATTATTAATATTGAGTTATCTCTTCCTCTCCCTTTACTGAATTACATTGAATTTTCAATGCACAAAGAATTCTTAATTGGACATGGATTGAACTTCAAATATAATATTCGTAATCAGTATACAGTCTTACACAACCCTATAAATATAGTCAATAGCCACTGATAGAAGAGGTAAGATCACGACTGTTCCCTCTAGAATTGCTATTTTTCTCATTTAAACTCTTCTAAGCCTAAAGATTACATTACGTATCTCAGTCCACCTTTTCCTACATCTGAGTAGCTCTCCCCTGACCTTTGTTCTTCTTTTCTTCAGGTAATTGGAAAGTGGCCATCCTTGATGACCCAGAAGAATTCAGGAAGTATAATTTCCTTAATGCAATGAGCATATGGTGCGTTCATTTACACATACGAGAGAAAAATGAAAGTCAAAGCTGAAAGTCAAATGGACATAATTTTAATGATTTTTTTAATCTTGTGCATTGGATTCAAACAGCAAACTGTGTGCACTCAACTGTTATCACAATGTTGTCAAGAGGTCTGTGTCTTTTGCCATTTTACACACAATTGTTCATTACAGTATGTTATCAGCCTCGTGGAAACCAGGGGTGTGGCATGGTAAGCAGTGGTGGTAGTGCACCTAGCTTTTATATTATCTAACTTGAAAATATTCTCTTCTATGATTCCTTTTTTCTTGATAAAAATAGTTTTCACCAAACGTTGGTGGTGCGCACGCACTACCATTCATGCTTGACATCACACCCCTGACAGGAACGCGTGTTCTTATTTTGTTGATAAAAAGTATTACAAAAATTTCCATACAAAAACTATTTTCATAGAAATCTTGCATTTCCACAAATAAACTTGAACATTTTTTTGAAAAAAACTGCTCAAGGATTTTGTTCATTTAACATTGTGACTGTATTGATAAATGCAGTCCACTTCAAAGTTCTCCGCACATAATTTTCTATAGATGACCAGTCCCCTTCCTCATTTCACCGAGATCTGCCCAGGCTCCATCAAGTTCATTTATAACAGAAACGAGGGTTGGGGTTAACGTATCTGAATGTTATAATGAAAGCTTCAGTCTTCCACATAACCATCAATACTCAGCCCTCTTTACAACTTAAGACAAAAATTGCAAAACATCATCCTTTTTAATTGAGAATCTCTGAACCAACTGTTGATTTTTTATTCTTGGTGTGGAGTTGGGGAAAGGGTGTCGGGGGGATAGGTAGGGATCTGGCACAGTTATATGTTAAATCTCCCGCCATGGTGAATTTAAGAAAAACGTTATTGCCTTGGTAATTGACATTTCTATCTCAATCAGTGACACAGACTGTCAAAAAGAAAGAAAGAAAGAAAGAAAAACACCGATGAAGATCTGCTTTATATTCCACTTGCCATGATATTCAGATTTGTTTTGCATTACATTTTTTCACATCCTATAAACACATACCGTCTATTCAGATGATCATTATACTGAGTAGTTGGGGGCTAGTAACATCACCACCTCTATTATCTGGGTGTTCAGAAGACTATACTCTTCCTTGTAACACTACAGTTTTTGCTGATTCCAAGTATTTTTACTCAATGATTTTTTTATTGGTTACCCTTGGGGCATTGATATTCCATCTCCTGGCAACAGTTGGACTTCAAAAGGAACCTGTAATTTCTTACTGGACTGCATTTGGAATCAGCCACAAAATGCGCATGTAACATTCACTCAGAAGAAGGGAGGAACCCATGATAAAACAGTGTAACCCCGTGTAACTTAGTTGATCCATGATGCTTGTAAATCAAGTCTGATCACTGCAACTGCTTAGATCACAGTCTCTAGTTCATAGACACAGCGGCATGAGGTAACTCATTTTATTTTGCACAGGTTGCATATTTCCACAGGAAACATTCTCGCTAAATTGTTTGGAAAAAAGACGACAGTTTGTGCTTGGGTGTTTGGTCTCCCAGCTTTATGCCATGGTTTCTTTACCTGGCAACCTTCTGTCGTTAAATGTGTGCATGTTGATAACTTCTTCTGTTTTCACAATAACTGGGGCCTGTGGCTTGTGTTTTAACCGACGCTGGCACTTTAAGGACATCCGCAGTTCTTCTACCATGGCGCTACAGAAGGACCTCTACAGAATAACACAGAAAATGAAATATTACAAACAGATAAACTGCAACAGTCCAGAAACAATATTAAAATCATCCTCAACAGACTTGTCAACATAGCAGCCTTGAAGATTTAAAAAATTTCATTAGAAAGATTATATCAAATTGTTACACTTTTAATATACAATACATGATAATTAAAATATTTTATCAAAGTGGGCTAGGTTAAAGAAAATCTCCACCTGATAGCAAAATGAAGTGCCAACTAGGAATGCATATACTACATATATATTGAATAAGATTTTCAGATGTGAAATTATTAGCATCATAAGATGTAAATCTCCCTTAAAATTTAAATACAAACACACACACACAAATCTATAACCAGAAATCCATTCTTGATATTGAAAAGAAATTAGAAGAAATTACTACTTGTTAGATCACAACATAAGATATGAAAATTTTCTTTTAACATGATTTTTCACTGTGCATCTCAAAACGAAACAGAAATAGTACTCACACGGTTAGACATAAATATATGGAAGATAATTTCTGGTATTTATTATATGTTTTTGTGATTATGCCTATAAAACTGTTGATGATGATTACAGACAAATATGAATTAATCATGAAATGACAAATTGTAGCACATTAGAAATCCATGAAAAATATTAACATTTTTTATAGTCATCAGCTTGATAACTGAGAGCTGGTAAATAATTTATCCTCTGAAGAAAAAAATGTCCCTATAAATATTTTTTTCTTAGTTCCCATTTCATTGGCAATAAATTTGCTAGAAAGTCTGTTTTTCTGGGGCTCATTATTACATGCACCTCAAAACTCATATTACAAAGCCATATACGTGAAACAAAATTTTGTTAGTCTCTATCCCCTGCTAATTGAGATACGCATGTATTAGTTACATATAAATCAGAATCATGAATCAATTACATATTGAATTCAGATGGGCTGAGAGGCTCTTTCTGTGCAAGAACTAAAAATGTGGACAACAACCAAAAATGTAGACAAGTATGAAAAATTTACACAATTCCCAAAAGTGATATGAAAACATAATGAAATAAATCTAATCAAATATGCATGTAGAGACTTATTTTTTGCTTTAGGTGTTGCTGCTTTCTTGTTTAGCAACTCGGGCTAATTCCAAAAGAATACAGGATAAAAATATTTAATACCATATATGTGTCTTATGTTTTAAAAATATATTTTGCATGCATAATCTTTTGTGACACTCAGACTAACACTTTGAAGTAACGTAGGCATCTATATGACAGAGAAAACTGATTCAGAGAGAAGGTAAGTCAGTTTCTGCAGCTCATGCCGGAGACTCCATCAAGATACCCTGATACCCAATTTTGTGATTTTTGACCCTGCCTTAGTACCTTCTTGTCTGTCCCTGGCTATATCCTCAATTTTTTTTTATGGGTTCTTTGAACAGTTTCCTTAGTGGTCTTCCCAACTCTACATCTAGGCTATTCCTTTCCAAAAGGCTCACAATTTCCAGAACAATTTTCTTTTCCAAGAAACAGATGAAATCCAAATCTTCTATTTTCCACATCATGACTTCTCTAATTCAGCTCTCTCCCTTCCTCCCTCATCCCATCTCTTCTTTCTCTACACACATCCTTCTCTGCTTGGACCTCCAAGGTTTTTCTCCTTTGCCTCTCCCTGCTCTGGGACCCTGGCAAGTTCTTCTATCTTTTGTGTCAATCTAACTTTATCCCTTACTTCAGGACATGACCCAAATTTTAACTTATGCAGGAATCGCTTTCCAATTGACCAGGCTCATTATTTTCATTCAATTTACTTTGATCTCTTTTGTATTTTGCACTCATTGTCACGTTTTTCTACGTGGCCTCTAGGTCTTCTACGAAGCCCTCTCACTGAATTGTAGAGAGCAGAGATCAAGTGCTCATGGCACTGATTGTACACACATGTGTTCCTTAAATGTGGACCGAATTAACACAATAGCTACACGTGACCCTGATATTTTAATTCTTACTTAACAATGTTTCTAATTCAATTGCTGAAAAAAATTTTTTCACAAGCTTAGTAAAATGCACTATATTCAAGGTATCTAATTAATCCGGTAAAACTTTGGTATTTGTTTAATAACACTAAATTAGTAAAAATATTAATTTATTAGTATGTGTAATGGGTGATGATTAAATGCTACACATGAATTCCCCATAAACTACAGTTACTGCCATGCATTATTTATTATGTGTTAAATTATACAGTTCTGAAATTCACGAATTATATTTCTATTAAAGGACTTATATGACTTCTGACGGCCAGTATATGGAAACAGTGTTTCTTGTTGCTTAATACCTACTATTAGATGTACTTATTAAGAACATGATGATGATGATGAAGATGGTGATGATGACAACATTGTAGAAATGGAAAAATCTGACTCCAAAAGGGGGAGGAATACATAGTCTCGAGGTAACTTAGTCGTGGCTCTCTGTTGAAACATTTAACAGAAGAACTGATTAGATAATATAACACGGTCAGAACTTGATGGCATTGACACTTAAAAATGTTATAGGATGTCAATAACGTTGAATTGTTTGAAATAAGGCTTCATGTAAAACAAATAAACTTCTCAAATATTAAATAATTTATAACACCCTCTTCTCAGCAAACTCGATTTTTAGACATTTTAATCATATTAGTTTCAAAAAATAATAGAACAGATATATTAATTTTTGTTCATACTAAGAGAGTAGTCTAAGCAACTAATTTTCTTAGAAAAAAATTTTATAGATGTACATACCCTTTCAACTATGAAATGATTCATTTTAATTTCTAGTAAATTAAGGAGTAAACTGTATTTAGTACCCTATACTTAAGATTACAAATAAAGACACATAGAACTCTTTTGAAACAATTTTATATAATATAAAACTTATAACCCTGAGTAATGTAAAATGTAGGTAAAAAATCTACCACAAAGACAAAAATACTTTCATCTTCTATAATTTAAAATTATCTTAAGTAAATTTTATTTACAAATTTAGAAACGCTTAAAATTGTAAACATATAACAGCTCCATTACCATCCTAGGCTTTATCTATTTTACAAAGCCATTAGAAAGTGAAAATTTTAATCCAGAAAGCTTTAATTAATTGATCAGTAGCCTTGATTACATAATGTCAAATTATGACTTTTATTAATTTTTTTCTCTGAATAAGCTGAATTTTGCCAGTTCTTTTTTGATCTATCAATGTAAGATTATCTGAAAATTAGTTTTATCTTAGGTTACTAATAAAGTCACTGTGAGACAATAGGTTGTCTTCTCACTTAAAGAATATTTCTAATCCATTATAAAATTATGAAAACTTTTAGATCTTTTTTGTGTGTGTGTGAGGAAGATCAGCCCTGAGCTAACATCCATGCTAATCCTCCTCTTTTTGCTGAGAAAGACTGGCTCTGAGCTAACATCTATTGCCAATCCTCCTCCTTTTTCCTCCCCAAAGCCCCAGTAGATAGTTGTGTGTCATAGCTGCACATCCTTGGAGTTGCTGTATGTGGGACGCGGCCTCAGCATGGCCCGAGAAGCGGTGCATCGGTGCGCACCTGGGACCGGAACCGGGCCGCCAGTAGCGGAGCGCGTGCACTTAACTGCTAAGCCATGGGGCCGGCCTGAAAACTTTTAGATTTGAGCAAGGGTTTGGAATCAATGTGGCAGATTAAAACAATCTAGTGGTATCAAAAAGTACTGCTCACTGTGGCAGCAGAGTAAACACGTATTCTTTTCTTTTTTAAAGCTTCAGAATGCAAATTCCATATCTTGATTTTTGTAAGAATCTAAAATTGAAACTGTAAGGATTATTGGGAAATATAGTGGTTTCCCTTTGCTGTATGTTGCCAAAAAATTACTATGTCTGATTTTTAAATAAAACTCTAACTTCTTGTCATTTGATAGAGACAATTTGTCTTTCCTACTTTATATAATGATTGGAATTTTAAAATATCTTTTTATTGAACTATGAAATAAGGATTTGAAAAACCCAAGTGAACTTAACAGGAGTTTCCTGGGTTATAATAAAAAAGAAGGAAAGGAGAAGGAAGAGTAAGAGGATGCAGAGGAGAATAGGAGGAAGAAGGGAAGGAGAAAAGGAAGAGGAGAGGGAGAGACAGAGAGAGAGGGAACAAAGGGAGAGCGAGACTGAGGAAGGGAGGAAGAGAAAGAAAACTATTTTGCTTTCCAAATCGCTTCTCCTTAGGGATGGAAACCCACAAAATGTGTCATTAAATAAGGTAAGTTCCTTAGGGTGAAAACAACAACAAAAATGTTTCTCCACATCAATATAACAGACTACAAAAAGAAAAAAGAAAGGCACAAGGATACTAACCATTATTTAAAAACTCTTTTAGTAATTTTCAAAAGTTTACTAAACAGTGTCTGGATGGTAGGGTGGCACTAACCAAATAGAAGATTCCTGAAAATGAAAATTTAAATCTTTGAGCTGTTAGCATGTATAATTGCACTTAAATTAGTAAAATTCATTAGAAAATTCAGTATACTTAATGAGACAGCCTGTATTTACACATCTCTAAGTCTTGAAACAATGAAGGTCTGGAAACGTTAAAAGCATGAATTTGGCTATATTTACATTGTTTTTTTAAAAAAGCTATATTTTTTTATTTTGAGTATAATAAGACAACACATCAATAGTCTGCAGATAAATGTTCTCAAGAATATCATTTTTAGTGTTATAGAATAATTTATTTTTAATAGCTTAACTTTCTAATTTATAGACATGTTTAGATGATAACAGGATGTGACAGTACTTGGAGAAGCACATATTTTTTTAACATTAGAAATCTGGTTGTAAACATGCTTCACATTGAACAATGACATATTTAAACTTCACTTTTAACTTAAAACCTTAATATTTAGCAATGTCTTCTTTTAAAAAAAAGCAACTGATGAAAAAGAACCAGTTTGATTTTTTAAACTTTGAAGCTCTTCACTTTCATGTTGAATATAGGTAGTCATTTATCACTCAAAGGAGAAATAATTATAAAATATCATCTGTTACTACCAAGGCTGTATTTGTTTAGTATTTATTTTTTAAGGAGGAAACTATTTTATGTGTCTTGCTGTCCTATTCTTTGATGGTATAAAATTAACTAAATGGCACTCTAATACTCATGCAGAATCATTTCCAACCATTTCTGCACACAGTTCCTACTTGAAGCCCTACCAAACATCTTCAAGCTGCTTCTATCAGATTTTGTAGCTCAATGTTATAATATATACTAGCATATATCAACCAAACTGTTTTGTTTTGTGTTTGTCATTTAAATTATTAGTTAACTGATTATGGATACCTACTCCATTCTCAGAGACATTTCTAATTAATTTCTGATGCTGTGGGCCATTTGAACAAGAATTCCAAATCACATAGTAGTAGAGACAAATCCAAAGAGTCGCTGTGATCCCTGCAGAAAATTATCCCCCATTAGATAATAACTAAATTAACTAAAGATAACTAAAACGGAATTAAAAGTATATAGGATGTAACATGCAATATTTTGTATAAATGCCGATGTATTAAATGAGGAAAATAAATGTCATTTAATGTGACCTATTCCTTTTGATTTATACCTTTTTTAATTGATAGTCTTTTTAAAATATCAAATAGCTCATGCTATATATATATCAGAAGTGTGAACTGACCTAAGGCTGTATAAATGCAACGGTGAAGGAATGAGAGATGAAAAACGACTAGTTAAGACACTCATGTCAAGAATGTTTATAGCAGCTTTGATCTTGATATTCAGCTTTAGAGCAGCTATCTTTTTGCAAAAATTGTATTGTTTAGATAAGATGTGCGGCAGTCAGACGGGACGCAACGTGGAGATTCTTTAACGATCCTACTGCTTGATCACTGTAATCTTACAGCTGGAGAAACTGAAACTCAAGAAGTCAAACTATCTGTCCAAGGTTATGCACACAACTGGTATCAGAGCTAAAAGAGGAACACTACTCTCTTGACTTTCCTCCTGTGAATGCTTTGTGATACAGCCTGCCTCATTAACGGTGACTGGAATTTCAGTTGAGCCCTTTACCTGGGCTCTGTTCTTAATAAATGTTAATTTTTTGAATACTAAATAATAAATCATACAGAAAAATATTATGGAGCAAAAAGAAACGCATTTTTTTTTTTTCCGCAGTGAATAAAGGGACAAAGCTTCCTTTGCTTTAGCCTGGATTATTTTACAACGATAAACATAACCAAAGGTTAAAATATTCTCAGAAACCTTAACTCTTAAAGAAACAGTTACAGAATATCTCTATATTGCAATTTGCAAATACGAGACAGAGAAAAATGGGACATCATTATACATTTTTACACTTCTCCTATTTAAGCTAGAAAAATCAATAAATAAAGTCTGACAAGCTTCAACACCACTTTAGTCAATGCAGCTGTGAAATGTATTTTAAGAAAAAGCCATGTTAATCATCACATTCTTGCTAATAGTCATAACGGTACCATTTTTCAACAAAATATATAACATCCGAATAACTAATGTTTAATTCCGGGAAAACTCTCTTTTCTTAAGGGCTAGCAGTTAAAATGTATCAGATTTATGAATAATAATTATTATTATATTATAACAATAGTTGCTATTATATGCCAGACACATGCAAAAAACTCTACGTGTATTAACTATCTTAATTTTTATAACACTTTCACCTATGGTGACTTCATAACCCATTGATTTATTTGAAAAGACATATACAAAGGTTAGGTAATTTTATCCAAGTTTGAACAAAGTTGAGAAATGATCCCAAGTCTTTTTTTCTTCAAAACTCATGCTTAATGTCCAAGAAAGCGAAACAACTAGACAATGTTTATCATCAAAGCCCACGACCTGTTTATCTAATTCGAACTCCTACTCCACACATTTTATCAAACAACTTCAGGGAGAAAAAATAATGAGAAAAATAGTTAAATCTTCTACCTCCATTTTGTGCAATATGATATAGTGTAAATAGTATTGAACCAGGCATTTTTGACCTTGAGAAACACACAACCTTTGGGACACTTATCCTCATCTGCACAATGTAGACAATAACATTTGCACAGTTCTCAGGGTAACTTTGTACTCAAACGAGATATTACACTTTAAAAACTCTAAAGTCATTTATAAAAATAAGATAGTAAAATGACTATCTGTTGAGATACAACATTAATTTTAAAACATCATTTATGTGCATAAAAAGAGTATGGGTTATCATAAACAAATGACTTAAAAATCCATTTGTTGATTTGGAAGTAGATTAGTGAGTAAAATAAAGACTGGCATCTCATTTTGAAGTATGATTTTATATTTGTATGTAAAAACATTTTAAAAAGCCATCCAGTTAGTCCTTATATAGGTCATTAAAGGAAATTGAGAGATGCTCTGCTCTCAGAGAAAGGCAGTAACATAAAAACAATACAAAATGGACTATTTGTCCGAAGTTTATTTGCAACTTTTAACTTCTGAATAGCAACTTGCTTTATAGCTAAATTTTATTGTATTGAAAATTTATTTAGAACTTTTAACTTCTGAAAAGATAAATGCAGTTAAAATTCCATATATTAAATTAACAAAAAACATAGATATTCTGTGGCTTGTAAATAGACATTACTTGGAAAATATAAATATCGAAATAAAATCTTTACTGATGATTTAGAACAGTATTTGCATTCGTATATCTTATCCAATAAATGGCTTCTTTTAAAAAGCATTGCCTCTGTTAGACCTAATTCTTCAACATGCTGAAAGCAATTTGTGTATAAGGATCTATGAACAATCTGTTTGTATTCTTCTGGTTCCTCGAAATACGGATTCAACTAGCTTTGAAAAGTGTTTTCCCTGTGAATAATCTCTCACCCAGAATCCCAGGTCTTTCAGGTTTAAACGAAACCACTGATTTTCTCTTTATCATTCCCCAAATTGCGTTGTTTCATTCATTTGTCCTTCTACTATGAGATACAGCTCCCTTCTATATTTGTTTTTTAGCTACAGCCTGAAGAATCTTCTATGTGCCCTGAAAATATTTTTTGAACTTCCAGATTGGAAAAATATAATTATTTAGAGATTATCTTGGATATGATTTACCAGTGTTCTATAATACAAATAACCGTGGTGAATAAAGTGGCCTATATTCTGAAAAACAATATCAAATAGTTCTTAAAATGTAATTCAATCATCTTAGAGGAAAGTTAGAACAAACATATGTGTCCAGGACAGGAAACATAGCTTACAATTTCAATATCTGAGCAATAATTTATATTTTTTATTTCTCAGACATATTTACTACATTTTGTTTATACATAAGCAATAAGAAAGAGAATATTTGTGTCATTAAGGTTTTTTCATGTCAGGAAACTCAAAGATTCATGTTCAATAAAAACAATTTGTACAGGCAAATCCATTTTCAATTACATGGGAAAGAAAATATTTCTGTATACAAATCAGATAAAAACAAAAGATCAAACTGCCTGAGTTACATTACCATTCTTGCTGGAAATCAAAAGAAGGCAGAATTATGTATATCTTTTAAAAAAGGACATATTCAAATATTTAAGAAATGATGAGTAATTTTAAACATAAATTAATAAATCATAATTATGTCATAAAATAGTTTTATAAAAATTAAAATTATTACACATAATTCATGCTTTCGAAACCAATATATTATCATAAAGATAATATATTACCAGAGAAAACAAAATTCTGTATATTAAGCAGACTTTTCAGTTATAACTAAGACTTGGAAGGGGGAAACAAGACCTTAAAACAAATCCACGTAACCGGAAATGCACTGATAATTGCCTCAGATGTACAACAGTTTCTTGCATTGCTTACTGAATGAACTTTAAGTAGTAATATTTTTTATATCAGGGAAAAGGTAAGGCAAAAAAGAAAATCAATTAGGAAATGCACATGTTGATTAGTTACTTTTTCAGACACATTCAGAGAAGAAACATTTTTTAAGTATCTTCCCAAATGGTCAAGTTATACTTTGGAAAAATCAGAAAAATAAATACACACATATTTTAAAAGTTCGAATAAGTGAAAAGCTATGTATTTTTGATGCATTAATATTTGCATCAAAATTAAAGCTATTATGTATTATAAAAATTGTAATACACCATCTTGTGGTTATCTGAAAGGAATGCAATTTACAGGTTTTAAATTTTTTAAGGTCTACATATTTCAGCATTATCTTCTGTTTTCGGTTTTAACCTGACCTCATTTAAAAATGATACATTCTTATACCACTGAATTGTCAAAAAACTTGGAAATATAAAAAATTTATAATCATCAAGACTTATTTGTTCCATTAATAT
Organism: Diceros bicornis minor; assembly: GCF_020826845.1. NCBI lineage: Eukaryota > Metazoa > Chordata > Mammalia > Perissodactyla > Rhinocerotidae > Diceros > Diceros bicornis. The sequence goes on from NC_080762.1 coordinate 32,140,279, forward strand.
TTTGCAAAATATGTGTTATAAAAGACAACTTATTTTCACGTTTAAATAATAATAATTATTAATTTTATCATCATCATCATCATCAGAGGTAAGATTTGACATGGAAAGATATTAACTATTCACAAATTTTATCCATAAAATTCATATTTAACTGGACTGCATGTCTATTATATCTGCCAGCCTATTAAGATAAAGATTGAAAATTTTATTTGTTCTTTTAAAAAATACTGGAATACTACAGACTAAAGAAAGAAGAAAGAAAGTGGAGAAAGAGAAGGGAAAAGAGATAGCAAAGCACTTTGGGGCTGGAATCGTGAATCTTTGCTTTGATATCTTTGTTTACCTTCCATGTGCAAACTAGAACTCATTGCCTCTCTGGTTCTCAATAAATAATTATTGAGTAAATGAATAATGTCCCAAATGTTTACCTTATTTTTAAAACAAGAAATTTAGTTTAAAGGCACAACTATAAGTGTAAATAAACTGTGAATTTCTGCATGTCCTCATGCATATCTTATGATACAATCTAGGAATATTTTACGGCTAATTTTAATAAATCGTGTAAGGTGTTAAACTGTATAGCCCAACCTAATAAAATATTTTTCTCAAGAAAAATAAAGAATTGAGCCCCATAACCTAATTTATCACAATAAATAAAATTGATCCCTTCTAATAAACCCATAATTGTTTATTTTATAAGCATAGTTCTTTTGAATTATATAGAAACATAGTTCTTTTTTTTCCTTTATGATAGACTTTTCTAGATAGGTTACTAGAATCAACTTTATTACTAATTTAAATAGACAGAAAGATATAGATATATAAATAAATAGATAAATAGATGATAGATAGATCGATCTACCTAATGCCAACAGGCACTTTTGGAGACCTTGCAGATTCAAACCAAAACACTAGGTCCCTGTCCTAAGGTAACTAAGACTCTAATAGGGAGAGAGGAACCCACACATAGAAAACAGCAAATATGAGTAAAGTAGTGTGCTAAGGGAGAATGGAGATGTGCACAGGCTTCACAGAGAAAAGGTATCTAGGCTTAATGAGGGATGCGGTTTGAAATGGGCAGAATACCTTCCTAACTTTCTCAAAGGGGGAGGAAATGTTTTTGGAATAATAATAGTACCTGAAACCCGCTAAGTAAAGAAAGTGAGATATATAAGTCATATTTTTTTCATTGGAATAGGAAATGAAAACCTAACACCACCTTGTGGAAATAGCTGTGCCCTGTACCCAAACTCATGATACCCATTGATTAGGGAAAGCTTTCTAGGTAAGTTGATGCCTAGTCTTGAATGCCTAATCTAAAATGACTAGCAGGAGTTTGCAAGGTAGAAAAATGGACAAAGTTTGCTCAAGTCAAATGGAAGAGGATTTGAAAAAGCCAGATGACCTTGGAAAATGGAAAGTAACTTAGTGTGGCTAGAGTAAAGGTGCAAATTGGGAAGAAGCAAAAGATAAAACTACAATGGTGGACAGAGACAGATCCTGTGTGCCTCATCTGCTAAGCTAGGGAATTTGGATTTCATTATGAAGCTATGTGGGGAGAACGTGAGAAAGCTTTTAGGAATGTGACTAATAATATTCATGCAATAGCAACACAGTTGTTTCTTCAATGTGATGTTTGAGTCAAAAAAGGTACATTAATTTCTTTTTCCTAATTTTTTAGAAGGTCATAGAGGTCCATAGAAATTCAAGAGAGCTGATTGACATGTGAAAAATTCAACTAAACTAGTTATTTATAACAACAATGAAGAAGGTTATTTTACAGAATTAAATCCCCCATCTTTTTTTTTAAAAGAATGCTTATAAAATAATTGTGCATAGAGACAAGGCCTAGGTACATCATATGAATAGGACACAAAGAGACAAGGGCAATAGAATACCACATATTGTCAAGAGATTAATTCATTTGTTTTACTTTAATACTGAGCTATAACTGAAAGAAAATCATTACATATAGATGATTTGAGGTTCCTACTAGAAAACCCAAATTCCTTCTATAATTTTTGGACTTATATTAAGCATTAGCTAACCAAATATCACATTTATTGACGAATTACAGTAAAAATGGAAATTGATGAGTTACTATTTTTTATCTTTGATTAGTTCTTTGAATTTGATTTCAAAACCCATTTTGACTCTTTTCATGTTAAAAAGGATCATAACATAAAAAAGTGTACTTAGATCCAATCGTCATTCACATCAGTGCAAAAAATATTTGATTTAGCCAAGTCAGCAGATATAGCCATCCTGAATGTTGTGGGAAAATAAATCATGTGATTGTCTGAATTTTTCAAATTTTTCGATTGGTTATTTTACTCAAAGACAGATGGGGCTAACAAAATACTCATTTATAACAACATTATTTCAAAGTGTTAGGTACTATAGTCAATTAAAAATGTAGAAATGCTATATTCAAAATTTTGATTTCAGAAAGGATGAGTAATTGCAACACAAATAATTAAAGACAAATCAAATGTCTTTGTTTTTCAAAAATAGTTTTAAGGGTGCAAGTGGTTCGAAGAATACTAGCAGAATATATTTACCTTATATTCATGTATGATTTTTTTTTATGAGGAAGATTGGCCCTGAGCTAACATCGGTTGCCAATCTTCCTCTATTTTTTTGCATGTGGGATGCCGCCACAGCATGGTTTGATGAGCAGTGCGTAGGTCCGTGCCTGGGAGTTGAACCCACGAACCACGGGCTGCCAAAGCAGAGCATGCAAACTTAGCCACTATGCCACCAGGCCAGCCCCTATGATCTTATTTTTAAAATATATTTCTGCTCTTTATATTTACAAATAAAAGTTCATAAACCTTTCAAATATTAAAGAGAATATAATCTCACTCTAAAGCAGGGTGTAAAAGTTAAGCCTTAAAAAATTTTTTTTTATTAAAAACAAAAGAGATGTTTATATACAAAAAGACTAAAGTGCCAGAAGACTTAAAAATATTAAAGCAATATTTCACATCCAGAGCTATAAATTTACATACAAAAAGTGTCACGTACCATTTGAAAGAGAGATTTTTCTATAAACAGTCTTCCTCATGTTTATAGAAGAGGAAATTATAGCACTAGAAATACACAACCTGAATGAGGCTCACAAACTTCTCCATCTGAGGAAATTATAGCACTAGAAATACATAATCTGAATGAGGTTCACAAACTTTTCAAGAATGGAATATAAAGACATTTGTATGAAGACTCAATGTATTAAAATTCCAAGAAAAATTGCAATAATCTCAACATTTTTGAGATTTATATATATTCTTCTAATGACTCTGGGGCAAGGGAATAAAGGACTCATTAAGAATAACATTAATTGGCAAAAAAAGACCCCACGATATTTTCACACATTCATTAATATAGAAAATTAATTGTAATTTCCACAATGTAAATTAAGATTTTTTCCAATTAGAAATTTATTGGACTAAAAATCTTCAAACAAAAATTTCATTTACTCTCTAACTTGAAACTGTTGATCAGTATTGTATTTTAAAAAACTTTTCATCTGCAAAGAAGTATTTTTTTCCTTCATATTACAGTTTCTGATTTTTGCTTCCTTCATTAATTATATTCCTCCAATAACTAACTGCAATCAACTTCAAGCAGCAAAAGTTTCTCTTTTTTCAATCTTCAATAAGAGGAGAAAGAGTCACTCATCCTGAAGTTAGCTTCAATTAAACATCCTATGTTTAAATTAAAAATCACAAAGGTGATCGTGAGTTCTTTCTATGAACTTTTGTTATATAATGAATGGCAGAAGACAATTAACAGTCACAGTTCTAAGTATTAGAACTTGGTTGGCAAGATCAAAACCAGTGTGTTTTATTATGACAACTATTGTTTTAAATTGTAAAAAAGTGACATTTACCTTTTCCAATTGAGCATTTTTTTTGGATTTGTATAAAAACTCTCCCACTGCCACAAAAACTGAGAGCACCAAGCCGGCTGCCAGAACAATGAAGATGCCACCAATGTTCTGAACCCCCAGGGCACTGGCCTCTTTGCTCTCCTCCTCCGGACAACCATTGCCTCTCCACCACTTCTCCTTCATCATGTGCAGCTTGCCTTCCTCTTGCAGCTGGAGAATCGCGATGGTGATTTTGTCTCTATACGGAGAACCTAAGAAAAAAGAGGGGATGTTAACCATTTCAAGGAACCCAGAATTCCATAATTAAAGGATAACACGACGAGAAGAGGACAGAGCTTTTTCCAAACACTCCAACGTGTGCCAATATTTATTTTCAGTAGAGAAAAACAACTGGAAAATGACAGAGAATAGAAGTTGAACAAGATAAGGCGGGCAGCCTTGCTGATTTTGAAGAGTAAAATGAATTTTGTTTGCAAGGAATGTCTCTTTTTAAAAGGCAGACTCAACTCAGAGCAATGGAAAATAAGTAAAACAGTAAGTAGAAATCTACAAAAGGAAATGGATAGAGTGCAAGGATATTTAGTTAATGTCTAGGAATCATTTTACACTGAAAACAGATCATGGATAAAACTGTAACCTCTATTTTTAGGAAAGTGGTGGAAAAAATGATGTTTCCCACAATTAAGTGCAATAATTTAAGGCAATCATGATTAACAAGTTGTATTTAGGGGTAGCTAATACTTTCCAGATAATAGGTAATCACTCATATTTGTTATTTGATATGCATAACAGAAGTAACAAGTTTGTACATACTTGGATCATTCAAAAATCATCATGGTAACACATTGTAAGATTTTCTAGTTGTTTGTTTATTTATCATTTTATGCTTTGGGAGGAAATATTGTTTTCAGTGGAAACAGCAATATAAATGAAATTTAGTATTTATGCTGATGGGGGTAAATATTCGTCTGCACTAGGTATTATATGATAAGTAATAACTTTTCTAACTGGTTGCCCAGAAGCATAGAATATTGACCTATATGCATCTTTCAACATCTGTCCCAGGGGATTGGTCCTATTGCTTTCTCCCACCCAGAAATAGCCTGTTTCTAAAGTTTAATCTTCTTTCCTAAAACACTACACTGCACATTCCATTTTTCTGCACCAATTCATCCTTAAGTGTTTTTCTGCTTACGCAAAAATACTAATTTCAGTTTGTATTCAATGTTGCTGTGATTTTGTTTTCACTTAAATATACCTACATCTATATCTAAAGCTTTGTTTTTGGTAAGCGCAATTAAAAATCTGCTCAGAAAACATTTCTGCTTCATAAGGGACACCCCTATATATCTTGTTTTCACTTGATTAATATAACAGAACTAATTCAGCATTACTCTTTTAGCAAGAATAGGCAAGCCAAAAGTAGAAAGACAAGGAGAATCATCCTAGTGAAAAAGTCGGAGGAGTGAAGATCTAACAAATCTAGCTAGAGAACTGTTTCTTGAACATAATCCTTAATCTACTCAGAAGAAATAGTTAAGTATATGGCTTCTATACAATGTTTTTTATAGCTTTCCTAAAAAAGGGCATTATCCATTCCTATAATTAGAACTCAAATATTTTATTTTCATTGTGCAATAATTCCTAAGTATAGTAGGGGAATTTCTGCTTCTCACTTTCTTTCCTGTGCTCTCTTCCAAAGACTACTCTGATGAAAATGTTCAGTTTAAATTCTGCCCCTCTGCCACTTCAGGTCTCAATGGATCAGCCCAGCCCATGCAAATTTCGGCCTCGATCTGCCACTCACTGTACACTCAGCCTAGGTCACCTAGTATTATTATTATTTACCCTTCAAGATGTGACCTATTTTCCAAAGGATATTATAAACTTTTCAGAATAAAGGATATTTACCCATCTATCTATCTACCTATCTACCTGTCTGTCTATCTATCTATCTATCTCTCTATCTCTCTATCATCTCTTGTCTATCTTAATTCTCAATCTTTTCTTACATAATAGGCTCTCAACAAATGTTTCATATTAAGGAGCATAATATCTAATTGAGGCCTTCCTAACATAATGTAAGAGTGACAACCTGGTGCTTCTGGTCTCTCTGACATGTATTTTAAAAACCATTAATTAAGGCCATCTTATTTGGCTATCCAGTTTTCATTAATTCACTATATCTAGCCTAGTACCAGCTTCAAGGTCACTTTTACTCTAAATCTCCATTCTGATTAGGCATGTATATTCCCTGCAAAATAAATATTTGATTGAGGAAAAAATTCCATTTTAAGCAGAATTGCAGTTTATCAAATATGTCTTTCATTTAGAAACATAGTATCTGAACCAAATTTTGTGCTGATAGTACTTGTGAAAATGGTCACATGTGGCTAACATAAAAATGTGGCCTATATTCTGGAAGTACAATTAAAAGCAAAATTTGGGGGGATAGTGACTTGAAAAGTAGACTTTCGAATATGGAAAATTCTTGATCCAGCTAAGTAATATTTTGAGCCAGCTCATTTCTCATCCTGAGTAATATTTTAAAAATATTATTTTATTGCCAACTCACCATACCCACTGAACTGCATTAGGATGTTTATTCTCATATCTTCAAACACAATCTTCTCCACTACATTCTCAAAATAAGGCACAAACAAAAGCAACACACTTTTCAACAAACGATGGACACATCTTGATTTCTTGCTATCTGAACTTCCTATTTCCAGCATTTATTGTAAATATAAAAATCTCCCATTGCTAGCAAACCTCCCCCTACTTATTTTCCAGTGTAAAATTAATAAAGTATAAACAGCATTTGGTTTGAATCAAAGCTACAAAGTTAATATACTTCATTTTGAGGTTCTTAACAAGATGAAATGACATAGGGAATGTAATCGATGACAGTATTTCATTGCCATGTTGTACTTGTCCTTGTGTCATTGATTTAGGTAATTATTTTTTAAAAGAAACAATAATTCAACAATGAATTATTACTTCTCTGGTATATCATTTGATGTTCCCTGGGAAGCATTTCTATACAGATACGAGTTGAAGTCAAACGTGGACTGAAATTTCATCTGGTTGAAAAATCTCAAGGACATATTGAGATCAAAGAACAAAAGTATCTCACCCTCCTTGTGACATGAACAGCCATGTGCTTAGCTCTAATGAAGTGAAGAGCCATTAGTGAGACAGATAGATACTAAGTCTCACCCAAGTCCCAACCCAGCCTCAATCCACATACTGGCAAGCAAAGAACTATGATGGCATAGAGTGCTAACTGAGAGAAGCTGGGGTCTCATGTAAGGTTGCCTCTGAGAAAGATGTGTATTTGGCAAGAGGACTCTAAGTTTGATTAGAACACTACTGAGGAAATTGTAAATATGTCTATTATAATATATACTATTGTACCTAAACGTCAATCCTCAAATGCTTAAGGGGGCAGACAGTTAACCATAAATGAGTGAAGAAGCAAGTTAGGACAAAAATATCTGGAAAATTCCAACATCCAAAGTGGAAAGCAAACTTTCAGTTCTAGTTTTATTAAAATTCTGTGAGAATTTCCACACAGGGTTACCAGATATTTTAATTTTTGTGCGAGATCACATGAAATATTTTGTCTAAAATTCTCTACGTTAAAATGTTGGCAAATAAGTTATTTTTTAAAAACACCATGCAGGATAAGCTAAACACCTCCTGAAGCCGAATTTAGTCCTTGACTTTCGCTATGCAATCTCTGATTTTTGGTTCTTTTATATTCTTGCTCGCAATGAGACTTTCTTTGGTTATTTAAACGTATAACCTATCCTGACAGTAAGAAACTATTATGTTTTAAAAAGTTATGTTTTTAAAAACTATTTTTTGTTTTTCAAAAATGTTTCTATTTCACATCTTTAAAAAATAAAAAACTATCATGTTTTTACAAGCTGCTATAAAAGATCTCATTTACTAGATTAAAAAAGTTATAGCTTACTTAAGAAAGGAAGGAAGGAAGGGAGGGAGGGAAAGAGAGAAGGAAGGAAGGAAAAAAGGAAGGAAGGAAGGAAGAAAAAAGGAAGAAAGGAAGGAAGGAACGAACGAAGGAAGGAAGGAAGAAAAAAAGAAAGAAAACATATGATTATGACATAATGAAGCCCTTGATATGCCAGACAAATCAGACCTGGGGCTCAAAATGAGCACTCGAAGGAGGCACAGAGGCAGTTTCACGTGATAGACAGTGACAGTATACGCACGAGCATATATAAAACTACAAATGCACCTATTCAGAATTTCCTCAATAATGGAATTACTATCTCTAAATGCCCCTAAATGTTAAATTTGGATCAAAGAATTTTACATAAAATTATAATTTCATTAAAATCTCTCCCAACAGATAGATTAAAAGCTCCTTAGGAAAATAAACGTGATTATTATAAACAACTAATACAAATTTCACCAAATATTTCAGAGCTAACTTGCTGGGTTTATTAAATTGAGTTGATTTCCCTCCTTTCTTTCTTCCTTCCTTCCTTTTATTTTCTCCCTTCCCCACTACTCTTCCATTCCTTTCGTTCTCTCTTATACTTTCTCTTCTTGTTTCCTTTCCTTCTTGTTCTTCCTTTTCCGTCCCCTCCTCTCCTACCTCCTCGCAACCTCCTCCATCTCCCCTCCTGCCTTCCCTTCCTTTCTATCATTCTAAGTTTCTTACGCTTATAGAATGGAACACACATGTTGTTATACATACTTGGTTCTAAATTCTAAGTCTACTGCAAACAATTTATTGATTTGCTCATTTGATTGTCCTTTTCATACTCTACAGACTCACAATTTTAAAGATGAACCAACATTTTCCTTATCCTATTTCAGTACATCTAGACAGTATGGAAATGATAAAGTTAATGCAATCAGCATTATGTTTAATTCTTGGGGAAAATCATTGATTGATAAATAGCTTTTCTTTAAGATTGCACAGCAAGTTGTCTAATACTTAACATGCTTTAGTGAAACATGCTAAAATCACATTATCCACATACTGGTAATCTCCCATCCATCCTGCCAAAAGTTTCTTTACTTTCAAATCAGGCTTCTCTATGTTTTAGTCAATTGCAAAGGTCAAAAACAAAATCACTGTTGCTTTCCATGTATATCTCTAAAGCTCATTACACCAATATTTCCAAAATTGGATTTTCTCACACATACTTCTCTTTTTGGGAAATGTACATCTGTGTTCCATTTTTAAAGAATTCCTTGGTTGGATAGGTTTGAAGAATACTCCATAACAAATACATTTCTTGTAAATTCACATTATACATTAGCAAAATAAAAGCTTCCATCTATCCATTACAGGAAAAAAATTAAAAAGTTAAAAATCTTGTTTATAATTGTCAAATTCATTTTTAGGGGAAGAATTCTTTCCCTCACATCTGTTGATGTCCTCATCAGTTATTTTATTTTACCCTCAATTTGGAAAGTACTGCCTAGACACAATATTACTACTGTTACTACATCAGTTCTCTAAGTCAAAAGATGCTGTTCCTTGTTAGATCTTTCTGCTTGTCCCTGCCTAGATATCCTCTTCCCTGTCTTTGAATTTACACATGATTACACCACAACTCATCAACATGCTTTTTTTTTGTATGCTCTTTTTCTTCCATTGCTCGATGTGCTTCATGAAGTATTATCTCATAATAATTTACATCACACTGCTAGCCTTAAGACACGTCTCCACACCTGGCTTCCAAGTCTCTTTACAAGATAGTTTTGGGGGGCAAGAGTTATAAGAGTTATTTAAATATAGTTGTATACCAAAACTGATTAAACCAATTTTTAGAAAAAAGAAAAAAAAACTGCTACATAGCCTTTGTTCTTCCTAATAGCACATAAATCCTGTAAATATTTTGTTAAAATTCTAAGGGTCTGGCCGGCCCCGTGGCTTAGTGGTTAAGTGAGCGCGCTCCACTGCCGGCGACCCGGGTTCGGATCCCGGGCTCGCACCGACGCGCTGCTTCTCTGGCCATGCTGAGGCCGCGTCCCACATACAGCAACTAGAAGGATGTGCAGCTATGACACACAACTATTTACTGGGGCTTTGGGGGGAAAAAATAAATAAATAAAATCTTAAAAAAAAAAAAAAAAAACCAATTGGGGGAAAAATATTTAAAAAAAAAAAAAAAAAAATTCTAAGGGTCTGGCTTGCTATTTTTCATAATGGCAAATCCTCTCTGTCCACTTCCTAAAGGACTTTAGTTTCCTTCGTTTTATATTTCATAGTTACTCAGATCATGATGATGATATTATGTACTGCATATGACACAGAACTAGGTAACATCTGGGGAGCTGTTCTCTTTTGGGTCTGGGAAGATATTTCTGTGAAGTAGACTACTCATAATTTTAGGTTTCTTCTAGCTTATCATTGCTCCAAGATATTGTGCACTTTCTGAAATACAGTTATTTACATATCTTGTGGGTAGTTGACTTCAGTAGTCCCCCTTATCCACAGGATATGTTACAACACCCCCAGTGGATGTCTGAAACCGTGATAGTACTGAACCCTATATATACTATGTTTTTTCCTATATATACATACCTATAATAAAGTTTAATTTATCAATTAGGCACAGTAAGAGATTAACAACAATAACAAATAATAAGATAGAACAATTTTAACAATATACTATAATAAAAGTTACCATAGATCTTAGCAACCTCAGTATATGATTCTTTTTCTTTCCCTATTAAGTCAAGAACTTTTATCTTTTCACTTAAAGGAAGCACTTTATGGCTTCTCTTTGGCTTATCCAAAGCGCCAGCGTCACTACCCTTGTACTTTGAGGCCATTATTAAGTAAAATAAGGGTGACTTGAACACAGCACTGTGATACTGTGATAGTCGATCTGATAACTGAGACAGCTACTAAGTGATTAACGGGTGGGTAGTGTATACAGCGTGGATACGCTGGACAGAGAGATGATTCATGTCCCCAGCAGGAAAATGAGAGATTTCATCACGCTATTCAGAGCAGCGTACAATTTCAAACTTACGAATTGTTTATTTCTGGAATTTTCCATTTAATATTTTTGGACTGCAGATGACTGTGGGTAACTGAAACTGAGGAAAGCAAAACTGTGGATAAGGGGGAACTACTGTATACCCTAATCACTAAGCATACAGTATTCCAGAGACTTGGCTCAAAGAAATTTAGTAATGTCTTAATTATTCCTCTTCTTTGAAAGAGTTTAATCTGATAAATGTTTCTAAGACATATATCCAAAATCTTGAAGCCCTTTAAATGTTGGGTTAAGACCAGGCTACTTGTCAGTTATAGGTAATCAACCATCTGTTACAAACCTTATTTCCTCCAGCATCTAGCACAGTGCCTATCACACAGTAAGCATTCAATAAGTGCTTTTTGAATGAAACATTGAATCAATTATAACATATCAATTATGATATAGCCAAAATACGTCAAGGTAGAACTTCTGATATAGGACATTTTCTCAGATCCTTATTGAATTCAATAGAATAAGTAGAGTCCATGAACAGACTTATTTCATACTTCTAGTATTGACCATCTAGAATAAGTTAGGGTGACAAAGACATTTTTAAATTCTTATGCCATTCCTGCACTTACATCAACAGTCTATGGTTTCCCTTGGCCAGTGCCTTAACAAGTAAAAGACCTGCCAGCACGAAGGATCTGAGGGTATTTGCTGGAACCACCAACTTCCATTCTAAATGACAGTGCTACTGGCAATGTTAAATGTTATGAAATGGCTCCCTGCTTCCTATGCTGAGATGAGTGCTGGGTTCCTCAAATGCACAACAAATTTTGGGTGCTTTTAGAGTTTTATCTTTTTTTTTACCATTCTTTCCATGATAAAATCTTCCACTAAAGTCAGAACCAGACCACATTCTCTTAGGGCCTCTTCCTCAGCAGATGATGGGTTTTATTATCTCTTAGGACACTTTCTTTCTGATATTTGTTTTTAAGATGTGCTAAGACAAATTTTATTTTTACTTTTCAGATTAAATTTTATATTGTTATATTTCCAGTTTTATGTTTTCTTCAGTCAGTAATGCTGTTGTACAATGCCATAGCATCATTGTTCTTTTCCTTTACAGAATTTGTGTCAGTTTGTAACTAAAAAATAATTTCTGTGATTATTTGTTTAATGCTCATTTACCCTCATAGGCTGTAAATTCCATAAAGACAAGGATTGTATCTGCTCTGTTAGTATAACATATGGCACACAGTAAGGATACAATATTTGTTGAATGAATACACATGTAAATAAAGGAATATATTAATTACTTAATAATTGGTCATGCATGCTTGCAATTTTATCTTCAATCATTTCTCATGAACCCAAATTATATCTAGATCTTTAATGTACATCTAATAATTATAAAACATTTATTTCAAATAAATCATTTAATATATATAGCAACTAATCACTTCATGGGGGCCATTCCAGACTTCCTGTTAGATAACAGCTAAACTGGTATGGAGTCACTGTCATCATTCCTGTGTTTTCTCTTGATGATATCCCATCAAAAGCCCTGAATTTGATAGGAGTATAAGAAATTCATGAGCAAAAATCATAAAAATAAAAGAAGACTAATCTCATCTTGAAAATAAATTATCAACCCATAATATTTTAATTATAAAATGGTAAATGACAGATAAAAGTAAACCATTCTCCATGATACCCAGTAATCTTTTGACATTGGAAATCTATAACATTATTTCATTGCTTAAAATTTTGTAGTGGTGCTCTAGAGCTATAGAATAAAATCCCAATTCCTAAATATGTCATACAATCCCTTTCCTCAACCTATCAATGGCTTCTTCTCTGATTTTATCCTCTTCTCCTTACACCAAACCTGCCAGCAATACAAACTGATTGCATTTCCCACTGCCTGGGGTGCCACTTCCTCCAGTTTTCTGATTGAACTCCCTCTCATCCAGATTAACTTCTGCTCATCCTTCTCTATCTTTGCACACCTTTCCTTGGCTGTCACAGAGATATACAGGACTCCTCTTCTTTGGTGCCATAGCACATTGCAGACATCCTAGTACAGCATTTGTCTAATGTTTTTCTATATCGCTTTCCTAATTAGATGATGATTTGAATGTCCTGAGGGCAAGGACCATGTCTGAATCATGTTTTTTTTTTTGCTATTAATTTTTACATACACAAATATTACTTAGCCTAGGTGCTAGATGCTAGGCATAGAGTGGTGAACAACATAACATGAGACCTGTCCTTGTAGAATTTTCAATGCAACAAAAAACACATACATTGAATAAATTTTTACAAATATGAGGAGCATTATAATAAAGAACACAATACTACACAACCATGTAACATATGGAACTATCTTAGTCTGCTGAGTAGGAACACAAAAAAGGTTGCATTATTTTGAAAATAAGGTAGGGACAATAATTCTTTTATCTCTTTGGCTGCCTTTTGTCTACTTTTCCTCTACTTTCTTTCTATATGCGTTCCTGGTTTAGAAAGGTATATACGGGAAAGGAAAATGACAGTGAGAGCATCCCAAACCCACTCTGTTCATTTCTTCTAGATATAGAGGACACAACTAGGTACAAGACATCAGGGTCATGGTGGAATGGAACCAAATATAAATGCCACTGTTAAGGTAGAAATGAGAGAAGAAAGATAAAAAAACAACATGAGGTAGAGACTATATGGATTTAGGGAGCAAATATATACAGATATAAAGTGGATGCACCACCAAGGACGTGGTTGATACAGTAAATTTTAAAGTTAAGCACCTATATTCAAAATCAATAACTGGCTTAAATTGGATAGAGATTGTGTTTTTCCTCTGTGGTAGACTTCAAGATGCAATGTCTTTATGACCTCTATAGAAAAGTAATGTAAATGCATTCTACCTGAAGAAATATTTACAGAATCCTCAGGAGAATATTCAAGTATCTAAGATCACAAAGGGAGATACTTATATGAGGCACACAAAATATATCAATAAAAAAATTCAAATTATAGAGTATGTGTCTCAGCTACTTGCCTTTTATTCATATTCTGAATATTCTCTAACATGAAAAAAAATAAAACTGGCAAATGTTATCAGCACTTTTCATTAAAAAGTAAACTATATTCACTGGTTCTGATGTACTTCATACATATTAGTTAAAAGCGGCTGGTGAAGTAGATTTGCAGTCACATTTCTTCTCTGAGTATTAAATCATGAAACTCTGACACTAAGTATGAAAATAGAAATGGTGTTATCCTAGAAACCCTGGCTTCCTTGAAATTTTTCATCTGCTTAGTCATGATCTGAATAGTGGTAAGAATGGAAATGTCAGGAACACTTTCCTTACAATGATGTTTTTGTCCCAAATCCAATATCAAACTTGAATGAATGAAATATAAAAGTTGGACCATTTTAAATCATCATCCTCGCTAATCATCAAGAACCCAAAAATTGGGAAAGAGGATAATTTTTTCAACAGAGTCTCTCTTGAAGATAGACCTCAAGTCCTTTTTCCAATTTGGCCTGACTGCTTGGTCTTCACTGAACTCTACCACTCTGAGTCCCTGCATTATACAACAGATCACTTGTTTATGTTGTATTTCCCCTATTTTGTGTTATGTAGAACCAAACTAAAATGGAGTCACCTATGTCAGGGACAAAATAGAGAAGGTCAGTGCAGGTGCATAAAGGAAACTTAACCTAACCTTACAGGAATTTATAGCCCAGAAATCAGCAGAAGACACTAGGCAGTCCCCAAAGGCCAAGTCTGTTGAGGACATTTCTGGACTTCGTTGTTTCCCTGACTCAGCTACCCTGATCCAAATAAGAAAGAAGACCACTAGGCAACCAGTTAGCTGAAAAGCCAAATAATTTAAAAGCCGAATGTATGTATCCCATAAAAACCCCTTAGTCTGTGAGCAACTGGAAACTCATTTCTCCGTAGCCTTGAGTTTCCCGGCTTGCAGGTTGAAACCCTTGCAAAAAACTCATCTTTCTGCTTTGTTTTATTCAAGGTGCAGGATTCGGTTTCTGACAGTTATAGTTGTTTTTCCACATTTGTCTCCTTAAGAAAGGAGATGATGTATATCTATATTTTATGTTCATTATTTTACAGAGCCAAGCAGGTTGTAGGGGGATAAAATTTCTTATAAATTTACCAAATGTAAAAGAGGCATACATGTCTATAGAGATAATCTTTTCTGAACATCTCAGACTCTGTTTACTAAACATTGACGAAATGTTTGGAGAAGGAAAAACTTCCTTTTACTTATTTATATAACACCCTACAATAGGAATTGTCTCATCTTTATAAAGTAGATATCAATAATTTTCTTCCCCAAAATGATGGTTACCTAACTATAATACACTGATTAGCTGATGGTAAAACCCTACTTAGGTTCCATAGGAAAAGATTTCTAATTGGTTAGGAATGGGTCATATTAACAATCCATCTTATCTACAATATATTCAATATTTCTGAATATAGAAAGAATAGAGAGCAAACAGGGTAAGATACAAATAACTTAAAAGCCACAAATACATCCTTTCAATTATTATAAAACATCTCTTCAAGACAGCCCTTTGGAATTCTTTGTGGTGCACATGCTCTGATCCAATTATGTAGACCTGATTCTACCCATTTACAGATGAGGATGCTGAGTATCAGGGAGGCTCACTAACTTCACTTGGGACACCTGGGAACTAGATCATCTGACTACAAAGACCACATATTCCGCACAGCATTCTAAGAAAACACCTTTTACATGAGGGCCAGGAAATGCAAGGCTGTTATCTTTGGAATTTAGTACTTACACATTTTACCTCTATGCTTTGACTAATTTTTTTCTAATAAGAGTGATTCATTGATCTTACTTAGTCCTGCTAACCAAAGTATGACAGTTTGGCATGGTCAATCTGGCTAACTAATCTATAATAGAATTTGAACCCTCTATAATAGAATTTGAACTAATGTGCACAAGACACTAACTAAACGAATTAAATGATCCAATGTTTGCGTACAAAATCTACCAGAACTCTATTTTCACGAGAATTACCCATTTATGCATTGTTTGGGTACCATTCAGTCAGCATTTACAATATTAATGGAGGCTGCTCACACTGGTGCTCACAATTCATCAAATTCCCTCTGGAAGCTTCCTAGATTCTAGCATGCAGGGTCTGTTGATGATGTCTGTGGAGCTGACATAGCTTACTGAGACTCTCATTTGTTTTCAGTGACATGAAATCTAGACTTTAACAAATATGCCAGGAATGTACAGCTTTTCCAGGTGTAATTTGACTTTTTTTTCGTTTAATTCAAGCTCTGAAAATTATTAGATCTCGATTTAGCCCTACAAAATCACTTCACCAACATTAAAATTATGCTGCTTCTGCAATGAAAAAATAGAATGCATTTTAATGGAAGGTTTGACCTGCAGAAAGATGAATAATTTGCATCAATTTTTGTGCATTATGTTCAACTAATGAAGACAAATGTATTCAGTCATTTCAGGAGAGCTGAAGAACTGAAGGCCGGCAATTTTATGCATCTATAATGATGAATATTACAGTACTTATTATATGATGAATTGGGAGTTCTAGAAACGGATGGTGAGCAAAACAGGGAAAAAACACGCTTCTCATACTGATTTCTATTTTGATAAACACTGGCATCTGCCTTAAACAAACAACAGGCCTCCCCTAGTACCAATTCTACATCTTTCGCTTCATCATATAATGAGAAATAAAGAAGCAGGAAAATCTCATGCATTTAATATTAGAAAATAGAAGTGAAAGAAAGAAATTTCACATTTTCCACATGTCAATGTGACATACTTCTACCATAAAGAGTCAATGATACAACCTATTGTATTTTTACTTTAGGCTGATTTTTTTTTTTTAATTTTATTTATTTATTTTTTTCCCCCAAAGCCCCAGTAGACAGTTGCATGTCACAGCTGCATATCCTTCCAGCCGCTGCACGTGGGACGAGGCCTCAGCATGGCTGGAAAAGCGGTGAATCGGTGCGCGCCCGGGATCCGAATCCGGGCCGCCAGCAGCAGAGGGCGTGCACTCAACAGCCAAGCCACAGGGCCGGCCCAACTTTAGGCTAATTATGTGTAAGGGTATTATAATGAGTTAAAAATTACTTGAGAATTATTTATAGCATTACTGTTATTTTGTATTTAATAACATAAAATAATGTTATAAAACATTAGTTTGTAAAGTTAACATTAAAATCCACTTATGAAAGAAAAATGTATCCTAATATTTACAGTGAAATAAGTTAATATGGTAGAAATAAAATGCATGTTACAATTTTGTGTGTGACAAAATTGTCTTTAAATGTACCCTTACTATTAAAAGACATAATAGGTGGCCAGCCTGGTGGCGTGGTGGTTAGGTTTACGTGCTCTGCTTCAGCAGCCGGGGGTTCACAGATTCAAATCCCAGGCACGGACCTATGCACCACTCATCAAGCCATGCTGCGGTGGCGTCTCATATACAAAATAGAGGAAAATGGGCACAGATATTAGCTTAGGGCTACTCTTCCTCAGCAAAAATATGAAGATTGGCAAAAGATGTTAGCTCAGGGCCGATCTTTTTCACCAAAAACAAATAATAATAACAAAAGACATTATAAATATATCCACTTTACATTTATCTTCATCTTTACATTTCCTCTTTCTATTCTTCATGTATTACATATATTTAGTAGTTCTGTGACTATGATATGACTAATTTAATTCGGATTTGGTTCACAGAAATAATTATTCACTGACTGTTTGAAACTTCCTATTGATTTAACCCCACAAGTAAAATGGGAACACGAAAAATTATAGAAAATTTTGGCATCATTGACAATAAGCACAGACATGAGCAGAATTGCCTCCATCCCCTTCTCAGCTGACACATATTTCACCTAAGTTATTAAAGTTGTGAGGAACTAACAAATGAATGAAGTGTGCCACTAGCTCATTGTTTAAAATAGAAATAGCTTTAATGAGATTCTTCAGTCACTTCACAATATTTCTACCTAACTGAACACAGCAAAGCAAAAAATAACACCAAATGGCCCCAATGGGTTTTTTCTAGACTGCCGCTTTCCTACCAGCTCAGGGACTGCTGAGTCTGCCTAGTCCTCAAAGCGCAATATGCACTCTACATTTGAAAGAGAGAAATCAAGAAGGCGTTTAGTACGAGCGGTCAGAAGGGAGGCAATGCAGCTGAAAATGCCATTAAGTAGAAATGCTCCCTGTTCAGAAAAATAGATTATCACCTATGCTGAAAGAGGCAGGACTGCAACTGATCACACATTTCAATATTTCTTAATGAAAACTGCTGCGATTTGCTTTTTGGCTTTTATCTGATCTAGAGGGTTTTTTTTTGTTTGTTTTTTTTTAATTTTTTGAATGAAATAGAAAGTTCAGTTAACTTATTATGAGTAAGAACACCTACAACTTCAAAAATCTACCAGACAGTAAATACCACATTAAAATAACATTGCTGCAGTCAGGAAAACTATGAAAGGGATTTAATGTCACCCCAAGCTTAATTAAACCAGCTTATCCTTATTTAGCATTTACCTTCACATCATTGTTGATTGCTCCACTAAGGTATTTTTGTGTAAACAGAGCTTCCCTCATTAAATAGCTTATATCTGAGTCATTCAGCGATTTCACAACACACTTTGGGCAGTAACCATCACACTCAGAGTGATGAATGGTGGTGGAGAGGCCCCTAGATGAATCACACAGGAGGGGGCCTAGCAGGCTAAGAAGAGGATACATGGACTTTTGGGGGGAAAAAAGGAAAATACGTATACTTTTAAAAATATTTCTGATTTCCCACTCCAAAAGAGACATTTTCTGTTTTAACCTCCTGCATTTAACCACATATGCCTCTATGATATTTGGAAATCACAGCAACAATAAAAGCAAGGAAAAGGGAGTTCCCCTCTTTGATCACATTGACAATATTAGTGAAGATCAAATATTCATTATGGGTTATGGCTTCTGCAGATATAAACTCAAAATCCTGAGGAGTTTCTGGAACTGCTCTAAATTTCCAGAACCTAAGCCCATATTGCTCTGCTTTGAATGTACTTATCTCATTAACTCTTGCCAGGAAAAGACAAAGACTTCAAAAAACATTTTTTCACACTTAAATGCATTCTTTTTTTTTTTTTTGGTTTATGATTAAACGAAAAAAAAAATTTTTTTTTTTTTTTGGTGAGGAAGATTGGCCCAGAGCTAACACCTGTTGCCAATCTTCCTCTTTTTGCTTGAAGAAGAGTAGCCCTGAGCTAACATCTGTGCCCATCTTCCTCTATTTTGTATGTGGGTTGCCACCACAGCATGGCTTGATGAGTTGCGCAGGTCTGCGCCTAGGATCTGAACCTGCAAACCCTGGGCCATTGAAGTGGAGTGCGCTGAACTTAACCACTGCACCACCAGGCTGGTCCCTAAACGAAATTTTAAAACTAAGTAAACATAATGTATTACAAATACTCTTCAATGTACTTGAATATTAAAAGGCAAATGCTAAATAGCTAGTTGAGAAATGCAGATTATGATGTTGGTGGAAAGTTTATGGGAAGTCAGAATCTCATTTAAGTACTAGAGCTGCTTGGCATTGTGCTTATATTAATGACTAAATAAATATAAATAATTCATGAAGCCATATTTCTTGCAGAGGTATGAAATGGCAAATCATAAATTATTGCCTGAAATCTTTTCCTCAGAAGTAAAGTATCTGAGGGAGTGAAGTGGGAAATGCCTCTTTCTAGAATATTCTTCTTTAATGAAGTTTTATAAGAGAATTAAGACTCCTCATAACATACTGAGTCTCAAAATCATTTTAATTTTATGTTATATTATGAATGAATAAAATATAAATCACTAAAGTTAAGAATTTAATATTACCAAGTGAAAGAGAAGAAAACAAGTTATCTAAACAAGAGAAACCAAAGGTCTATTACAATACCTGCAGGTGAGTGATTGGAATTTTCATTGCTTTAAACCTAAATTACTGTGGTCAAATTTATCTCATTCAAAATTAGGCTAAAAACAAAATACATGTTAAATGCATTAAATAATATTTTTAGTAATAATGAGACATTTTAATAAATTTAAATTCAATATTATTTGGCAATGAAAATAAAGAAGAATGTGCTAAAATATTCTTCCTGGTCTATAACTTTGCTATGTCAAAGAATTATTCAGATCTTTTGAATTTTTTTTAATAAGTACTGATAATTTTACATTAAAATTCCAAGAAAGGCCTTACAAAAATTTGAAATTTATCATGTGCAATGGCTTAATTTTAAAAAATTCATTTTAATGAAAACACAAATATATTACACTATTACACCACACTAATCTACACACTGCAAAGAAATGATTCCACTTAGGAATATAATCCAACTTGATTTCTACAAGTTTCTCATGCAAGTGACCTTGCCAATATCAATGAATATATTCTGTAATAACTCAGCTTTCTTCAGAAGGGCAAAAGTTGATCTAATCAGCCAAGAGTTGAACAGATAAAAGGAAAAAAATTTACATCCTAAGGCTTATAGTTTAATTTGTTTTATTCTCTCAGCTTATCTATAAGATAAGCTTTAAATTAGAGGAAATAGAAATTCCAAGTGCTGTACCCAGTATTTTCCTCAATTTAAAAAGTTACTTTAAAAATACAGTTTATTAATATTTTGAATTGTTTTATATTTTCCTTAATAAGTCAATACCTTTCAGCAAACAGTGTCAGGGGTAGGGAGGGATCAAAAATTGCTCTTGGTGTGGTTTCAATAAACTCTAACAGAGAACTTCCTTAAAACTGATTCAACTATATTACCTTTCTTTTTTTTAAAAAATAGTTTTCAGATCTGAAATACCCCAGTGGATTTTTGAAATTTGTATAATAAACTATTTTGATCTACTTTTAGCAAGCATTTCCTCAAAGCAAGACAGTATGAAAGATTCATTCCTCGTACAATGGTACATTGTATTTATAAAATAAGCAAACAAACAAAAAACTCAAGTTTAATATTTTATATTAAGTATCAGTCAAAATTATCTATTTTAGAAATTTTGAAATTATGAGTGCTATTATGTAATTGTCATTAATGAAAAATATCTGTGCTATACTCCAAAGTTCTCACACGTCCTCTGCAAATCTTACTCAAATTCTTGCTATCCTGGATTATTCAAGTTTAATGAGGTCATCACATTTCATAATGTAAGATGCCATGCTTAGCATTAGCTCTAAAAGTTATTTGTTTTCTCTGTTTGTAAATATTGCTGCACCATCCAGATGTAGAATGCATTCATTCAACAAATAATAATTGAGGGTCCACAGAGTGCATGCGCTTTTGTTGTGTGGACTTTCAACAACAACAAAGAGACAACAATCTCTGCCCTCCTCCAGATAACGTAAACCAGAAGAGGATGGTAAAAATACACAGGAATCTCATTCCTTTCAGAAACAACACTGAAAAATGCATTTATTTGCTCTAGCTCTTTCCAAATGAAACTATAAGGCCACGAGAGCCGAACAAATTGCTGCTTCCACCCCTCAGAAGTGATTAAGGTGTGCCTAATTTTTTAAATTTGTTCTAAGACATCAGCTAATCACATTTCTCCATAAAGTTTCTAGCCCAATTTAGACCAAACTCGAGGACTCTGTGAAGCATTTCATCTGAAAAATTATTATAAGTTTAGCATTTAAATAGACCTTCGATTTTTCTAGTATAACCCTCTCATTTACTAATTTAAAAAAAATAGAAATCTAGATGTCATAAATTTCAAGTGACTCATCCAAGATCACAATAAGTGACAAGGCTAAATCTAGAATATCAGAATGCAGAATACTTCTGATGATACTTTCTAATAGCACATTATAAGCCTCTTTCTAAAATATCAATTTGCTTATGTAACTTCATAAAATGAGCACAAGTACACGTGAAAAGTTAGCAAATTTGCTCATCACAAATTCCAAACAAATGGTACATGAACTCAAGAAGTTGTTGTGTTCATTATGTAATTCTTACTGAGGGACAGAACCATAGCTGATGTAACTATGGAGACTGCCCTGGTTTGAGCACCCCATCAACACAAGACTATGGCAATAAACCCACCATATTGTGAATATAAATATAATTTAACATTTTGAAAAGATATACTCCTTAAGCTATAATTAAGAAAACTCAGGGCTGGCCCAGTGGCTTAGCGGTTAAGTGCGCACGCTCTGCTGCTGGCGGCCCGGGTTCGGATCCCGGGAGCACACCTACGCACTGCTTCTCCGACCATGCTGAGGCCGCGTCCCACATACAGCAACTAGAAGGATGTGCAGCTATGACATACAACTACCTACGGGGGCTTTGGGGGAAAAAATAAATAAATAAAAGTTAAAAAAAAAAAGAAAATTATTTTTATGCATTTAAAATATATCAAAATTAATTATAAAACTTTTGAATTAATATATGCATTGGCATAACAACAGCAAGGCTTTGGGAGGTCTTTACATGGGGGAGGCAATAATGGGGGTTCATTTTGTGTGGAGAATTTAAAAACAATAATAGTATCAACTATCACCATGCACTGGCAAGTCGAAACGTGTCAAAAATACAATATTCTTCCCTGAAAATATCTTTTATTCATCTAAGATCTGAACAATCACTGTTGAGTTTTAACAATCCAACTCTTATTGAGCTTTGAATTCACATATATTTATTTCTTATTCTTGTACTCTACTTGGAAATTAATCTAGAGAATTCTTATTCTACAGTTCACCCCCAATACATGTGGGCTCAGCTACACTTGCATACTTTGGGAGTAATAACTCAAGGTTCTGCTTTTTTTTCATTTGTATAATAACCGTGGAATCATTAAGTATACTGTGCAAATGCAGGGATATGTAGCATTATAGGACCTAGTGTCTCAAAATTCTCTCAAAGTCAGTTCAAACTATTTTAAACTATAATGAACTGCAGAGGACTTTACCAAATATAATAGAACTCAATGTTGAATTTTTTTGGAAGTTATTATGGCAGAAAATTTTTGGACTTCTTAGACATTTGAAAGCTGGTGGAAATGATCCCAAAGAAACAAAGACATGCATCATATTTCAGTGTCTGGACTGTCTTATGAAATGAGATGTTTATGAATCTGTGCCAAACTTTCAACTATTGTATATACATTAGTTCATTTGAAAGAAAGTTTTCAAAATTAAAATTAATAAAATTATGAGTGAAGATAAATTGACAAATGACTATACTATTTATTAAACACGAATACACAAAAATCGGTTTTGACCCAATCATTGATAAATTTGCAGAAGTTAAGGCTCAAAAAAATTATAGTGTTATTTTTTTATTACTGTGATAGGCCAGTGAGTAGCTATAAGTATTTTTCCCTTTCTTTCAAAAAACACATTGATATAATTAAAACATGTTAATCTGTTATTTTTTTCTTTTGTACAGTATTAGTTTTCTGTTTCTTCTGTAACAAATTACCACAACTTAGTGACTTAAAACAACTCAAATTTATTATCTCATAGTTCTGGAAGTCAGAAGCCCTAAAAGTGAGGGGTCTGCAAAGCTGCATTTTTTCTGGGACCTCTAGGAAAGAATTTCTTTCCTTCCCTTCCATACTAACTTCTAAAGGTCCTCTGCATGTCTTGGCTTGTGGTCCCTTCCTCTATCCTCAATGCAGCAGGCAGAATTTTCAAACCTCTCTTAATATCTCTCTGTATGTATCTAGATAGATCTAAATAGATAGATATAGAGAGAAAGATCTTTCCCCCTCCCCCACCATGGTCTGAACGTTTGTTTCTGCCCCAAATTCATACACTGAAACCTAACCCCCAATATGATGGTATTTGGAGGTGGGGCCTTTGGAAGGTAATTAAGTTATGAGGGTGGAGCCCTCAAGAATGAGATTAGTGCTCTTATACAACAGGCTCCAGAGAGATCCCCTGACCTTTCTGCCATGTGAAGATACAGTGAGGAGGCAGATCCTCACCAGACACTGAAAAGGCTGGCATTTGGATCTTGACTTTCAGCTTCCAGGATTGCGAGAATAAAATTTCTGTCATTTATAAGCCACCCGATCTCTGGTATTTTGTTTATTTTCTTATAGCTGTGCTACTGGACTAAGACATTCTTTCTCTCACTTCTTCTGTCATTATGTCTCCTTATCTGTGACTCTGACCCTTGTGCCTCCTTCTTATTAGGACTGTTTTGATTACATTGGAACCATCTGGTTAATCCAGGATAATCTCCCCATCTCAAAATCTTTAACTTAATGACATTTGCAAAGTCCCTTTTACCATATATGGTAACATATTAACAAGTTTTGGAGATTATGCCATAGGGGAACCATTATTACGTCCACCATCTGTACACATGTACTGTAATATGGTGTAATTATGCATTTATGCATATATTCATATATACACATTCATATTTATTATACATATATATGAAATTCAATAAATCAAAATTCTCATTATTTGTCTTTCTGGTAATTATCATCCTTTATTTCATTTCATGATTATTATGGAAAATAGTTTATCATATGGAAGAAAGGAGATGTAATCCTAGGGGCTGGCCCGGTGGAGCAAGCGGTTAAGTGCGCTTGCTCCGCTGCAGCAGCCCGGGGTTCGCCGGTTCGGATCTGGGGCGCGCACCGACGCACCGCTTGGCAAGCCATGCTGTGGCAGCATCCCATATAAAGTGGAGGAAGATGGGCATGGATGTTAGCCCAGGGCCAGTCTTCCTCAGCAAAAAGAGGAGGATTGGCAGATGTTAGCTCAGGGCTGATCTTCCTCACAAAAAAAAAAAAAATTAATCCTAGGTGTCAAATATTCTAGGTATGTTATTGGTAAATAGTCTACTATATGTACTTCTCTTAAATAAAACAAAATACATATTCATGGGAACCATTTGTGCCTCATTCTTTTAGTTAACTTGCTAAGTCAAATACTATACTCATAAGCCACAAATCCGAAAAAATAGAGTTGCAAAAACTTTATTTTACTTACAAAACATTTTTTAAATGTAGGATTGAAAAGGCTCTTTAGGGGGATATCGTGAGATTTTTCAACACTGATAGAGTAAAAATGTCTACTAAACATTTTGGTAGAAATCAATTTTTCTTTTGTCACTTATCCATTTAGAAGCAGATGTCTAAATTGCTTCCCTGATTTTATACAGTAACAGAACCAAGATGCATTCATTCGTAATGGCTTATGGAGGCACTGTTTTACCCCATTCACACAGCAACTAAGATTAACGAGCAGAGAACAAGTGGCTGACATAAAACCTACCCATGGGGGTGCCAACGCCGTAACCTTTGGAGTCTATAAGGCCGCCAATCTGTGTCAGGTTACAATTCCGCTGGGTAACAAACTCGATGGTTGTTGACTCCATTAGGAAAGCATAATCAGAGGTGAGGACTCGCTGGATTCCTTCTTCATTACTTTTGACGAGCACTGACTGCCTCCGGCTACTCATAAAGGCCCACATTTTGTCATATGTGGAGATTTTTGATTTCTGGGGAAAAATAAAATACATAAGAAAGATATTCCTTAGTTTCCATGTGATCCTACAATATTTAGATGGAACCGACTACATTTAGTTTATTCATACTACCTTATAGTTGTATCATTAATAATAGCGATATCTAAACAGAAAAAAAACCAAAATCTGTTTTAAAAATTTTCTTATAGCAATTTCTCATCATTTTTCCAGATACAGTGCAGATTTACTTAACAAATGCATCAAAAATGTCTTAATGTTCAAAAATGCACAACTAGTAAGTCACAGAAAGCAATAGAAATAAAGAAAAGAAACAAGATTAATAAGAAGGGTCTTTTGTGCTTATATCTCACATGAGTATCTCATGTGTATAATTTTATCTTTCAACATTATAACATCAGTTTAGAAGAGACAGACACTGGCCACAGATTGACACTTGTAAAATTTCATGAGGTTTGTTGATTTTTTCCCCAGTTTGGTTGACTATAAGACAGATGTCACATTAACCCCCGAGGACACACGAAGATATAGGTTGAAGAGATGAGAAGAATATTGTTACAAGTAAGGACATTACGAATAAGGATGACTATATTTCCACGGAGACACAATCCATACACCACAGAACTTCTTTTAGCTTGCCTCAAGACAACATGAAACCCATCATTCATGTCTACTAACCAACTAAAGATTCTTGGACAAATAAAATTGATAGGTTTTATATTCAACTGAAAATTCTCAGTAGGGTTTTACTAGAATTTCATTACCAAAGGAAAGAAATGGGTTTTGTTTAAAAGGCACTGGTAAACACACGTGTGAAAAGGTTAGCATCTGCTTATGGAAAGCTCATCTGTGAAACCCTCACTCTAGTTTAATTCTCATGCAAATGCAAAAAAGTGAAAAAAAAATACCAAAGCTATAAACACTAGGAGGATATTCATCATACTGGTTGCACTTTATAAAAAGCCAAAACTGTTTTCAAACAAATAGATAGGCAATCTTTTTACAGCTTAAGCATGCTTTTAGTTCTGTATGTGCCAGGTCATAAACATGATATTACCACTACTTCCATTTAAAGGCTGGTGCACAATAATATTTAGAAAAATTACAGCACTATTCCAATGATAAAGTGGGAAGAAAACCCCTAACTTTACTGGGGAAAAAAACTAAAGGTACGATGAGTGCTTTATATGTAAAAAACCAGTATAGCATTAGGGCTAAGAGAGGGTAGAAATGCAAATGTTTGCTCTCCAGTGAAACCAAAACACGCTAAAAGGCCAATGGCTTGAAGTTTCAAAGAGAACAGCTAAAACACCTAGAATAAGATTGTCAGGATTACAAATTTGGGCTGCTATGGTGGCATGTCAATTGTTCTCAAGTAAAATAATCAAATGTTGGGAACAGAAAAGAGAAATGAAAGAAATATTTAAGGTTATGATGACATTTTTATTGGAATAATTAAGACCAATAGTGAGATTTTGCACAGGCTCATTTGGCTATCCAAATCAGTGACATAACGAGGATAGCTAAAACAAGTTCACGTCCTTTCAAAGGTAAAGAACTTTTCTCCCAATGTTTTGAGTTGAGTGAGGCCTAAATACAAAATACAATCAAAATTAGAGCTCACCTGCAGATTAAATGGATTTTATGTAAAAAAAATAAAATAGGACATAGTTTTTGATTTAGTGACATAGTTTTTGATTTAGTGAATGTGACTGATGATTAACACAATTCCATAAATAACACTAAAAATTTACGTAATCAAAACTGCACACTCATCATTTGACAATTTAAAATGTAACATCTTTAATGGAGAGTGATAGTGTAATATCACAACATGGGTGTACTCTTTGAGGCCAAAGCCAAGCAGAGAGATAAAGTGCACAAAAAGTTACTTTTACCTGTATGGGCCATAAATTGCCTAAATTCTCTGCTTTGTTTCAGTTATAAGAACATCAGGAATCAATGTTTTATTGCTTTAGTTACTTGATTTCCAATTCATAACATGTTCCATCCATTGAAGAGTTAATTTTAGTAAAACTTGAGGACTAGTATTTTTGTTCCAAAGAGAGGGGAAACATAATTTTTGCAATGGCACTAATCATTTAAATAGTACGATTATGTCTTTCTCTTCTTTTAATATTAGGAGTAGTACTTTCTAATTTAAACATTATATAAAACAAACAATTTTAAAGAAGAGAATTACATTTTTTAACAGTTATTAATATTTTGCTGTGGTTAATGTAGCAAATACATCAAACTTTTTTATACAACTGAAAACCACAAAGTAAGAAATATTTATAATCTATACTATACATATTTATAGCTTAATTTTAAATTAATGTGAAACATAGTATTATTTTACATTTAAAACATCTAATCTAGAATACTAACCTTTAATTAACAAAATAAGGATTTTACAAAATACATTTTCATATAAAATTCTTGGAACACTTCCCTACACTGATTTTCTATTTCTATGAGCACTTCCTAGAAACTACTATTTATACTCATTTTGAAACTAATCATTTCCCGGCTTCCATTGTTATTCAAATATCTCTTATTGATTTATTTCTAATGTTCAGTAATCTACTATCTGTGATTTTTATGCAGCTTCACTCATCTTTCCTTTCTGCAGAAGATAGAAATATTTTTATTATTCTTATAGTTGCAGAAAAAGTTTAGATAGAAAAGTCACACAAATTGTTTTGTTTCTCATAATAAAAATAAAAAAACAAATAAGAAATATTTCAATTCAGAAATATTGACTCTGCTCGTCACACACATTTTATGTGGCTTGTTTTGTTATCATTCTTTGACCACAATTTCCAATTTAGAGCAGTTACTTCTTTGCACCTCCCAATCATAACTGTAAAACATAAGTCTGTGCAGAAAAGATATGGGAGATATGATTAAAAGCCATCACTACCTCTGTAGACTGCGTGTGTGTGTGTGTGTGTGTGTGTGTGTGTGTGAGAGAGAGAGAGAGAGAGAGAGAGAGAGAGAGAGATGCTGTTCACCTCTTATCCATTTCTACAGAAAGTTGAAAAGGAGGACTAACCTTTAGCATCTCCTGGCAATTTTATTACTTCTATTATTTTTAGCAGCGAAGAAAGTATAGTGCATCACCAGTTTAAAAACAAAGGTCTGCATGAATTTTACTGAAACCCTTAAATTTGAAGCAGCTAAGATGGTTTATAAAGTACTTGAGCAAAGTATTTGAAACAAACTCTTAGGCTGAATATGAAGCTTACGATGCTTTTTTCTCTATAAATCAGACCACTCAAAATTAATTGATTACCTATAGTTTAACACATAGATAAACTCTAAATAACGTATGACTGAGTTGGAAGTAATTTGGAAGTAAGTTGGAAGTAATTCTATATTTCTTATTAATGTAATATATGTTCTAAGCCACTTAATCTCTTTGAATTTCAGTTTACATAATAGGCAAATAGCTTTGACAAACTCACAGAGTTTTTGTGAGGATCAAATGAGACGCTACATGTAAACACACTATGCAGTAGTAAGATATTTTTGTAATTTAATTATTTTTTAAAAAGAGAACATACTGCTATCAAATACTTGTGTGTTATTTTTCTTAAAAAATACCAAGAACTCTAGCAAAGATGGCAGGTTGAATATCATCTTTGAACATGTGTTTTCTCCTGTGGTGTGAAACCACAAGGCAAAAGAGAATGGGACAAGGTGCAACAGAAACAAAATTTTTGAAGCTGAAAAGCATAGATGAATTGTAACTGAGTTAACCAACCTTTACAACCCCTCAACCCTGCAAACGATTCGGAGATCGGCAGTTCCAAATCCCTCTCAAAGCCAGAATGATCAAAGGTCTAACAAAAGCAGAATTTATTGAAAGACTGTCTTAAAAACAGTTAGATCCTTAGAGCTACTTCCTATCTCTGAGCAGCATTGTGACTGCTCCATCCCACCCAAGCAGAGGACTAGAGGTTTTATTCTCTGGAGAGGAAACAAAAGCACACTGGATACAGTTGAGCCAGGGGAGGAGGCCATATTGAAACCAGAAGGAATAAGTTGAACTTTATAACCAATGTTGAGACCCGTCAGTCCTGTATTTGCCTTGGTTCTTAGAATTCCTCCACTAAGGATAATGGAAGATTTTCTTCTAGCAAAACTGAACTGCTCCAGAGAGATAATAATGCTATTAACAATAGCGGTTAACATTAATATAAAGAAAAGCATGCGCCAGACATTATTCTAAATTACTTACAAATATTAAATCATTTAATTTTTGCAGGGATTCTATTAGGTGGTAGGTATTTTTGTCCCCATTTTACAAACAAGAAAACCAAAACACAGAGAGGTTAATCATTTGCCTAAATTCACGTGACTATGTTGTGGCAAAACCAGGAATCAAACATGGATAGAGGAGCTACCGAGTTCATATTTTTAATCATTGTACTATATCAACTCTGTTCTAAAGACACATATCATGGATTCCCAACAAAATGACCCCCTATATCACTCTATAGTGAAGCTGACAGTTTTTCAGCCTTGAGTAAGCACCCAGAGCTTGTAGTGAGCCTTTTAGAGTCTATTATATATCATCAAACAGCCAACGATAACCAGACAATTGAAGGGATCCTCTAAAATGAAATATAAAGGCGAAAGCAAACAAAATGGCATAAATGTCCTCAGAGAGGTAAAAGATACTGCACAAATGCAAAAAAAAAAAAAAAAAAAAAAATTAAATGGACTCTGTTGAAACAAAATACATTCAGACAACAAATACACGTTAAAAATATGATAGAAAAAATGAAAACATTACATGAAATGTTAGGAAACAAAGTTAAAGAAATCTCCAGAAAAGGAGAAGAAAAAATTAAAAAGACAGAAGGAAGGAAAGAATGCCCTGAGGAACTAACAAGAACTGATAACTGAAGGATGATTCCATGTCAATCACATAATGAGAGGTCAAGAACTTTCCTGACAGAGAGAAAAGCAGTTAAGAGATGCTACCTTGGACATGAATTTGATGGGTTGGGGTAATTGAAGGAAGTACTCGTTGGCTGGGGCACATAGAGTCAAGAAACATGGTGCTAGAAGATGACAGAAAAATCGATAAGGGATGACCAAGATGGTTCTACTGTTTCCCTCAGTTTTCTAAACTTTAGACAGGCTTCTTCCCACCTCAGGTCCCCTGACTGCTCTCTTATCCTGGCCCTTCCAGAATTCAGATGGTCTAACCACTGAAGCCCATTCCTTCTCTTTTCTTAGATCATTTACCTTAGAAAATATGTAATTGTAAATTCTTCTTTTGCATCTTTGCAATGTAAATATTTTTAAAAGCCTTTTGTCAGTGTTACAACCCAAGGCTGTCTTTCTCAAGGACCTAGGAGCCATCTTTTTGAAATGTAATCATCAAAGAAGATATCACCCAGTCTCTGTGGGAGGGTACGAACCTAACTTATGTGAGCACCTTGCTCCAGCTTGTAAAACTACCTCTTGTCATGATGACACTAGAAGTTTATTTTTCCTTTGGGTAAGGCTAATTAGCAAACACAGATGGCTATGATGCTCCCCACCACAGCTCCTAAAAACTCTCCTGTCTTGGGGCTGGCCCGATGGTGTAGTGGTTATGTTCACGCACTCTGCTCCAGCAGCCTGGGGTTCGTGGGTTCGGATTCCGGGTGCAGACCTACACACCACTCATCAAGGCATGCTGTGGCAGCACCCCATAACAAAGTAGAGGAAGATTGGCACAGATGTTAGCCCAGGCACCATCTTCCTCAAGCAAAAATAGGAAGATTGGCAACAGATGTTAGCTCAGGCATCATCTTCCTCAAGCAAAAATAGGAAGATTGGCAACAGATGTTAGCTCAGGGCCAATCTTTCTTATCAAAAAAATAAAGCAAAACACAAACCTCTCTCATCTTTAAAAACTCTCACTCCAGCCCTTAAAAACTCTCCTATTTCAGTGGAGTTGAACTCAGACTAAGTTCTGGCCTCTCTCCCTCACTGCAATAGCCTTGAATAAAGTCTTCCTTGCCTATTTAAATTTATCCAGTGCATTTCTGCTTTGACAGGACCAAGCCACTCTTCTATTTAAAATATGTGTATTAAATTCCTCTAATATGTTGGGGACAATTCTAGATATTGACTTGGTTCCAGATATTGGAAACAGTTAACGCAAGGACATCATGGATATTTGCCTTCATTACTGGAGCAATGAGAAGCCAGAGCAGGTATGAAGCAGATTGGGAATGCAGTCACATTCGCATTATGACAAGATCACTAGGTTGCTATGTGGAGAACGGATCAGCAGTGGCAAAGGTCAACACAGGAAGATCATTTAGGAGCACATAGCGCAGTCTAGATAAAAAACAGTACATGTACTAGGAAAGTGGTGTTGGAGATGGGGAGAAAGCTAAGAATTCAAGAGATGTGTGTGTATGCGTGTGTGTATGTAATGGAAAATACTTGGTCATTATTGGAATATAGAAGGTAAAGAAGAGGCTTAGGTTTCTTAGGTAACTCCTTGGTTTCTGGGTTAAACTTGAAAGGCACTGAGAGAGAGAAAAAGCTGAAAGAAGATCAAGTTTTTTTGGGGAAAGATCATACCTAGGAGTTGGAGGTATCCAAGGAACATCTAAATGGATCTGTCATGTGAAGTTAGATATGTACGTCTAGAGTTTAGTGGACAGGTCAAGGCTAAAAACACAGATTTCAGAGTCAACTGGGATATAGACGACAAGTAGTGGATGGATGAGAAAAAGACTACAGAGGAAGAGGAGTCTTTGGGTCAAGCTTTGTGCAATTTTGAATTTCAGTGGCTGGCAGAGAAGATTGAGTCTGCAAATGAGAGAAAAAAGAGTGAACAGAGATTAAGGAAGAAAATCTGGAAATTACGGTGCTGCACAAATCAAGGCAAGGAAATATTCAGTGAGGAAGTGGTCACCTGCAGTGATTTGCCAAAAAAATGCATACAATAGGAACTGAATAATGTCCTTTGGATTCGGCAACAGAGAGTTGCTTGGTTGTTTTAGCAAGAGCTAATTTAGTGGAATGAAGTACTTAGAAGTCACATTGAAGTAGATTAAAGAAATATTTGGAGAAAGTAAAATGGAGCCAGTAAATGCCAAAAAAGGAAAAAAAAAAATCAGAAAGTAAGACTCTGAAGAAGAGGAGATCCAGGGCAGTACACAGAAGAATATTTTGGTTTAAGTAAGATTTCCAAAGATTTAAGAGATTTGAGCATATTTAAATGACAGTGGGGGAGGCTTCAAGAGAAAAGAGAGGTTTAACATGCCAGAGAAAGAAAGAACATTCAATAAGCAAAGTTTCTAACAAGGTGAGTCTCAAGCAGAATAAAAGAGGATTTAAAACTCTGCAATTGGCTTGACCTCTGAATTCAAAATATTTGTATTAAACACATGCAGAACTATACTTACACTAAGTTCTACCATATAAGGAGGAAATAAGAATCTTTAGCTAGATCTGTTTTTAATAAAATAGAAAATGCTGAACATTTCAAAGCAAAATAGACTATAGGATCTCTAAGGTTAAAATCAATTGATGGAAGCTGTACAAGTTAAAGATTAAGAATCAAAACGCATTTAAGATCAGTTAGGAGGTAATTAAAAATAAAATTAATAAACACATATGTGTATGTTGCGTGTGAAAATTATATGTAAACTGAGAAGAAAGGACATATCAAGTTACAACATGAACTGAAGATTGTAGGGGGAAGACATGGCCTGTTGAAAGAACCACCTGTACGATGTTTTGCTCAATCTCCTGTGACTATGGTTAGTTTCATTCAGTGCAGTAGCTTATGGTCTTTGCCAAGGGATGTGATAAAACTGCGTACGGGAACTATGCTGCTGAGCTAAAATGTAGTCTTTGAAGGTCCTCTGACCACAATGATGCAGAGAAGTGAGGACCAAGATAGAACCCAGGAGAGACTCAGGAACCGGGACACAGCTTGGCCCTGTGCATTGCTGCTGCCAAATTGATTAGACAAGACTTTCCAGAAGGATGTATAAAAAATGAAAGTCAGGTAATAAGCTAAGCGTGAAATAACATAATTCTCTGTAAGGAGAGAACTGAGATAATGACAAACTAGAGCATAACAGAGAAGCTACTTAAATAGAGTGTAGCCAAGAAAAAGAAGTATTGAATTAGTGGGAGAAAAAAACATAAAGAGCATCTTGTTTTACTCCTTTACTTCACAGATGAGAAAACAAAGGCTACTTGCTAAGAGAAAAAAATTACCGGTGAAGGCAGATAGATAAAGAGAAAAATGACAATAGCATTTATGACATCATGATTTTATGGAAGAATTTTAATTATATAATAAGATAACTTATTTGGCAAAAATATAAAACATCCCTAAGTATTATTCTTACAGTTATGGTGCACATAGTAATTTAGATAGATAAGGTCAAGCAAATAAATTAAATCATGTCTCAGAGATATTGCTTGAAATGCATATGAAAATCAAAGCATTACAGAGGAAAAATATATTTAAAATTTTCTAAATAAAACCATCTTATTTTCTCACGCGACTTACCCTGTCACACTGAATACTAGAATCAATTTCGTTCTTTCTTTTTTTTTGTGCCCCACATTAAAGACACTTTCCTTTCTATGTTACATCAGGAGGATTTAGGATGTCAATATTCAGCAGTGTTTATTTTATCAAAATGCTGAGGCTTGTAAGCTGATTTGATTTTTGCTGCATCAGCACAAAACCAATAAAACCAGTCATAAGGCACTGTCTTTTTATAATGGCAGTTTTCATGGGCTATGAAACATCAACAAAAGGATAAAAGAAAAGTTTCTTGTCGAGAATAAACTTACAAAGAATAAGAAATACAACACTTTTTGAAATTCACAGATGCCAAATGATTTTGTGCTTTAAAAAGAGCATTCAGTGCAAATACTTAAAATATTTTAAACACATAGCTAATGATTTAAAATTTAAGGATATATTAGTTTTAGTTTCTGACAGAACTCTAAATAAAGTTTGCAACCTGAAATTATTCGGCCTTTGCAGATTTCAAATAACTAATGGGTTTGGGGCAACATTTTTCCTGAACATTTTAGTAAGAGGTTTTGAGAACTGGTAAGATGTGAGTGTAAGGATAGTGCTTTGACATTTTCTTTCTATCCCTTCCAAAATGTTCTGAAAGCTAGTAAAGTAAGGGTTACTCTTATAGCGCCCGCATAGACCTTCTTTCCTCTAATTGGGAGCAACGTATTTTATAAATACAAAGCCGTCTTCTTTTTAAAAAATATCTTTGGCTTAAATTGTTTTAGTACACAAATAATTCTTCACTTCTGTTCATTTTGCTTGCTGTCAAATACAAATTAAAATTTAGGAACCACCTTGTGCTCATTGGACCTGTTTTTACAAACCTGTCAGATAGCCTAAAAAATGATAAGAAAATAACCTTATCCATATTTGTGTGATCTCTGAAAGCAAACATCTAAAATTAACTTTTTCAGTATGTTCTAGAGGAAAGTTTATTTCCATGAATGAGATGGAAAACCCTCAATAATAATCTTGTTTGAAATATCATAACCACAAAGCATCAACAGTACAAAGAAAATTCAGTATTATTTTGTAATATAGTTTGTTATACATAATATTAAAAGTGTTGAGTGCAACTCAGATGCTTTAATAAGTTAACTAGGTGGTACAACAACCAAAACATCCTGAAGTAACCTAAAATACTTTATTTATTTTAGGAACCCATTTCTTTTGATTTAAAAAATAAATATTCATGAAAAAAATGGTTTATCTTCTAAATCATAATGTCTGGTAGAATTAGTTGAACTTTGGTGTAAGGAAGAAAATGGTGAAATTTCTAAAAGAAGAGGCAGTAATTGCTGACCATTTTTTATAATTACCAAAGTAAATTAGATGGTATTTGGCACTTATTCAAATTACTCCTTTTCAATAAATTCCACATGACTCATTTTGTTTCTGATATTAACTTAAATATTTTGTTATAAATGCTGTAATAACCTTTCTTATTTTGTTATGAAAAACTCACATGTAATAGTCCATAATATGTGGTTTGAAAAAAGCCCATACCAAGGTCTCCCTTGGTAAAGGAGAATTTGGCTGAGATTTGCATTTTAATTTTTTATTACAGTAAATAAATTACCAACAATACTGGAACATATGTGCTAGGTAAGAACAGCTGAGTCCTATCTGGACTCATCTGACCTTGGTCACTGGGAAATTAGAGTTAATTCAGGAAAACAGGACAGAAGCCATATGTGGTTCATATCAAAGGTGGATCTGAGGCTAGTGCAGTGATCTGAAAGCATTTGGTTGTTAGCAAACCTGTCACTCCCTGGAATAATTCTGGCAGTTTTATCTCAAAGCATCTGCAATCTCCTAAAACAGGATATTTGAAGGGAAAGACAATGAAACAGAGAGAATTGCTCTTCTCGGTGTTACTGAGAGTTAAGAGAGGAAAAAGAGAGAACATTATGACTGAGCATAATATGATGAGCAGCAAGTTTAAAATGATTTGGTGCAGTTAAAGGCAGTTCTCTTTTTTAGGTAGTTGAACCAGTATTTGATAGTTCATTCTGCACTATTCGGAATCATTGATAATGAGTCCTCTGGTCATTGCATTTTATTCTTTAAATGAGGTATCTTGAACTTTCTTGGTCAAATGTTTTCTTGTTACAAATAACAGTTATCAATAATATATTTTACTTTCATTTTGCCAAATTTAACTAAAATTAGAAAACTTCACTGGGTCAATGGAGAACCTCGAATAAGCCACAATTTCTTGGCTCTATCTAATAAAAAGTTTCCCTACCAATTTCACAGAAATGTTATGAGAAATAAATGAGAAAAATTCATATAAATTTACTCTGTCAAGCTATAAAGCTCTCTAAGGCCATAAGGATTTTATTCTTATTGCATGTTTAATGTAATCAATCAATGGAGAAGCATAGTAACTCTATGTTATGACTGTAGCATATGCCCACTACATTCTGATACGTATGCCTTTTCCTTTAGTATAAGTAATATTTTTTAAGAATATGGAAACATGTTACCTTTCCACCCCTAAAACCTGACTTAATAGCCCTAGTGAGCAAAATTAGCACAAGTACCCTAAGCACTTGCTGATGGTGGGTCATTAACCAACATGGACCACAACGCACGACTTTTCCTGGTGTGTAGCCTCAGGGACACAAAAGTTTTATTTTAAATTTCAGCTCGTTCTATTCAACGATTCACTTGCTTACTTGTTCATTCACCTGTTCTTTCATTCTAATATTTGTTGACATCAGCTCGGTGTAAAGTACTGTGCGTGGCACTGCCTAGGCAGAGACTAACCAAAAACAAATCATGGCCCCCATCCTTGCAAAGCTCAAAGTCTCACCTCGCATGACACGTAAACTAAGAATTATAAAATGGTGTGACAAATGCCATGACAAATGACAGATGAGATGTAACCTAAATTGACGAGGGGAAACATGACAAAGTCAGTTGAAGTAATTCCCACTCCTTTAAGATTCAAATTCAAAGACAGTTTTGCTGAGTCTCTCACTCCTGTCTGTAATCAAAATTCTGCATTATGAATGGATGTGGCCAAAAAAAAAAAGCAACATTTGAAACTCTTAAAAGAATTATTGTTCTCATTTTTCCAGCACCTTTTCTAGGGTTTCTAAACTTTATTGGGAGATAATGTAAACCTTATCAAAATATTTTAAGGATTATATGCATATATATATCATATCCATGGGATATTATATATCATTACAAATACATATATATCTGTAACCTTATGGTCATTAAAATATACACAAAATGGTATATTTTTCTACCATTTGCTGTAACTTTATATATATTAAAATATACACAAAATGGATGTTTGTTTCTAAATAGTAAATAAATGGCCTAGTTGGGTCCTAGGGATCTGAGGGAGAAGAGATGAACAGCTCTAACCACATCTCCACCTACTGGCTGGACAAGCCTATTTGATCACAATAATCACGAATTTAATATGTATAAAGTAATTGCATCGATGGTTACGTGAATTGTTGATCTGAGGTACATTTTAATTAGAAAAGCCACACTCTAACCTAGGGGCTTGCACTTGCCATTTTCTCTCGCTGGAAGGAACTTCCTTTGCGTATCTGTGTGACTCACTCCTTCATCTCCTTCTGATCTTTGCTCAAACATCACCTGTTTAAGAGGACTTCCACTATTTACTCTATTTATAATTCCAATTCCTCACTTACCACAGACATTCTTCCTGCTTTATATTTATCCACAGCACTTAATAACTATGTAGAATGTTACATATTTCCTATTTTTACTAGTGTCTCTGATTTCTATCTCCATCCACCATGAGATAAACTCTATGACAACAGATGTTTGTCTTATTTGATTCATCCTTATAGTCCCTATACCTAGAACAGTGCCTAGTATATAGTAGGTACCAGTAGATATTTATTGAATAAATGAGCAAAAAATGAATAAATTCATTCTATCTTTTGTGCTGGAATTTTGAAAACAGAGATATTAGTCTCAGCTCTGGCATTACTAAGCTAAGTGATATTTGATGAGTCATTTTATCTCTCTAGAACTCAATTTGCTCATCTGAAGAATAAATGGGTTAGACTACATAAATGCTAAGATATCTTTCATCAGAGACAGTCTGTATAGCTATACATATTTACAAGAATAACCAGGTACATTTACTTCTTTCTCTCATACTCTGTTCATGGCTTAATTTAATAAGGAAAAGAATACCACTGGCCTAGTTTTAAAGCAAAGAATAAAGAAAGCCACATCATTGCAGTACACAAATAATTTTAAGCTCTATTCCAATGTTAAAATGTAGCTTTAATATATTAATGAAAAATACTAGAATGTACTTGACATTCCAAGTATTTCACAGATGGGAAGTAGGATTAGTGGCCTCTTTTTGTTCTTTTCCCACTTCTAGGTCATCACTGTCCCACCGGCTTTTGAAAACAAACCAAGCGACAAAACCCTGCTCTTTTAAGACTCATGCCACACAATCTTACTACCTGGTTCCTCTTCCTACAGCCTTCTATTTATTTTCTGGATATCGCCATGATTCTTAAAATATTGTATACCCAGATGTTTGTTTCTCCTCAGTAATGATCTAGTAAGTGTTTAACTACTGGGTCTCTGGAAAAGGGGGAAAGGCCCAGATTGGTAGTGTTTCCTGGTTTTTATGGTTTAAATATTCCCACTATTGCCATCTTTAAGCTATGGACATGATATCAACCAAACTATAAAATTCCTGAGAATTTAACTCCTGCAAGTCAGTACAAGACAGCTCTAGTACACCACTGCTTTTCCTTCATCGAAAGTCCTGAGTGACTTCTCAGTTCTTTGACAATCACTTCCAATGACTTTCTTACTAGCGCCTTAGCCACCCAAATCCATAGTCATATGTTTTATTTATCAACACCTCAATTTGCTTTACTTTCAAAATCAACTACTAAAATACCCTACTCCATGATTATAACCTCTTTCTTTCCTAGTTTGCTTATTCAATTTCTTTACTGATCACATTTTCCAACCTCATTGGTGCTTCATGTCAATTACCAACCTATATTCCAATTCATTAGCTCTCTCTACTTCATTATATTCCACTTTGTTCAGGTGAGCTTCCGTGATTCATCATTTCAAAATTATTATTGCTAATATCCTAAACTTACTAACCTGTCTCTTTTTTCCTTGGACCACCTGACCTAACCCCAACCCTGAATAAACCCAACTGTCCACTGTCTCTAAATCTGTATCAAGGCAGCACAGCATTGCTAGAAATAGTCATACTACAAAGTGTGAAGCCAAATTAGATGCTCGACACTGCCCAGAAAGTACAATACTTCTCTCAACTTATTCTCTACAATGCATATTTCAACTTTCTCTCCTTTCCTGAAACTCAAAACCTTCTGTGGACTCGTTGACTGTTGGTACTTGACCTTGCCTTTGCTTCATAGACAAAAACGAAACCATGTATGAGAATAAACTCAAAGACCAATCGAAAACCCTTCTTTTAGTAAAAATCTTCTAATATCATAATCTCTCCTCTTCTCTTTCTATTGTTACCCTTTCTCCCACAGTGAATCCTTCATTTTGCGATTTGCATTCTACCACATCCTTTTGTCTTTCTCAGGAACCTTACATAACTATTTCTCTCTTATCTTTCCCCTTTAACTGACAACATTTTTGTATTTTCAAATCTTTTAGATCTTGACTTCCTTTTTTCTAGTTGGCATTCTTTCCTCCTCTAGAAACTATACTTTCTCTTTCCTCTCCTTTACAACAGAATTCATCGAAGAGTTGTCTTCATTATTCCACTTCCTTATTTCCTACCTGGTCCTCCATCCACTCCAATCTGTCTTCCAGTCACATCCTTTTATTGAAATAAATCTGACTAAATATACTAAAGACCTTCACATTTTTAAATTTAAATAGATTTTTTTTTGGTCCTGATCACCTTCCAACGTGCAATGCTCTTAACCATCCCTGCATTCCTGACACACTCTCCTAACAGCTCTCTTCGCATCCACTGATGCTGCTCTCAGTCTGTTCTCTCCACTGAGCTAGAAGGGTCTTTCTAAATCTCAAACTTGGTCATGTCAACCCACACTTTATTAACTCACTAATAAGTCTCCTTGTTACTCCTAAGATAAAAAGATAATAATAATGCAGCTACAAAGCTCTAACACGCAAAGCTAGTTGTCTACCTATATTCTCCTTATTGTTTTCTAACAAACCACTAACAGAATATACATTTCCTATCCTCCCATTCCTAGTGAGTTAGCCATGTAACCCAATTATGCCCAATGATATAATCAGAAAATGTTAATGGGGCTTGTGATGAACTCTTCTTGGTAGGACAGATTCAGCTGGTATGCTTCCTGTGCCTTCCTAGACTAATTCTCTGTTCTCACAGTACATTGTAGCCAGCCTTTGCAGTTTTTAATTATACATTCTATTTAATGATTATTTGGCTAATTGCTGTATTCTTCGTAACTGTTGTTGAGTCATGATGTCTAGGTATATCTCTATACTTAGTACAGGTACGGACAGAAAGACACTCAATAAGTATTAGAAAGAATGAATGGAGTGCACTAATGAAATGAAAAGAGGACATTTAGCTATGAAACACTAGGTTATTATCAAAAATATAATATCATTGAAGATGCATCCTAAGGAAAAATTCAGTAATACATTTTTATTAATTCTGAGAGTTAACTATGCATAAAGTTATTATAGAATAGCTGAAGGAAATATTCAGATCAATCATGAAAATTTATTAAATCTCATTTCATGCAGATAAGTTGAAATAATAGGCTAATTACCACTAACATCAGAATCAGTTAAAGGAAGATTTGGGTCAATATTGCTACTGATAATATAAATAGCACATATTCTTAGCTGCTTTTCCTAAAACTACTCTTAACTGAGAACTTATTATGTGCAAAATGCTATGCGAAGCAATTTAAGAATGTGATATTACCTAAATCCTCATATCCCTGTGAGATAGGTTTTGTTATACCCATAGCAAAGATGAGAAAAGTGAGATTAGGGTAATTAAACATCTCGCCTCAAGGTTTAAAACAGATTCCTAACTTACATGCTAAAGCAAGTTGCTGAGAATTATAACAGTAGGCACAATTTTGCTGAAATTGCTTTTCTGTAATTAATCATTGATATTACTCAAGGCAGTGATTTAGAGATAAGCTAAAATACAGTTTCCAAAATAAGTACTATAAGAAGAAGCAAAATGGACGCAAGACAATAGATCCTGGCTAACAGATTAAATGATAATAAATTTACAAAGAAACACCCAAAATCCTTCTGCAGAAGAATAATATATGTAACAAAACCCAAAGAACACAAAAAATCCGTTAGAAATACCAAAAGAAAAGAAAATAATTGTAGCATAGTATGATTAAGTTAAATAATTTTCAAGAACCATCCTTTGAAGTTAATTCCAAAATCGATAATTCCAAGTATGTGCTAAATGATTCCTAAATAAAGCTAAATTTAATCTTAAGAGGATGGTAAGAGCAGCTTGGGTGTGAGTGTGTGTGTGATTCTTTGACAACCTGCTCAACACCCACTATTCCCCTGAGAAGGCTTAAACACACTGGGGAGCACAGGAAGAATATTTTAAGCAGCTAAAGGCTAAAACCTATCCAATCCCAGGCCAATTTACATGGAACATCCGCCATTTGCCCACATGAGGTTTCTTCCAGGCAGCAACGTCAACAAGAATAGGTGAGGCAAGGTGGATACACGTTAAGTGATTTACACTGTTGTCATCACTGTTGTCATCAAAGGCAGTGGGAGAAACAACCTGCGTGTATTCTACCCTTAACACTTTGAATTTAACTAAAATTACTTTCCTCATGACTTCATCCTTTGTTTTGAACAAATCTCTGCCAGATTTTTCTGACTGTACCTTACAGTAGAGAGAGCTAGGTCATATGTGGCTGTTTCTAACTAGTATTGACTTCCTATTATCCAATAATATCAAAATTTAGTAAAGTATAGACTTTAGGGTTGTCTTTTATGTATTGTCTCATTCATATTGGCAATTAATTTTGCTTCTTCTTCTGTCCAAATATTCCATTTAGTACCTATCTATTGTTTTTTTTTATTTTTGTAACTCTCCATCTCTGAGTTAGAGTTTCATACCTGGATAGCTACAGGTCTGATTCCATTTTATTCCTGCTTGCAAAAGCTTAAGCTTTAATTTTATTCAGTAGGATCTATAAAAGGAGTTCCCATGCCAGACTTTTATTTTGCCACAGACATAGTCACTCAAGAAGAGTAGACCAAGTTAAGCTTTTCACACCAGGGACCTACGTTGTCTTCCAGTAGCTCCAACCTTGAACTTTATTTGATCACAGATAACCTTCTATGTAATCCATAGAACTTTCAACTTCTCTTCCATACGGAATGCCCACATTTTTGAGTGGATTACCAAAGCATAAGGTATAATAGTATGCAAAAAAAATAAGAATAGAAAAAAATAAACCAGACTTCCAAAGTGTAGTTACAGAAAATATGTGTATGTATGTGTGTGTTTGTTCCTATTTAATCAGCCAATTTTATCAAATTTTAGAATGAGGAAAAACTACTGAATTGAAAAACCTATCTTCCCTCTAATCCATATAACAAAGTACATAAAGCTTTTTATCATGCTTTATGGACCTTATTTTGAAATGTTACCTAATCAAGTGTATGTAAGTGATTTGTCAAATTATAACAAAAATACCCATTTAAAAGGAAAAGAAAAAGAAAGTTAATTTTAAAAACTAGCAAAGAGAATTATTCTCAACAAAACCAATGAACTTAAAAAGAAACAATATAGATTTCCAGGATAAATATCTAAATCTATCTATACTTATAAAAATCCAGAAAATTTTCCAACATATTTATATTTATAGCTTTTATCTTTAAGTATGTTGGCATCAGCCTGAACATTTTTTGGTTGAAACAAATGAAGAAATGTATTTGCTACTATTTAACACACAAACTCACACTCACAAAACTTTTTAAAATGCAAAATTCATTTTAGATTGTGTTGAAGTTTCAAGGGCACTTTAAAAATTATAACCATAATTCAACCTTCTTAATACATAGGCATGGGAGTTCAGCCGTGACTAAAAATGCATGAAATCAGATATGGATGAATTTAGTTAAATAAAAGAAACATCAACTGAAAATACGGTGCAAAATAAAAATATTAAACATAACTTAGGAATGTGAATAAAAAATACCAATGAATCTCTGAAAAGAGAAAACGGGAAAATTCTAGGTCATCACATCTACTTTC
The DNA here is from genome assembly GCF_020826845.1 of Diceros bicornis minor. Taxonomy (NCBI): domain Eukaryota; kingdom Metazoa; phylum Chordata; class Mammalia; order Perissodactyla; family Rhinocerotidae; genus Diceros; species Diceros bicornis. Next base: position 32,183,558 of record NC_080762.1, read on the forward strand.
AGTAGTGGGTATTAAAATTCTATTAAAAATATAAATTAGCAAATTCCTACCTGAGACCTAATGAATAGCATTAGTGTAAATTGCATCATAAATAATATAAAAGTTATCTGAAGAGAAACTAAAGTTCAGTAAACATAACATAGATGCACTTTTTATTTGCAATATATTTACATAATTATTCACCCTGTGGAGAGTATAATTTTAACCATCTAATCACTATCAGAGAAAGTAAAAATGAAGGACTAGTTTATTCTCGGTATTTATATGTAATGACAATCTGGTACTCACTTTTCCATTTAAGGATTTTATGAAAACAAAATACTTCTCTACTCTGACACTTAATAGCTGAGGAATTAATAATAACAATATTTAAGACTACAATGCAATACTATTTGAACGTTTACTGTCTAGCTATCTATCTTTACCAGCCAGATTTTCTGTCCGGTCTAAGAAAACAAACAAACAAAAAAGGAGAGGTCTTGCATAAAAAGCATGATGAGTCTTTTCACTAAAATGTATTTGTTACATTTTTTACTTCCCATGTGACTGCTTGTGATCATGTCCAGAAAGCACATAGTTCTCTATGAAGAGAAAATGAAACAATAACTTCTTTATATATGGACATTGTCGAATCAGCACATCCAAATGACTATTGCACCTTCAAAATAGTCACCTTATTTTAAATTTGCTTGCATTTTCTGAATTCCATTTCTAGAATTGCCTTCAGATGTTATACTATATCCTTTTGAATACTCTTATTATTAACAATTTTATATCTTATTAGGGTAAATTTTCTTTTTGAAAATAAGTCAAAACATTTGGAGTAAAACAATGTATATTTAAGCCATATACTCTTCCTTTCATTGTTGTTCTAAAAGCAGGGATAGCTGTAAAGTGAAGGAGCTGGCTTTCTCGTGTTGAATGTAAGTGCGTTCTAAAAACAATTCCAAAATGAAAGCTCTAAGGTTTTAGCAATCATAATATCAAAGGCAGTCCCCTGTGGTGTTTCCTTTGTAGGATGATGTTCATTTCCCGTATACAATTTACAGTATTTGTATACAACGTAGCCTTTTTAACTTAAAGATTTTTTCTTTATTATAAATATTTTTATTTATCTAAGGGAAAAATATTTATATAAAAACTGAATCCGCCTGTAATCTCTTTAACATCTGTATGGGTAACGTTAAATTGAACGTTTCAGTTGAGGCACCAAGTAAAAATTGACATAAAACACTAAGTAAAGCGTGAAATAGACAACCATGAGGACATTTTATAGTAGACCTAGAAGCAATTAGATGACTGATCCACAAGGGGATATAAAAAGATAACGAAAGAGATTAAGAACAGACATTTTGAGGATAACTTGTTTAAGAGAGAACTATGCTCTGACTGTGATTCTCCACACTCTTTTGCCTGGATTTAGGTGGGAACATGTGTGGAATGTACCTTAGATTCCCAAACTGGTTGAGAGGTGACAACTTGAAGAGATTGATCCAAATCCCCCGCATCAGTTGACACAGAAAACTGGTGCCCCTCACCCAGTTAGGAAAGCTAAAGATAAACGACTACATCGCAGAAGTAACCGCATCCATTTCTGGGGTGGCACAGCGGTGTTTGAAACCCCAGGATGAAATGCAGGCACCTGAGTAAGAATGTTAGTCTTTGGCCAAGATGGCGGTTGCCGTGGGAAGAGGTAGTTTGCTTTCCACTGAGCACACATTCAACATTTGCTGAGGTAGGTGTCACAGCTACCTTACCAGAACCCTGTTGTTGATTCTAAAGAAGCTGCAGACGTGGCATGCTGCCTTTGCTGAGGGAGAGTTTCCTGTTACACCATCCATCAAAAAGATGTAATGTCAAGAAGGCATCAAACCAGATGGTAAAGACAAGTTTTAAGATGGCAGTTTAACTGACTCCAGCCTTAAATTTTGGCTGATAACATCTTTTCAACTTCATAAAAGTAAGCAGAACTGCTAGCATAATCAACTAATTTGCCTGAGCAAATGCTACTAACAAAATATCTATTTAAATGAAGCCAAGGCAAATTTTATTTGTTTTAAAAAGTTGAGGTATACAGCCAACTGAAAACGTCATACAATACTATTTCTTAAAATTCTTTTGTAGAAAAATAAGTTTGAAAATTTATTTCAAAGCAAAAAAGTTCCGCTAGAATGCCTCAGAATATTTTTGTGTTCCTTAGTTACTTTTAGAAAACAAGTTGCATTACTAGTAAAATAATTAATTAAAAAATAAAGTTTCTTCAAAATCCTTCCTAGCAACACTGCTATTTTGAAAAATATTGCTTAAGTTGTCATAAAGCTGTAGTTATTTTTTGCACTCAAGTTAAGTAAGCAAATATGCATGCATATGCCTCTGCTCTTACAGTGCATGATTTCTCAAGTCCCCTAAATAAGGTAATGATTTTTAGTAATTTTCCCTTAGGAGATTGCATACAGCTATTTAAATAGGCATCTGACACACAGGGATACAATTTCCTACATAAAATATTATACAGAGTTCTTGAGTGTGTCCATGTAGCCCATGCATAGCAGACATTAGACTGTTATACAGAAAAAGTTCAGAAAAGTAAAGCCAAGGAGAGGGGAACAGGTGTAGGCAAGAGGATGGTCATTAATTCAACTAAGGAACTTAAGATATCAAACACTTATGATGTTTTAGGTAGTAATGAATCTGGAAGTCATTGCCTTCCATTCAAGGGCCAGATCAGTCTATAACTTTCTTTTAGCGCTACCACTTGGGAAAAGAGAAGTGTCTCCTCTTTAACAGCGTCTGATGAAGGTACTTCAAAGAGAGTGAAGTGTAGATGAATGAAGAAACTTATCTTGAAATAAAATTACATTGATCTAAGCTTTAGTAGGCTAGGAATAGCAATAGTACAGAATTACAAAACTACAGTTCCTAGGGTGCACACAACCTCTTAAATTTAGACAATTACAAGCAGAGATCAAATAAATTTGGAGTTTACATAAACGTCTTGCTGGAAATAACCATAACAATGAAGATAAAATGGGGCACTGTTCAAAATGGGATGAACAAAAGTCCATGCTACTGAACTATATAATAAAAAATGTTTCATTAGTTGGATCTGCCAATTCTTTTTTGGTTTTTGTGTTCAGAGAACATAGAGCAAATATCTACATGGCCATGAAATATCTGAAACAAAAACTGATGTAGTATATGCTTAGATATACATTTTTCAAAACAATTGGTTGGAATAATTTATTTCAATTAATTTGAACAAATAATCCTTTGTGAGGTTAATTTTAAATAATGTGATCTAAACCTGCTCTTCTGTAACTTACTATAGTAAAGAATTAGTTCTTCTGATATATTTTATTATTACCATGTATATATACACACATGCGTGTATATATCACTCATTATATATAAAATATTATATATAACATGATATCTCATAATAACGCATTGTTTTAAATTTTTTCCTCAAGATTTATATTATAACAGTGATGGCTTCTGGCCCTGCACGGTTTTACAGTAACCTGTTCTTTTTGAAAGTCCTGAAGCCCTCACTTTCAGCAAGATTCACTAGGAGTTTACCCTAGATTGACTAGAATACATAAAATCATTTTGAACAGATAAGCACCTTTAGAAAACATTTTACAGTTGGAAAAGCCAAAAGGAAAATCTTAGATAAATCATCTCGTATTCATATATCTTAACGTATCTTATTTTTAGAGGCAGAACTACATCTAGAATTCAAATCTCCAAACTCCCAGAGTTTGCTATTAATGATGGATCACCACAAACAGATCTCACATGAGTCTTCTTTGTTGTTTATCATTTTTGTCTACCTCTTGCTATGTCCACAGAAAACATTTTCTGCTCTTTTTAATCACTGAAACCCATCATTACTTGTTCTCTGTCATCGGATGACCTTGCCTCCAACCTTGCTGCAGCCGTTCAAGTCGGTTCCCTGAAATTCTGTATGCCTACCTTGAATATGATCAGAACTATTCTCAGCTCTATTCACCCTTCTATGCTGTTGCCTGATCATGTGTTCTTCTGCCTCTCCAAGTTTTCATTCCAAAAAGAATGCTTTCTCTTCCTTGTCTTTTCCATCACTACCTTTCAAATGACTCTTTCCTATTTGCACACTGAACCGTTCAAGACACAGAGCAATGGCTTTCTCACATTCTTTATCCTTTCTTCTTGACATTCGCTCTCTTCTCTCTGGCATTATATAATACTTTATCTTCCAGGTTCCAGTTTTCTAAACCACTTTAAGATGTTCTTTTCTTTTTTTTTCTTTTTTCCTACCTTCTAACATTTGATTTCTCTAACGTTTTGCCATTGCCTTTTCCTTCTAACTTCATCTTTGGTGAAAAAATTAATTTAAGAATTTGAATAATAATATGTTAATGGCATTGGTTTACTCATCTAAAGCTTTCTTAGGAGACAACAAAACTTGTCTAATAATGTATTTAACATAGCCATCTACTTACGATTCAGCCTCTTAAATTTGAACTGGCTCAGCGTGAATTAAACTTCTTCCCCAAGAAAATTTTGTATCCCAACTTGGCTTTATGTAAGTGATATTACTGCTTTCTACTTTCCTCCCTCACTATCACCTAGAATCTAAATTGTGGATTCCATCTATTTCAATACAATTCAGCTTTTAAAGTTTAATAAGAATGCTTTATGTAAATTCTCTCATGCTATTTTCTGTGAGAAAAACAAAAAATGTGGTACAATTTCTGCCTCTATGTAGCTTAGATTCTAATAGGAGGGTCAAAGAAAGAAAACAAATTTTGATGCTGCAAAGTAGAATGTGTAGAGCCACAAAGTGAAGGTGGCAGGAAAAGAACATTCTAACAGATTGTAAACTCTGTTTCTAAACATTTCTGTCATTATCTTTCCCTGATCTATTCTTCAAATGTTACTTTATTTCAGGACCTTATTACTTCTCACTCAAACTCATACCACGAATTCTTAAATTGATATAGTTTCCTCCAATCTCTCTCCTTTTCAATTACCTTCTTAAAATACATTTTCTGATCACTCCACTCTGCTCCAAACAGATAAGATCATAAATTTCTACAAACTGTCATAAGCTGTAACCACACTTCATAGAGTGTTACCTTTAAGGGGCCTTCCATATTCAAATCAACATATAGATTTTACTAGAAACAATTGTCTTAAAATCTGGAAATAAGTTTTGTTCACATTTGTATCATGCACAGCACCCAAGGTAGTATTTTATATGTAATAGGTACTCAACAAATATTGATGGATTTCCACAGAATTCAGATACTGTAGGATTTTCAAATCATTGAAAAGTATCCTGTAAGTTTTTCCAACAAAAGTAATACTAATTATTTTCATTTAAAATGACACAGAAAATACACATTTATTATTTTTATCAAAAATGTATTACACAAACATAAAAATAATTGTAATTATGATAATAATATCAAATGATATATAATTATTTACAATTATAATACAATTTGCACATACATAACTCATTTGATCTTTCCAAACATTGTTCTATTGAACATATGAAAAAGAATGACAAGACTTAGAGAGGTTGAGGGACTTAATAAGGATCATTAGTTTAATATGAAATGATGCTGAGTCTAGAAGCCTTATTTTCTGTTCTCAAATCAAATACTCTTTCTACCAAAATCTCCCAATTGATTATATTGAAGAATAGCGGAAGATAGATTCTTCTATTTTCATGGAATTGCTTAGTAATTCAATCTCCAAAATAAATGATTTTTAAAAGTTTTGTCTTATTCCTTATGACACAATTCTATTTTTTTCTCTACATTAATATTATGAAAAATCTTTACTCATCAGAAACCTTGGTGCTATGGGCTGAATTGTGTCCCCTCAAAACTCATATATTGAAATCCTAACCCCTACTACTTGAAAATATATTTGGAGACAGGTACCTTTAAACAGGTGAGTAAGTTAAAATGAGGCCCTTAAGGTGGGCCCTAATCCAATCTGACTGGGGTCTTAATAAGAGGAAGTCTAGACACAGGAAGAGACACCAGAGGTGCAAAGGCATAGAAGGAAGACCTTGTGAACACATAGCAAGAACATAGCCAAGGAAAAAGGCTTCAGAAGAAATCAACCCTATTAGCATCTTGATCTTGGACTTCAGCCCCCCAGAACTGTGAGAAAACAAACTTCTGTTGTTTAAGCCACCCAGTCTTTGGTATTTTATTGTGGTAGCCATAGCAAATTAATACAATTGGGTAAAATATAAAATATATTTTAATTTACTGTATCTAAAGTGTTGATTAAAGTCAATTTACTGGACAAAATGTTATGCTTTAGCCTTCTAAATAATAATCCAATAGAAAAATTGATGCACCAGGCAAGTGTCTACTACATCAATGAGAAGGTTTATTTATCTGAAAAGATTGGGTCAACAAAGAGATTTATTCCTTCGATTTATGCATAGGACTGAGTAAACCCTCTATTGTGATTCCTGGCTCAGATACATATGTATGCATAGATCCAGAACTCAGTGATCAGCCTCTGGCATTTCCTTATTTGAATTTTTTAATAGCAATAAAATTATATGAGTAATTAACTTATAAATGATGTTACACAAAACATGTAGCAAAAATAGACATATCACAATTAATAGAATATATATTAATCTTTCATTCCAAGATCAGAAATTTAAAGAACGTTAACAGCGCTATACATATACTGTTTCTATCTTGATCAAGACAAACCTAATTATCAAAAATTCATAAGTAATAAAATATGTAGAAAAAGGACAGGAGAAGCTACTAGTTCTTGACAAAACAGTGAATAAACACAAGCTGTTGAAAATGTGCCCTTCCCCACATAAGTTAAAAAGAGATTTTTGAAGCTATAAATTAATATTACAATTATGATAAACCCTTGGAGACACAAAAGGAATTGAGTTTTACTGTGGAAGGAAAAAAGTGCGTCTGAGAAAAGAGGGTGGCGCTATTAGTCCATATAGGGTGGGAGACCTTTATATATAAATTCCTTTCCCTCCTTCATATTGGATGTACTATAATCCACTCTATAATGATTCTAAATAGTAGAAATAACAATAGCTGAGGCCTTGCAATGCGAGATGGAGAAAAAGGACGTGGTATCAGAGGTCGGTGGAATGAGGATGTGCAACGGGTACAGGTGATTCTTTGACTCCTGGGAATTGAATTGTTTCTGATCATCTCCTCATTATATGGGATTAGCAGTTACAACTTTGAAATGTGCACCCTAGAAATAAGCAGGCCTTAAGTGGAGGTATAGGAAGACTCTCGGAAGGACACGTCACATTGCAGAAAGGAGAAGTGGATGGACAATTGAGGCCAGACTGTACAACCAGTAGGTTTATCACTCCACCACTCTCTCTAACCTCCTCAAGACTCCACACAGGGTATAAGGCCCAACTCTCAGTTTTCTATTATAACTTGAGGCAGATATCACTTCCAGATGAATATAAACTCACAGAAAAAATAACTGATATAGAGGGAGTACAAAACCCTTTAAAAGACAGATAAAAACTTGACTATTGGTGGTAAACACAATGCAGTCTATACAGAAACTGATATATAATAATGCACCCATGAAATATACACAATGTTATAAGCCAACTTGACCTCAATAAAATAATTAAAAATAAAAGACAACACATTGAACAAGAGAGAGTAAAATAAAGAGAATTAATGGAACAAATTTAAAAAACAAAATTAGCATATAAATCTAATCAAATAAATAACTGATGATATGCAAAAAGCAAAAGAAGATTGATCAAATAAAATGCAAATATAAAAAAAGATTGGCGATATTAGATAATAAAATATGATAGTTGAAATAATGAATAAAATAAATGTATAGCTACAGCTAAAGAAAGCTTACATGATGATAACTCATGTAAAGCACATTAAACTAAAAAAGGGGAGCAGAAAATAAGGGAAACAAAAACAAGATTTTAATTCCTAGTGAATAGGATAATATAGTAAGTCAGATTAATAGAGCTTTTAGAATGCTAAGCAGTACAAAAATTTTAAAATCTACTTCTAGTTACACTTTGTCGAAAGTTTTAAATACTTCCAAAAAGGAAATCAAATCAATTGAAAGGAACAAGTATTACATGTTTGTGGGTCTTCACAACAGCACCCCCAGATATGAGAAGCCAAAGGAATAATAATGTTAAATAATTGAAAGAAAAAAATTTTAGGGGCCAGCCCAGTGGCATAGCGGTCAAGTTTGCGCGCTCCACTTCGGCAGCCCGGGATTCGCAGGTTCGGATCCCAGGCGTGGACCTATGCACCACTCATCAAGCCATGCTGTGGCAACGTCCCACATACAAAATAGAGGAAGATGGGCACAGATGTTAGCTCAGGGCTAATCTTTCTCAGCAAAAAGAGGTGGATTGGCAATGGATGTTAGCTCAGAGCTACTCTTCCTCACACATACGCACAAAATCATAATCTAAAAATTTTTGCCCCAGCAAACTAGAAGATAAATGCAATGACAAAATAAAACAGTCTTTGGTACACAAGGACTCTCTTTGCTAGCATACTTGAACAATGTACTATAAAAAGAAAATACATAATTTCAGTTTGCCATAGGTCTGAAATATCAGTAAATTACTTGGTAGAGACTAAGGTTGTCAAAATAAACAGTAAATAAGAAACAATGCCTTAAAATATAGTATATCCACTACAATAGAGAATTAAATTTTATATAATATCAATAAGATACATATATTTGATGGTGTGGCATCTATGAATCAGAAGGTTCTAATATGATACCAAGAAATGAACAAAAAATGAATAAAAAAAAGAAACATAATTATGAATATATATATATGAATAAACATAGACTGCATACATTTCAAGCCAATAAAAAAAATCTCTTTCAACTTTCTATATGAGGATAAAAACAGAAGGGAAAATGGTAATAGTGATAGACGATTGTAAGAAAAAAAAGCAAAAGTAAATCAGTATAACAGTAATTCAAGTAAATATAACTAGGTTAAACTTTTGATCAAGGCACTAGCTTCCAATTGGATTAGAAAACAAGTTCTGGGTGTATATTGTCTACAAGATTTACATTTAAAATAAAAGAACAAATAAAAATTAAAAATAAGAGGATAGCAAATTAAATATAAGACAATTGTGGACCAAAGAAGCCTATGTAAGCAATTTTACAATTAAAAATAGAATTTAGGTGTACAAATCATAAAGACAAACTTGGATTCTACATAGTGATGAAAAAACAGATCAAAAGAATATAACAAGTATAAATCTATACATGTATCAAAAATGTAGCCTCCAAGTACAAAGAGGAACAACTGATATATATATACATATAAAAATTACATATAATAAAATATATTAAATGCTACTAAGCCATGTAAGTAAAGTGTAAGTTGAAAAACTCCAAAAGCACTTCCTGATAAATGGAATTAAATTAGAAATCAAATTAACAGAGAGATTAAAATCACCAAGCATTTAGAAAATAACACAATTCCATATAGCCCATGAGTGAAAGCAGAAATCAGTGGAGAAATTCAACAGTATTTAATCTGAATAAAAACAAAAAATGTACCAAAATATATTGATCGGAGACAAAACAGTAGCACTACAAATACATATACTAGAAAAGAAAAAAACATTGAAATTAATTACTTCAATTTCCACCCTAAGAATTAGAAGAAGAACAAATGAAACCAACAGTAAGCAGAAAAAGAAAAGAATATAGAGGCCGGCCCCGTGGCTTAGTGGTTAAGTGCGCGCTCCGCTACTGGCGGCCAGGGTTTGGATCCCGGGTGTGCACAGACGCACCGCTTCTCCGGCAGTGCTGAGGCCACGTCCCACATACAGCAACTAGAAGGATGTGCAACTATGACATACAACTATCTACTGGGGCTTTGGGAATAAAAAGGAGGAGGATTGGCAATAGATGAGCAATGATTAGCTCAGAGCCGGTCTTCCTCAGCAATAAGAGGAGGATTAGCATGGATGTTAGCTCAGGGCTGATCTTCCTCAGAAAAAACAAAGAAAAGAAAAGAATATAGATGAGAATGGAAATCAGTGAACTAGAAAACAGAAAAACAATAGAGAAAATCAATGAAATCAAAACCATGCTCTTTCCAAAGGTCAATAAAATGTATAAGCTTCAAGCCAGACTGATTAGGAACAAAAGATAGAAGAGACAAATTACCAGTGTCAGGAATGAGAACTGACATCACTGAAGATTTCACAGATAAAAAAAGAAATAATAGTTAGGCAATATTGTGAACAACTTTATACTAATAAGTTCAACAACATAGATGAAATGGACAAATTTCTTTAAAGACATAAACTACCAAGCTCACTAAAAATAAAACCGATAACCTAAGTAAACCTGAATCTATGAAAAAATAGAATTTGTCATTAAAAACCTTTCCACAAAGAAAACTCTATGCCTGAGTGACTTCACTAGTGAACTCTACCAAACATTTAAGGAAGAACTAATATCAATTCTAAATAAACTCTTCCAGAAAATTGAAGAAGATGTAATACTCCTAACTTATTCTTTGAGGTCATCATTACTCTGATACCAAAACCAGAGAAGAAAACTGTAGACAAGTATCTCTCATCAACATATATGCAGAAAATTTTGGCAGATAGAATTCAATCCAATATACAAAAAGGATAAAACATAAAGACCAAGTAGGATTTATCCCAAGAATGGAAGATTGCCTTTACATTAGAAAAAAAATGCCATTCATCATACACACATACGATCATCTCAACAGATGCAAAAAAATCATTTGGGAAAATTCAACTTCTATTCCTGATTTTAAAAAGAAAATTTCAGTAAACTAGGAAAGAAGGGAAATTCCTCAACCTGATAAGAGGCTTCTACAAAACCCTGGAGCTACATCATACTTGATGGAAGATTGAATGCATTCCCCTAAGTTTAGGAACGAGAAAACGATATCCGCTTTTACTACTCCTACTCAATATTTTAGTGGAGATTCTAGCCAATGCACATGGTAAGGCACAAAAAACCAGTTATACTCATCTGGACTGGAAAGGAAGAAGTAAAATTCTTTTTTCAAAGACTATCTTTTTTCACGATTATGTATGTAGAAAATTCTATGGAATTTTATACAAAATTTACAACAAAATTAACAAAATTATATACAAAAATTATACTATAACTAATACATGAGTTTAGTGAATGTCTTAGGATACAGGAACACTCTAAAATAATCAGTTGTTTTTGTATAAGCTAACAATGCAAATAGAAATTTTTAACAATATCATTTATGCTAGCATCAAAATTACAAAATACTTAGTGATAATTATGACAAAATTTATGTAAGACCTAGATACTGAAACTAAAAAGCATTGCTGAGAAACATTAAATAAAACATTAAGAAATGGAGAGATACACTATACTATACTATATCAAAAATCTCAATTTTTAAAGACACCAATTATCCCCGCAACCAAATGATCTATAGATTCAACGCAATCCCAATGAAATTTTTGTAGGTATTTTTGTAGAATTTGACATGCTGATTCTAAAATTCATATGGAAATGTAAGGACCTAGTATAGTGAAAATATTTTGAAAAAAATAAAGTTGGAGGATTTATACAATCTGACTTCAACACTTATTATAAACACATGGTGATCAAGAGAGTGCAGCATTGGCATAGACAAACAGAACAGACTGAAGAGCACGGAAAAAGATGCAACGTATGTGGTCAATTGATTTTTTAGACTAGTGCACAGGAAATTCAGCAAAAAAAGGACAATTTTTTCACAGATGGTTGTGGAATAATTGAATATCCATATGCAAAAAGAAAATAGACCCTTTGATCCATGTACAAAAATAAACTCAAAATGAATCATAGATCTAATTTTAAAGGTAACACCACAAAACTTCTAGAAGAAATCATAGTAAAAAAACTTATTTTTTTGGCAAATTTGTCTTAAAAAGACATCAGAAACATAACCCATAAAAGAAAAAAAATAAGGTAAATCAGACTTCACTAAAGTTAAGCACTTCTGCTATTTGAGAGCCACTTAGAAGTGTATTAAAAAGACAAGGCATGGAGTAGGAGGAAAAAATATGGATGAATCTCAGAATAATTATGCAGATTTAAAGAAGAAAGACTAAAAAGAGCACATACTCTCAATGACATTTATATAAAATTGTAGGAAATGCAGACTAATCTGAAAATAAAGCAGAAATAAAGCAGATCAGTAGTTGCCTGTAGTTACGGATGGTGTTGAGGAGAGGTGGGGAGAGCAGATTACCAGGGGGTACAGGGAAACTTTTGTGTGTGATAGATAAGTTCATTATCTTTATTGCAGTATTGTCTCATAGGTGTCTACATATGCCCAAAATATCAAATTTACATTTTAAACAAAAGTAGCTTATTGTATGTCAATTTTAGCTTCATAAAGCTAAAATAGATTGTTTATTAGCTCTTTGGCAGACTTATTCCAAAGTTTATTTATCATAATAAATTTCTATAGAAAGGTTAATTTTTAAAAAGAAGAATTATCCACCCAATCAAATATTAATATACACTACTATTATATATTAATAAATACAAGTTTAAAGAAATAGACGAGATCAGTGGAATGTAATTAAGACTTCAGAAACAGATCAATATAGAGGATATATAGATGATAGAAGACAGATAATAGATAGATAGATAGATAGATAGATAGATAGATAGATAGATAGATGATAGAAAGATAGAAAGAAAAATAGATATAGACAGACACTTTGATACATGATATAACTCACACCAGAAATCACTCAGGAAAGAATTATCAATGTACAAAGATGATTACTGAAGAATAGTTGGTAATAGCAGGAAGTTGAAGATGATGTAGCTGCTATCACCAGCAGATGGATAAACAATGTGATGGACATATACTATACAAATTTTGTAGAAATTAGAAACAACCATGAATAATCATGCTGAGTGAAAAATAAGAACAAAATGATAGATATAAATTTAAAATATAAAATATTAAAACATACATATTAAAAAATTTAAAAATATGTATTAAAAAACTATCATAGGGGCTGGCCTGGTGGTATAGTGGTTGGGTTTGCACACTCTGCTTTGGCAGTCCAGGGTTCTCAGGTTTGGATCCTGGGCACAGACCTACACACTGCTCATCAAGCCATGCTGTGGTGGCATTCCACATACAAAATAGAGGAAGATTGGCACAAATTTTAGCTGAGCGACAATCTTCCTCAAGGAAGGAGAGGAAGATTGGCAACAGATGTTAGCTCAGGGCCAGTCTTCCTCACCAAAAAAAAACCAAACCAAACCAAACTCAACCCAAACAAAACACCATAAATTTTATAAGGATATAGCCATAGTTAAAGATATACATCATATGCATTAGAGTGGCTTATTATAGGAAAAATTAAAAGAGAGTGGGGTTTGGGGCTCAGTGGGGCTGAGAGGGTAACAAAATAAAATTTAAAAATATTTTTAAAATATTAAAAATGTAGGGGCTTTGCACAAACCAATGATAATATAACAGAGAAATGAGATTAATCCAACTCACCATGCTTCTAAATAAGAGACACAAGAACAAACTGAACTATGTTTTACCCTGGTTATTTAGTGTGGTTTTCTTTTAGATTCTTGCCTTTTACATAGACAAAAGAATGGAATTCCTAATAATTTTGGCAAGTGATAAACATTTCTGTAAAACAATGTGGAAAAGAAAGCACAGCTGACTATGCCAAGTTGTTTTTTAAATGAGCTTAAATAGGAACAAAAAGAAATATATCTGAAAGTAATATTTTTAATGGAGTTAAATCCAGGGCTCAAAATAATTCAAGATACTTGAAAAATTGGAAAATTCTATCATTGGCAACACTCAACAAAATAGGCCAGTGGTGGAGGAAACTGAGTTTCTAAGTAGTGATTCAATGCAACAAATCGATGTCAGAGCCTTGGTGAGTAAGTGTAAAGGGCACAGACGTGGAGGGGAGCATATCCAAGTAACCAAAAGAACACTAAGGCAAGCTAAAGACGTCTATCCCTCTGTGTCTGCTTTCTGAAGCAAGGACATTCTGATGAGGGCATAAGCAGATGCAAATTACTATGCCTAATCTTCAGCAATAATAACCTCTTTCTTGTCACTGGTGGGGCTCCATTTTATATTGGCAATTATGAAAAATAACACTGTCAAGTTAATACTCACAGCAAATGAAAATTGCTCTGTGCACATCCTGCACATGAAGACAGTCCTGCTAAAAGATTTCAGTGGAAACAGAGCATTTTTGACATTTTGGGGCTATATATTAGCGAATGACTGGTCGATGATTATCAAATACAATAAAAAAGAAATAAACCTGATTGTAGTAGCTATAAAAGATTATTTTTCACCACTTGAAATATTCTGCCTTACCCACCCTGTTGTCAAGCATTTTCCCTCAAACTTTAATGACCTCTCTTGAAAGAAAATCTAATGTAATAAAAATCAGGGAATGAGATCGAAATTGTAAAATAATTCTTACCAAACTTTTCACAGTCTCTATTACACTGGATTTTAGAAATAGACTTCAGCATAGTGAGAAATTTAGAATCATTTTAAGAACACAATTTATCAAGGAGTACTATGGTATTACATACAATTGAATCTCCAATAATAGTGGAAGAAATCAAAGCTGAAAAAATTTATTCAAATCGCTCAGTTTAGCTTCGCACTCCAGTCACATTCCATGATGCTACATGGACCCTAGAGTTCTCATATTCTCCTTGAAATATCTCCAGTTTTAACATACTACACACTTATCAAATAGATGTATAAATTTTAAGCCCAAATAGTTATCTGGGACGATATAAAAATAATAGTTATGTTAGTGTCTTGTTTTAAACCAGACTTACTTGAATGATTTTGTGAATAGACATGTCCATAGATTTTTCATTCCTGTCCTGTGCTTTCCATAATAGGACTGTCAGAAGCAATTTTCTCTAGGTTCTTTGGAAGGGTTATGTGCCTTTCACACACACACACGCACACACACTCCTCCTCTCATATCTCACATATATGTCATATACAAACTCTGGGCTTGATAAATTCAAACAAATCTCAACTTCTGTCAAATCTTTTCACGGTTGGAAATAGATTTTTACAAATTACCTATTTTGAAAAGATATTGAGGAGCACTAAAGCAGTCTGATATTTGTTGTAGCACAGCAACGATAATTATAAATTTCTAAACAAAATCAATTTTTGAAACTGGACAAAAGAGTGAAGATCATTAATGTCAAGAGTTCATTTCTGAAAAGAAATACATAAACTACAAAAGAAAACAAGCATCTGTCAAAATATGCTCAGTTTTCACACCACCAGTTTTAAAGTTATTAGATCAAAGAAAACTTGAAAAATGTTAGTAAATTTTGTAGTCAGTTATTAATTTTTATAGGGAACACACTCTACTGCCCATTTTGACTTGTGTTCTTCCAGTCAGACTTGTGTTGTTTAATCAGAAAGAGCTTCTCTCATTTCACTCAACCTGACTCAGTTGTTAGAAAGCAGGTGACTCAATTTCCCCATCCCATCTGCTGACTGACATGTCAAACTTGTGTAGTTTGGATGTATCATGGGTCCATTTTCACATATTGTAACATCTTAAAACTGTTTAGACAACATTTAGAAATACTCACAGATAATTCAGTAGTATTCAAATAATAGATAAAATAAAAAAGATCTATGTCAAAGTAGTTAGAAATATTTATATGGTAAGTTTTCTATCCTGTGAGTCATTTAAAGGAGAAGATTAGTGGTCATAAGCTAATATGATCTGATCAACATTGACATCAACATAACTTATTTTTAGTACAGTCTATTTCTGATTTTTTTCTTTTTTCTCACTGTGAGCTATAGTTATGGTGACTTTATAATTTATTGACTCTATTGAGAGTGAAAGAGGGCACAGCTAATGACCAATTCAGGATACCAGGTATTAAGTAAGACTTTCCTGGAAAAATTGAGGCAAATGTTCATCCTAGCTGTAATGGAAAAAGATGAAGGATTCATGGTCAGGAGTCCTGGATTCCATTACTAGTTCATCATTTTTACTAGGGGTGAAATCTTGGGCAAGTCTCTTTATCTATCATAAAATTTCCCCTCTATAAATTAAAATATTTATGCCTGCTGTGTCTAATTTTCAAGAGTACTGTCAGGATTTAATACATATTGAGTCCTTTCTATGTTCCAAAAAAAATCAAAAATGTATTTAAAGTATTAGTTCATTTTTACAATAATTTTGTGTAACAATGGGACAAGAGAAAAATGGATCTTTCATTATCATTTTTTGAAAACATTTATATTTAAATAAACATCATTTATATTTAAATATACATGAAGTAGAGTAAGACATCTTTTCATTCTTCATGTATTACTTCATCTAATGAATACTGCTATGTAAAACATTATGTACTAAAAATGCAAAAGCAAATAATTAAGGCTAGAAATAAAACTAAGGGTCCTATCATGCAGGAAACTCAAAAACTGGAGGTTGAATCTGAGATCATCACCAAGAGGCGGGGAATGACTATGGGCAGAAAGTCCAATAGAAGCCTACAATAATCCGGTATCCAATAATCCAGAGGGAGGCCTGGGTAAACTAATTGGTGGCATTGTGAATGTAGAGAATGCAACATTAGCTTATAGAATAGAAGAATAAATATATATACAGTAGTATCTAATATGATTCAAACATATGCCAGTATCAAGAGATCCAATTACATTTATTCTCAAGTAATATTATCTATTATAGATAGATAAACATGCTCACATTTCTAAAGAAGAAGCACAAAGAATTGTGAAAGTTATTTCAGCACAGAATTATGGTATTAAAGTAGCTATTTGCATAGGTACTATTTTATTTTAGACAGCAAAAATGTCCAAATTTTTGGATACTTTTGCAAGCCACCTTAGATTGTAATGCCTGTGAAGCATAGACAGTGTATATTTTATAATCTTTGAGCCCTCTCTAATCCTTGGAGGATACCTTACCAGGTAAGCTTTCAATGAACAACTGAATTAAATAATAGTAAATATATTTTAAAAGAAATCTTGAGAAAAATAAAATTTTAACACTTCAGCAATAGAATTAACAAGTAATTATTTGTATTATACACAGCAAGATTTTGTGTTGTTTCTGTTTCCCTCCTCCTCCCCCTCCTTCTTCTCCACGTTTCCTCCTATTCCTTCTCCTTTTCCTCATCCTCCTCACTTCCTCATCCTACATTCTTAAATGTAGAGTGTGAATGATTTGATGGAATTGATGGAGTTGGGGAAAGAATTCTGAGCAAGCTGAGGATACAATTTACAGAAACACTTTAAAAGCCTTATAAATATGAAAAGTATCCATATTTAATTACGGAAAATATCTTATAAATACAACTTTAAAATTATATATGCACACATATATACATATTTCTCATCTGTGACATAAAGCAATATCTAAATTATGTACGCTGAATAAAACCCACACATATTTTAAATCCTTTTTTAAAAGAAGCTATTTTAATCATCTAAAGTAGATGATTAAATAAAAGCAACTCAATAAAAGCAACTTTTGTAATTTCACTTAATCTTTAGAATATTCTATCTCTTTTCCTGTTGATAAAAAAAAAAAGTTTAGTTTGTCTGGGTAGTTCAACCTTGAGTGCTTCTCTTAAAAAGCTCTACTGAGAAGTCATTAAAATTTGCCCACTGTGCTTCTGCAAACTGAATCTGATTTTGTGACCTTTATGTCTCATTTTTTTAAATTTCCATCTGTCTGAAATCACTAGCTTAGTTTTTCTTTTTCCCTTTACCAAAATCCTCTCTATTGACCTCAGCTGCTTTGACCCTCACCCTCATACAGTATAATTAATACCAAAGTGGAGCTACATTAAGCATTTGCTTTGATGGGCTCATTATCTTTCTTCTTTGTTATTTTTCTTTGGGTCCTTTTTGATATGTATGAATTCACTGGAAACTGACAAGAGGCTTATGGCGATCTTATGTCCCCCTAAACAGGCTTTTATCTCTGCCAGTTCAACTGCTACAGCAATATTAGAATGTATATCACCCTTTTTACTTTGAGAACATAGAGCAATCTATTTATTCAAAAAAATCAAATAATAGGGAAGAGACTAATCTGAGCTCATGTAACTGTCTTTCCTTGGGAACAACATCCTGAATCTCTGTGGAAAAGCTGTTTACAGCTGATTTCTGCAACCAACTAATCTGCTCCTTTATAGTTATCTCTTAATTAACATAAATATGAACACTATTGACTATAAGGATGCCTGCACTAAAAATAAGAAATATTCCCGTTGTTGCAAATAGTGTGAATATTCTGTAGAGTAATCCAACTCTAAATGACTCCACTGAAAAAAATTCTACCGTTTCTACACATTCAAAAGCCCCATAATTTCTATTAATAAATGTAAAATTATATATTTATATATCCTCTTTTTCTTCATCACACATATGGTGTTTATCATGTGCATAAATATTCCCAGAAAATTAGATTACAATATTGAGTAACTAAACTAGTTCAACTCTCTCACACATGACATAACTTGGCGCTGCTTATTCCCTAAGCACATACTGATATGGTTATTCAAGAAGAGGAGAACGTAGAGCCTTTAAAATCAGTGGTAAACCAGGTTTGCAAAGCCTTGTATATTACTGCCAACAACAAAGACCAACACAGTATTTCCTTTTATTCTCATTGATCCAAGTGCCAAAGTCTAATTATTAATATAAAAATAGGTTTTAGATTTCTAATTCACAGAGTATAGACTAGACATTAATAGAACATCATGAAAAATTAGGGGAACATTTGTTATAATTTTCTGAATTGCCTTAAATTTTCCATTGGCGCATTAAGGAGATAAAATAAATATCTTATCCTTTTAAATGCTATATTTTATTTTGCTATTATAGAAACCTGGACTCATAAACAGCTATATATAAAACTCCTCTAACATTGTCATGAAGTGTTTCATTATTATTCTTTATGAAACAAAACAGCAATGAGTAGCAAGCTGTAGGAAAACATAGTAAATAAGATATTGCACTTTGGAGTCAGATAACCCAGCTTCACACGACTTACTTGTCACTGGGCAAGTTACAAACTTCTCCAAGCTTTACTTTCCTCATCTATGAAATGGGAATGAAGAACTAAATAAGATAGTTTATGTGTAAGGCATTTAGCAAGGTGCCTGGCACATGGAAAAGACTCAATAAAGAGTGCTACTAATAATCATTGTCTAACTGAAAGCCATTATCATTAGTGG
Source organism: Diceros bicornis minor (assembly GCF_020826845.1). NCBI lineage: Eukaryota > Metazoa > Chordata > Mammalia > Perissodactyla > Rhinocerotidae > Diceros > Diceros bicornis. The sequence goes on from NC_080762.1 coordinate 32,202,884, forward strand.
CTAGGTTGTGACCCCACATATGAATAATGGTGATGGTTGGCAATATTATTCTAGCATGCATCAATAAAAGCAGCTTGTGTAATGGTGGTTTACACTCTAGCATATGCATCTTACACCTATAGGATCCTTCAGTGAAACATTTTATTGGACATAGGGAATTATTTTTATACAATTTATTATTTGCTTATCATAAGGCATTTAGGAGGCACATTTACCATTAAAATAAAGGAACATTGTGGTTTTAAGATGCTCCATTTTATAATATATTCTCCAACGTAAATCTAGAAAAGAATTAAGCTGACGACGAAACGTGTCCCCACAATGATCCCATCAATTTATTATTTTATTTACGTCCATCTGTCATTTTTTCAGTATTTACTTCCTTAGGCTTGAAGAAGAGAAATGAAATTATTTCCAAAATAAGGTACTAAGACAACACTTGAAAAATTGGAGTAGAATTAAAAATTCTCTCTTTAACTGCTCTTTACTCAAATCAGAATAAGACTTTTGAAAGAATTTCTCTTCATGAAGCTGTCTGAAATGATATGCTTACATTTTCATATCATGTTCTGTCTCTCCATGTACTAATTTTCCATTTCCTGTCTCAGAGGTATTCCGACTTCAAAGTCTGTTTAGAAGCATTTGTTGTAGTTACAAATGATCAAACTCATTGATTATTTTCAGAGAACACGAAGTATTAAGTGGAAAAAATTTGAGTTGGAAAACGAACAGACATAGTACATAGTAGTTTGGACTGGTGGCTAAGTAAGGTCTGAGTTCAAATCTTGACTCTGGCACTTTATATCTGTATGACTTTTGGCAAGTCTTTAAATTTTACGAACTTTAACTTCCTTACTTTTATACATGGATAATAGAAGCACCCAGATCATAGCTTGGCTGTAGGGATTATACAACAAAAATGCATGAAAAATGCCTGGTATATACTGAACACTCATTGAATGAAAGCTTACCATATTGTTAGATTGGCAGAAATAAATCATTCCTCCAACTAAGAGGGAATTCACATGTTGGTGACCCCATATAAATAAAAATGTTGCAATTACTTAATGTATTTCCACATTGAAATGAAAGGTAATAGTTTCTTGTCATATCTCTATATAACAAATAGCTATATATTTAGGAGAATGTTCTTGAAAGATGTCCTATTTCTTTGAATCAATCTCATATTTCCTCTAATGACTCAGGAGGATTCATGAAGCATAATCTAAGATCATATTAAATCCTGTCTACTGTAATCATATTTAGTAAATGTCTTTCTTTTAGAATCTAATATCATGAAAATGTCCAAAAATAACAAAAATGCTTTTTAAAAAACTTCATGGTTTCCACTAAGGAAACAAAGAAACCAACAATTATTTGAATCAATGAGGAGCTTGGCCCCCTGTTAAGTGTGTTTTGTAACTGCTAGGCATAAGGAACCCTGCAAGGTAGAATTTCCTAGCCCCATGGTGTATGGAGGAAACTGATGTTCAGGTGAAGTAATTTTTCAAGGTAGCACAGGTGATAAATAAAGGCTTGCAAGTTCTTACAAAATAAAAAGCTATTTACTTAAGGTAATTGAATTTTCCTATATGGACAAAACCATCACTGATCCCAAACTTATTACCTAATTTTTCCAACTCACAATTCATTTGCTTTCTTCTCCCAAATGAATTGACTAGAAGAGGTGATATCAACTAAAAATACTCTAAGTGATATGATGAGTTAAAAATCTAATGTTCTACCCAAACATGCATGTCTCAATTATAATGTAGATAACACACTCAAAGACTCTAACTTAATTAATGAATGTCTTTGATAAAGTAAGAATCTGAAAACATCAAAACCACTGTGAAGTAATTCAAGTACAAAAAGCTTTGAGGTGTGGGACACAAGTGGACTGTTCGCAAGGACATCCAAAAATAATTAACAAGCTCCTTAAGGTTTTTTTTAAATAAAATATATAAAATTCAATATACTTTGACTTCAAAATTGGGGCTGAAAAATAAATCTATGGTATTTATGCAGTTCACTCTCTGATTTTATTGACACAACACTCAGAATATGAATTTATAGATGTAAATTAAGTTTCTCTTCAGATCATCAGCAATGTAGTACCATAGGTTTTAATTAAAGTTTAAGATCAATTATTTTCAAGTCAGTTGGCTAGATCTATAACATGCATTTGTCGTATATTTTAGGTACTTAGAAGAATTAACTCCTAATAACGCTGTGAGGTGGGTACCTTTATTATCTCCATTTTGTGGATAAGTCTCAGAGCATTAAGTGGCTTGCCCAAGGTCAAACAGCTAGCATGTGGTGGAACTGGAGTCAAATTTAGGCAGAGGAGCCCCAGAACTTGTATTCTTTGTGGTTACACAACTTTGCAATCTGCAATCTCTCATAGAGCAGATTAGAGTTAAAAATAACCCCAAACAAATTGCCTAATACAAGCTATTATAATATTGTACATATCCCACTGGTGAAATACCACATACTACAGATTCAGATGTTAGAATGCTCAAAAATGGAAAGGAGCTGAGCAGACACTTCTCCAAAGAAGATATACAAGTGGCCAATAAACACATGAAAAATGCTCAACGTCGTCATTCAGGAGGGAAACGCAAATCACAACCACAATCAAAGATATCATTTCCCATCCACTAGGACGCTTGTAATTAAAAAGATAGATGTTAAGACGTGTTGTCGAGGATAGGTAGAAATTGGAATCCTCATATATTGCTGGCAAGAATAAAGATGGAAAATAGTCTAGCAATTCTTCAAAATTTAGATATAGAGTTTTCATATGACCCAGCAGTTCCACTCAAGGTGTGTACCCAACAGACACGAAAACATGAAAGTTTGTACATGAATGTTCATAGGATCGTTATTCATAATATCCAACAGCTGGAAACAACTCAAATGTCCCTCAATTGATGAATGAATAAATAAAATACAGTATATCTATACAATGGAAAATTATTTGGCATAAAACAGAATGAGTTACTGACACACTACAAACAAGGATGAATCTTGAAAGCATCACATATTAAAGGAGCCATCACAAAAGAACACATGTTGTATTATTCTGTGTATATCAAAGGTCCAAAATAGACAGAGAGAGATAAAAAGTACATGAGTGGTTGTCCAGGGCTGTGCGGATGAGGGAATGGGGAGTGACTGCTAATGGGTACAGGGTTTCATTCTGAGGTGATGAAAATGTTCTACTATTGTGGTGATGGTTGCACAACTCTGAATATACTACAAGCCATTGAATTGTACACTTTAAATGGGTAGATTATATGGCATGTGAGTTATATCTCAATAAAGCTGTTTAAAAAAAATCCCGTTTTTAGTCACACAGGTGGCCCCTCAAAATAATAATGATGTGAGGCAATGTACAAGGTCATTATGATTAAGTTTTATTTGTCATTCACAAAACATAAACACACACACATACACATACACACACAGACCTAATAACACTGGTATAAACTCTGAGCTTATCAGTTCCCATGGTACTGAGTTACTTGAAGCAGTAGATAAAGGCAAAAGAAGGCAGTTTTATGATCTGATAAAACAAATAGTAAAGAGATGTTCTTTAAATAGTTTCCAAGGTAACTGATTATGGACCTGGAATCTATAAAGGGGTACAGAGGATTTTAAGTACAAGAAGAAAGGTAAATTAATGCTACCATTTCAGAAAAATGAATGCAAATCAAATGAAAGGAGAGATTAAAACTGTAGAAAATAAAAAAAAGTTACAGAAAATGTATTTATGTTGATTACATATGGACAGCATTATATTCTTCACAAATCTATACTTACTGGAATTTATAAAAGTGAAGATATTAAATGTAAATCTATCACTATAATTTTATTAATATCAATATATTCATTTAATTGAATAAGATGGTATACATAATTACTTATAAAGTTTATTATGATAATAATTAATATACATCTATTTAATTATAGTACAGGAAGCTAATGGTATTTAATATGAATTCATTAATAGGACTTAGTATATATTTAGTTAATCCCATGTGTCTTATATTATCATACACCCAATAGGAATTTAACAAGCTATTACATTTTCATGACTTTTATACACAAGGTAAACTTACTATCAAAAATGGTTCAAGATCCTCCTGCATTAGGTTTAAAATTTAGACATGATAGAAATTACTAAAGCAAAATTGTGTAATTACTTATGGAATTAATAAAGGATTACCATCTATCTTTTTGTTTTGTTTTATTTGCTACTATTAGGATTTCATTTGCTATGATTCTAAAGAACCGACCTCAAGCAGAGCCACTCTGAATGTCGCCATCTACGTATTCACCAATGCCTTATCCATACAAAAGTGTTCCAAAAAATTAGTATAAAGTGATTAACAATATATCTCTCATGTAGTGATATGCAGACTATGATTCTTAAGCTAAGAGTGGCTTTTAAATTTTTTTCATGTATGTAATAGATTTTTTTGACAGATTCCCTCATTCAACCAATGAGTGCTAGGCACTGTTTCAGGTCTGAGTTATAATAGAATGATTCTTTGCTAGTGGTCTGGTGCAATATCATAATCAGGTCTAGGCATAATATTCTTTCAAAGCCTTACCAGCTCACGCAGGGAAGTAAAGTATTAATGTAGCAAAAGAAGATAGAAAACCCGGGCATCTATGCTCAAGCATGACTAATAGAAAAAGCAAATATACCTCCAAATCTTTCATTGTGACATCACTTAAAATGTATTTATCTCCTTATAACTATCAGGGCTAGCGCAATGACAAAAGAGATCTGTCAACATCAAACTATGTAGAAGAAAATATGAAAACCTACGATTGTGTGGTTAGTTCAGGTAAAGTATCCAGTCAAACCACACCAGTGCATTCACAATTGCTAAGTTACTCTTCTCTTTTTTAAGTATGAGGCATAACTCTCACATATGAATAAAATACAATAAATCTAAAATTAAAAAAATAATTTAAAGATAAATCTCCATTATTCTGAATTCTGAGTTCTGTATTCCTTTGTCACTTTAAGAAATAAAAAGAAAGTTTTCGTTTTTTGAATTCATAATCATAGCCCACTAAAATAAAATCATCATATTTATGAGTGCCCTGAAAAAGAATCGAATGGCATTTAAATCATATCAAAAGTGAATTTAGTTCAATTTAATTGCTAATTTACAAGAGACTGAAATCCAGACGTTGAGATAAAAGTGCATAAATTCATATTCAAATGCAGTTCCTCATAGTATAAAATGCATATGGCATGAACTTTGTGAGAGAGACACATTTTCTCAATAGCATGAGTATAAAATATGCAATAGGTTTTATATTATATCTTTTTTTGACAGAAAATATATGAATTACATAATGAGGGCAAAAATATTATATATACCACACAATTTGATATAAATTACATTCCAAACATATGTGCACCTTATCATTGCCTTTCCTCTCATTCTCCATTCTCTTGATTTTATTACCACTTTCTTTCCTTCCCACCTTCCATACTCTTCTACTATAATGTATGTTCCCCGAATGGATCCTAAGAACTTTCTTTCAAGGCCATCCTTGACTATTACTTCACATTTTATACCACCCAATGATTACCTTTTGGCTTCTTTTATTAGGGCTCAGAATATCATGCATATTTATAGTCCTGGAGTTTGTCTGATAAGGATGAGCCTCTTACTGACCACCTCTGTTTCACTACACATGGCTAACACACATGTATTCAGAAAAAAATTCAAAATATGCAGATATATATCAGAAGGCAAAAGACCTCCAAAATCCATGGAAGACTTCATACTCTGTGTCCAGGAAGATGCAAAAAAACCCTAGAACATCACTGAGAGAGATGTGGAACTACTTCTCTAGACTGCTAGAAGGAGTTAGGATTTTATCATATTACTAGACCTGAAATATTAAAGAGCATGATGGCTTTTTGGATAAATGACCCAATTACCATGAATGAACAAAGGTTCTTCTAACAATGTAACAATGTCTAGTCTAGGACATACCACAAAAACATCCCTCAAGGACAAAATACAGTTTATAAAAGTGTTTTCTCTGACCCGCAAATTTTTTGTCCCTGAATTTGAATGCTGTAGGGGATGGTATGGAGTCTTGAATTCACTTCATTCCTACCACGGCTGATTGTCCAGGACTGGCACAATCGACCTCACTTGCTTATTATCTGACCATTCACTGAGTTTGTTGACCTCTAATTCACAGCAATACATTTTCCACTTTGAAGTCCTTGGACTTAATAGAGAAGTCACTAGAGTTTCCCAGGAGGAAGACAGGGTGTGAAGAAGGTGGGGACCATGGGACATTGAAGAGCTCAACTTCCATACATTTTATATATCGGATATCTATGTATTGCTTTATTTGAAAGGAGTATATTACTTCTTTAAAGAAAAAAGATATTTTAAAATCACTGTTCAAAAAATGTAGTTTAATTTCATTATTGGGGTCTGATTTATGGACATCTTCCTGGAAAATAACCTTACAAAAAGACCCTGTTTTGCTTCCATAACTAATTCTCCTTGGATTGATTCTGAAATGGAGTAGCCTTTTACCAAATTCCATTACAGGGAAGACGATGTTAAAAATGAAGACTTGTGTGTGTGTTTGATGTATGTTCATATATGTATAAACCACAAAAATATCTGTGATTCTACTATGGTAATTGTTTGTTTCAGTTTAACTCTTTCTAAATAACTGCTTAATAGTATTTTGGACCTGGAAGTATCCTTGAATATTCACTGCGGCACAGAGAAAATAAATGAATTTGGATTACAATGTCCCAATCAAGGGCAATGCTATTAAAGGTACATTTTTTGTGGGATAATTCTTTGTTGGCTAGGCACTACTCCACACAGAAGTACAGGGACTTGAACATCCCTTGTCCTCTGTGTTATGATGACAAGCAAAAAAAAAAAATTTCATTCCATACATTTCCAAATGACTTTTTTTACTGTGGATGGTAAACTCTCCAGTTTAGAATGATAGACTATCATTTAAAATTGAACATTGGCCAAAGCTCGGTGTCTCCAGTTCTGTTCTTTCCTGATTACATAAACATCTATCAATTAATTAATAACTTTAAACAAACACTTTGAGACTGTCTAGTAATTTTACCCATTTGACATTTAAAAATTCAATCTAACTTATGAAGGGTTACTTTCATATAGCTGTACTTTCTGTAGAACATATAAGATTTTTTTAAAAGCCTGGCTTTGCTCTGTCTGTGAAAACATTTGCTTTTATTTTGCTCAGAATAAATAACAAATGATGTCTATGTCATAAACAACCTGCCCAACATGTTTTCCAACTTTTCAAAAAGTATGGTAATTCTCAAGCTCACCTTCTGAAAACAAATAAGGATTTCAAGAATTTGAAACCTAAGGTTTAAAAAAAATCAACAAACCGAGTTTAAGGCATTATAAGTAAATGACCACTATACATTCCTAAGATAGTCTTATTCAAACACAACATATTCTCCTTGAGATTGATAGGAAATTGTAGGGTATTTTCAGGTGAGAAAAATTAAAATCTCTGTTTTGGACACACTTTATAGGACATGAAAGAGTGATTTCAGGTAAATTTCCCATCAAGCAAAATATTTTGATCGTTAAACCAACAATTACATTAATATACTACATAATAATAATTTAAGCCAACGTGTCATGTAACACTGAAAATTCAGTAAGATTTTGACAAGACACTTATTAGAGCACAAAAGTGTTTATGCAACAGAGGGAAACCTTAGGTTTATGATTGCACTAAAGATTTTCTGTGGATGCCCTAAAAGACAATGACAAGAAAACAGCAATTAGAGACATTACAGCAATACTGTCCTTTCATCTCGCACCTAAAGCATCTCCCAAGATTGATGCAGTAGGCTTGAAATTTAAACACTTAAACTACAGTGCAAAAATAACCATTATATTCTTTAGCTAACTTCATTTTGCTCTGGAGTTTGAGTTTCCAGTGATAGTGGGGTATGCAGGAAACTGGGTAAGAGGGATAGAAATGGACCAAAAGCCAACTGCTGACTAAACTTGCCAAGTTTGCTACCTTCCAGATTAAAACCATCATATTAGTGTATATATTAAACCAATTAAAAATTCAAGCTCCCTGTTAGCAAGGAGACCATTTATGGTCCAAATTGGGACAGTTTTGAGAATGAAGAGAGGGAGCTAAAATAATTAAAATGACTTAATTGATTTAAATAGGTGAAAATCAGGACAATCCTAGGGAAACTCAATATTCGGACTCCATCTGTTAGGGGTGTTTCTCCTCTCTCAAGGAAATTTCCCTCTTCCTCTTTCCAAATCCAGCATCTGAGTGTAGACAGAAGCAGATTTATCTTTATGGAAATGGAGTTAAGGGTCTGGTTCTCATGCTGTCTCCAGGTTCTTACACGCCACTACTGAGATACCATACATCTTATAAAGTCATTGGCATCCTGAGGGTATGGGCAAATGGTGTCATTTGGATCTTTTGGAGCACTTTGCTGTAGTCTGCAACTTTCGTCTAATTAAGGCACCTTTTATCCCTGCTGTGGCACTGAAGAAGTTCTGGATTCCTGTACGCAACACAGAGTGATGGTAGCAGTTAATGATGAGAAAATGGCCACGGCTTTTGCACTTCCATTCTGACTTTTTCATTTGCGTAATTGTCACTACCTAGGACCAGAAAGGCTTTCTTCCTTTCTGCCTTAAATTACATCTATAATTTAGATGAAACTGAAGAGAAGCCACCCTTTAGCTTGTCTTTCTTTACCTTTAGATTAAATGGCTGATCATTCAGTCTACCACCCAGATTAAAACTGAGCAACTTAACCACCATATATGTATGGTACAGTGACCATAATTGCAGCATCATAGTGTTGTAGCTTAACTCTACACATTCCACTTTTTACCAGAACATTTTGTTTCTGAAGAGACCATTCAGGAAACAGAATAATTAGAGAAAGACAAAGGGGAATGACATGAGAAAGAGTTATTTTCTTCCTAAAATGAAGAGACTAGGCCCAAGATATCTGAACTAGGCTAAAGTTCAAAAAGATCACCCATCAATTCTCTTTGCTGAAATTTGATGACAAATTAATATAGATGGATCTTTCTAACTCCACCACAAATCTAAGATTCCAGTCTCCTTTTGGCTTGAAACAGTGGATGTGAAAATATACCACTTGGCAGAGATTAAGAATTCAATAATGTTTGTTTCCATATTTTCTATATTTCCTTCCTTCTCTCCATCCATCAGCCTATGCATCCACCCAACTATCCTCCTATTTTTGATTCCCTACCTCGTTCTCACTAACCATGCAACTCTGTCTTTCGTCTGCTCACCTAGGAAACCAAGGCCATCCAAATGAATTCTACTTTCTCATTTCCATTTCAAAATATGTTTTAACCTCCAGTTTTCTTCTCCTCTGCCCATTTTATCTCAGAGGAAGAAGAAAGCATTTTCTTTTCCATTATTCTTCTCTTAAAACTTTTCTCTTCTTCAAGTCTTGTTCAAATCATAACTCCTCTGTAAATCTACTCCATCTCCCTCCTTTCTTGATTTTCCATGTTAGAATTAACCACCATTTCTTTGAATTCCTAGAAAACTTTGAGTGTATGATCATTATAGTAACTTTCTTTTTTCCTCATAGTATTGTAATTTACGTGGCTGACACCTGTACTAAACTATAAAGCTTTGAAGTGAAAGATCATTTACCTCTTTGAATTGACTACTAGTATCTAGTAGACTTTGAGCGTTAAAGATATTCAGCAGAAGATTTCTGAGCTGAATGATGTTGATGATGTGGACAATGTATCATATGACCTTCTAAGCTTCCATATCTCTGCATCTCCAAAAGAATGCCTGGGCTAGTCTTTCCCAAGTGGTTAAGATGTTAAACTTTAGTCAACCTGTCTCATATCACGTATTTTCCTTAGATTTATTCACAAGTTAAGAAATATATCAGGATTTTCTGATAAAGATAGTATTTAAAAAGATAAAATTTTAAGTCCATAATGCTAAGAAAAGATAAATATATTTATAACCTCCAAACAAACAAAATAAAACGAAACAAAGTAGAAAGCATGGGTGGGATGATGCCACCAGCCTGCTGGGGACTGCATCAGGAATCAGACCAGGAGTGGCTGAGAATTCAGCTTATGTTGTAAATGCAACACACGTGTTCCAGGCAAGGTGGCAGAATGGAGCCTGGCTTACTGTTTGACATGATAGATTGAGGTGGAATTCTATAGCCTGGGGATGTGGTTTATAAAAAGCTGCCTGAGTAGGGACTGAGGAAGATGTAGAGATAACTGACTGACCAGGAACTAAGCCAAGCTGACTGTTCTGAAAAAAAATGAGAGGATCATAGTTAACTCACTGCTTTTAATTTTCTACTTTTTCAAAGATAATTAATTTTCATTTATTTACTATATGCTCTGTTATGGACTGAATATTTGTGTCCCTTTAAAATTCATATGTTGAAGCCTAACCTCCCTTGTGATGGTATTTGGAGGTAGGGCCTTTGGGAGGTAATTAGGTTGAGATGAAGTCATGTGGGGGGGGCCCCCATTATGGGATTAGTGACCTTATAAGAAGAGGAAGAGACGCCAGAGCTCTGTTTCTCTCTCTCCTCCATGTGGGGACACAGCAAGAAGGCAGCCTTCTACAAGCCAGGAAGAGAACTCTAACAGGAACTAAATTAGCTAGCACCTTGATCTTGGACCTCCCAGCCTCCAGAAATGTGAGAAAGAAATGTCTGTTGTTTAAGCCACCCAATCTATGGTATTGTGTTATAGCAGCCTGAGCAGACTAAGATGCTCTGCTTACTTTCTAATGAGTAATGCAAATCTTTTAAACAACTCCAGGTGGCATTACAATTATTTCAGAAATATATGAGCAAACTATATCAGAGACATGAAAGATCTTGTTACATACTTAGAAATCCAAATGAAGTAAACCCAGAAATCCTGATGTTATATAAGCATATATATCATATCTTCAAAAAAGTGATATTGATCAAAGCAATATGCATATTTTTGCAGCACATAGTAAAGAATCAGTAAATATTGCTGACTTACTAATTGCTTAAAGACTGTTTACTGTGTGAAGTCTACTATAAAAACTAGAAAAAACGGTTTTTAAAAGGCCTTCAGCAAGCCATACTATTGCTCTTATATTCCTTCTCTTCAAATTCTTCTGCTACTAATGTAAGAAATTACTTTAGAATTATAGCAATCTCCAGTTTTACTTAGGAACCTCTAAGATATCACTCCACTCAGAAGAACTGTACCTTTTTTTCAGGCTCAAGAAAGGCAATTGGAGAAGTATGAACAACAGTAAAACATTTTTCCTTCATCCTGCTGCAAATAATCATTTGTCCTTTGTCAAGTTCTCTTAAAAGGTTTCAAAAAGCTTTTGCTCTTTTTGACAATCTCAGAAGCTACGTGTATTGGGGAGGGTATCAGATTTAATGGGAAGTGGAGGGGAATTACGTAAAAAGCATGAAAATTACCAAGCATGGGGCTGCCTCATGCACCTCCTTATCTGTGGATTTCCTTCTGCCTGACATGCTTGCCCTCCTCACCAGCATCCTTTCATAAACATGAAATGCCACTCCTTCAAAGAAGGCTGTCTGACAACAAAAACAACTCTAGTTCCCAAGTTATAAGTCTTCCTGCCGAATGCAGTTTTCCTCTATGGAAACACAGCTTTAATTGGTCATTATTTGTGAAACAACACTTCTTGTCTCTCTCTTATGCTTTGGCTGCAGCAAGATGGAGACTAAATGCTCACCACAGCACTTAACACTTAGGAGAGGGCCAGCCCGGTGGCGTAGCTGTTAAGTTCATGCGTTCCGTTTCGGCGGCCCAGGGTTCGCAGGTTCGGATCCTGGGCACGGACCTACTCATCACTCATCAAGCCATGCTGAGGTGGCATCCCATATAGAAGAGCTACAACTCCACAACTATGATACACAACTATGTACTGGGCTTTGGGGAGAAAAAAGAAAAAATAACAAAGAGGAAGATTGGCAACAGATGTTAGCACAGGGCCAATCTTCCTCAAAAAAAAAAAAAAGACCACTTAGGAGAGAGTCAGTCAATATTTACGGAGTGAATCAGGAGAGAATATCTAACTTAAAAAATAAATTATACCCTGTAGGGTCCCTCTATCACCAAGGTGAAGAAGAAGCCCACATGCTAGAAGTAAGACCCAGCTTCACCAGAACACTTGACCAAGGTAGCCCTTGCATGGAGTATAAACCCATCCCTCCCACAGAAGTCAAAGGGTGAACCCCGGACAAACTCATCTCCATCAAGAGGGATAAAGATGGAGCCACTTCTTCCTACCTGCCTCTTCTTATACCTCAACACTCGTAAGTCTTCCAGTGTGGCCTCTGGCATTCAGCAAATGCCCCTCCATGCTTCACCTCTTCTATGAACATTCTACCCATATTTTAGCTTTAATAGATTTCTAGTTCTCTCCTAAAGATAGTGCTTGCCCCACAGTCCTCTCCAGTGGCAGCTTTTTTTCCCAACAGTCTTTGTACCACAGGAGTGGGCTTTTGGCTCTATTTCCCATCATTGTCCCTTCCACACCATTTTCCTTTATTCCTCTCTAAATTGTCCCATACTTTAAAATCTCATGTCATCAGATCATCTCACTGTCTCAGTGCTGCCTTTTACCCACTGCCACTTTTCAATGAGTTGTTACTCTCCCTTATATCATTCCTGTCTCAATTCTTCGTATTTTCAATCACTCATAGTTGATAATTTCCACACCCTGCCCTCAACGATCTCAAACTCTTCTTTGTTGGTTTTTTTCCTATAACTTAACTTAGCCACTCTCTCTCCCATAATCATATCATAATCTTGCCATTGCTAAAAACTGTAATTCTTCCATAATCAGATTCCTGCATTCTACTCTTGGATCATTACTTCATATTTTTCCAACAGTCCTTCAACTCTAACACTTTCTTACTGTGTCTTACCCCTCAATATCCTTTCTTTCCTCCTCACCTAGGTTATTTAAATTCCCTGCTCAGTTGTAAAAAATCATCCCTTAGTCATAGACCATGGTTGGCTTAACGTTCTTACACTTCTTCATCCACCTTTGGCAAAACCACAATGTAGGTTACATCTAGCTTTCTGCCTAACTGCTTGCACCCATGCAACGAACATGTTTAGAGAAAAATTCACAACTACAAGGGCCTTAAGTCTCCTTTTAAATTAATAACTAAAACCCTCAGATTAACCCTACCTACTGCCATCCACCTACTTGCATCTGCACCAACATATTCTGCCTTCCCTTCCTTTAATGACTCCTAAAGAATGTCAGTCACTCTACTTGCTCTAGTCCCCACCTCCTTTGCCTACTCGAGGACATTATTTCAAAAGTTCTTCCCACTTTTACACCATCTTTCCCTTTCTACTGGATTATTTCCATCAGCATACACATGATATTTCTCTCATCTGAAACAAAACTATTCTATTTATCTCTACTGCGCCAATAAGTTATAAAATGTTAGGCCAGTAAGTCACATTAACACAAGACAACTTATGTTTGTGACCTTACTGAAATCCGACTATCCAGTTGTGGTGGTTTCCCAATTGTATGTGTTTTTGTTTTAACCCCTCCCCACCACCACTGAGAAAATAAAAAAGTATCCGTGTTATTTCCAACCAACACAACCTTGCCAAAAAAGCCAGTTCTATCTGTGCTGGCTACTGATTCTCTTAGTCACTCATTTCTCAATCTTTCTGTCCTCAATCTATTGATATTCTAACTCTGGACAACAGAAAGTGGGAGAAATGTGGAGATAGTAGAAGAAACAGTTTATAAAACAAGAGCTATGCTGGAGGGGTAGTGTCTGCTGGATTTGATCGATAGTTACTGGTGAGGTCTCTCATCTCTTGATTACCTCTGATCAAGGAACTGCATTTGTAATCCAGACACTTTACTGATACAACATTTAAAATAAAAACATATCAAAAGATTTTTCAAAGAGTATAAGTTCAGTGTCAACAGAATAAATTTGAATTTGAACTTCACTTTACAAAACTTCATAAATCCCATATGGTAGTCAGGAAGAACAAAATTTTGTTCACACTAACTGAATTTGGGAGAGTATCTGTTTGACTTTGGGAGAGGATTCCTGTTTGTTTGTTTGTTTTTTACTATGCATACATCTGCTTACATGTCTCCTGGATACAACTAATTGATTGCCAATATGATATGTTATCTAAAACCGACCATAATGAGATGAGATGCTGTGACTCATGATTAATATAACATGTAGAGGTAGGAACAAAATAGCACTCGGGAAAAATCCATAGTTATACCATTAAGTAGTGCAAGAAACTGGAGAAAAGAAGAGATTTAGAGTCAGAAGCTAATGCTGCAAAATAATTGTCATCTATTTACTAATAGTAAATAAACAGTTTTCTAATGAATAGAAAACTGGTCATTAGCAAATGATTCTAAATGTTATGTACATACTTTCCATACAAGTGAACTGATTGATTATTAATATTTATGCCCCGCTGGCATCGTTTAATTCAACTACTCTTTCATAATGTTTACATAGTTGTAGAAGTATCAGCAATACTACCAGAAAAAAATTGAGGGAAATTGGCTTTTATATTCTAACTTCTTTCTGTCAGGAACTGCCAGATTGCTTCAAATCTATGACATAAAGATATTGAAGATATAATGAGCTTAAAGTGAGCAATATTCAAAGAGAAAAAGTAAGATGACTGTAAGTATCCAACAGCTGCCAATCAGCTAGAATTAAATAAATATCATGATGTTACTATCTGACAGTCAAAAAAAGGACAACTCAGTAGCAATGTATAATTTATATTCAGTCATTTTGTAATAAATGCCATTTTTTTTTAAGATCCAGGTAACACATGGCAGAGATGTGGATATACTATTCTTAAACTCCTCATAATTAGGGGTGGAAATGTACCACAAGTACGTACATCAACCATAAGTTCTCTTATTAGGAGATCCCCTCCCCTTTTATCTTGAAACACCTGTGATGTACAGAATTTTAACCCATCAGATTTGATCCTTAACACATTGACATCTAAGCCATACTCTGCATGAAAATAAGAAGTTAACTGGTAGCTAAGCTTACGAACTTAAGTCTCTGAGGATATAAATACTAGGGAGCCAGAAAAACCTTACGTCAGCGGGAATGCAACCGTCATGATTTTTAAAGAGAGATTTACATCCAGAATAGAATCAAATCGCTTTCTTCTATCTACAACCAACCAAATACATTGCTGCATCTAACACACAAGAATAACTCCTTTTGAGCCCTTGCAAGTATGTTTATCATGTAGTCCACTTCCGGGAAGGTTTCTCAAGGATCTTTATTTAGCAGATGCCATTTTTTTCTAAACAGAGTATTTCTAGGAAAGAAAGTGAAACAAACCAAACAAAATAAGTGCGATGAGGAAAGACTTATAAGATTTAAAGGTCTGTGCGGGAGCAATGAGATGCCTGAGAAGATAAAGTGCATATGCCATAGAGGTCGTCTGCTCATATCTCTTCAAGAAAACTCTGCAGAAGCAGAATCGGCTGACAGCCTCCAACTTTTGCACCTTTGGATCATCGTGGCTTTCACACCAAAGCTGCACTTCCTGGCTCTCCCCACAGTCAACGACTGAGCATTTTGAGGCTTCTAGGTATGGGCCTTGCCGGCCTGACGTGGGACACTTCCAAAGAGCAGCACTTGCTTGGGGACTCCCCATCGGCCTGGCTGTGGCTTTTGCAGAATTGTGGCGAGGTATTAAGTTCTTCCTACCCAATCCTCCTTCCTTCCTTATCTCCTTTTACAGGTGTCAAGCCTGAATTGCTGCCTGAAGGCATTCCTTGCCCACTTCTGCTCCCTCCCCTTCTCCTTTATCCCTCACAGACATTTCCAAACAAATCTTGGCACCTCTAATTCCAACCTGGTGTCTTTCACAGAGGACTCAAACCCACCCACATAGTATATGCACTAATAAATAGGTAGAAACCACATTCCACTTACTCCCCATCACACCCTCTCTTGTCAAAAGTCCTTCTCCTATTTAGTTCACACCATATAGCTTTACAAGTTTCTCTCTCACCTCATTACTGTCACTATCTATTGCCTGGTCACTCCTTCACTCATTTAAGACATTAGCACCTGTGCCACAGTGTTCTTCATTCCAATTCTTGATAGGATATTGACAATTTTACATCCATATGGACAACCAGTTACAGGCCTAACTTCTTTTCTGCAAAAATCTCCTCTACTATTCCACAGCAGTCTTTAATAAGTCATTCCGTTGCACACCTACAAACTCTCATCCTTCTTGCTTATCTGCTCACATTATTCCACTGCACTTTTTTTGGGGGGGGGCAGGGGGGTCCGTCTACCAGCCTTTCTTCTCCCACTCTACGCCTCCTTTATTTTTCTAATGTCGTTTACCTCTATTCCAAATTCAGATTCCACAGATCATTTTTGAACCACTCTTCTTTTTTTTTAGAGGAGCCTGAATTCCCCTGCTTCATTATCCCTTCATCACACTTAGCTAAAAAACCTTCATATATCCAACTCTTTATTCCATAACTATATTTAGGCTCCTGGGAAAAAATAATATCACAGAACAGGAGAAGACAGATATCTTCAATGTCACTAATCTCCACAGTGTTCAAAATCACCTTATAATTTTACTGTTGCTTAATCAGTTCTTCTCCAATTTTTCATAGTTTTCTTTAAGACAATTTCTATTTTCTTGAAATCTCTCATCTTCTTATCTTCTCCCCCACCTTGACCCCTTTTGTCTCCTCTCCTTCTAATGCATTGAGAGACCTCTCTACCCCTACCCTCTACCCAAAGCTAAATTATTCATTTCTGTTCTGTATATCATGCTCTTCAGCCTTTTCAGAGATGTTACGCTATCAAATATTCTCTGTGTCTCTAGTTTTCCAATCTCTTTTCTACCCTCTCTTTCATCATTTAACCCAAGAGAAAAAATAACTAGACTATATAGATAGATAGTTAAAATAATTAATTACAATAAAATGACCAAATAACTACCTGATCCCACTTATCCCTTTTGCCCTTCATCCTTGGCACTCTCTCTCTTTTTCTACTCTTTGGCAGTTAAAATTACTTCTCCACACATGCTGTCTCCATTCTCTCAGCTCCAGTTTTTCTTCACTCACCTCCAACTGGGCTTCTGAAATGGGCTGCGTGTCACAAAGTCCAATGGATTCTTACCTATCCTTGTCTTGCTTGACCTCTAAGCAGCACTTAAAATTGTTGATCACAACTTCTAGCTCGAGCAAACACTTTTCTTGGTTTCCCAGACACCATACATTCCACATTCTTTTCCTACCTCTCTGGCTTTTCTCTCTTTCTCACAGTTTCCTTTGTCACATCATTGTTCTCTGAAATATTGGGTTATAAAGTACCACAGTTCATTGCCTAAACATCTGTCTCTTCACCCTACACTTCCGTAGGTGATAGGATCTACTCCCAAGATTTTAGTTACTTGAGTTAATAACTATCATACCTGGGCTCTCTAGACCCATATTCTTATCATCTTACTATACAGCTCCATGTAGATGTCTCATTTCAAAGTTAACAGACCTCAAACTTAAGTTATGACTTTTCTCTACTCCATTTCTTCTGGGGTTCCATAACTTAGTATATAAAACCGTTGAAATCATCCTTGACTCCTTCCTTTTTCCTCACTTCCTACATAAAAAAAAAAACTAACAATATAATCAGCATATAATCTTTCCACATTGTATTACTTCCATCTAATATTTTCTTTCTTCTTGAACCAACTTTACCCTACAGTTTACCCTTATTTTTTACTTAGATAACTCTAGTTTTATTTTAAGTTTCAATTTAAAAGTCTATTGTTAAAGGAAGTCTACCCTGAGCTTCCCAGACTGATTGGTTAACTGTGTTATATGTACCTTATACGATCCTGTGATGGTTAGTTTTATGTATCAACCTGTCTAGGCTATAGTACCCAGTTATCTAACCAAAAATCAATCTAGGTGTTACTGAAAGGGTATTTTCCAGATGTGGTTAACATCTACAATCACTTACTTTAAGCAAAAGATATTACCTTCAGTGATGAGGATGGGCCTCATCCAATCAGTTGAAGGGCCTTAAGAGGACAAACTGAGGTTTTCCAGAGAGGAAGAAATTCTTCCTCAAGTAGCATCAACTTCTGCCTGAGTTTCTGGCCAGCTGGCTTGCCTACAGATTTCAGACTTGCAAAGCCCCCACAATCTCGTGAGCCAAGTCCTTAAAATAAATCATATATATACATACATATATATATAAAATTATATCCATATATATAAAATTATATTTTCAATATTTGTCTTCTCTACAAAATTACAGCCTCTAGGAGGGCAGGATATAGCTCTTATTGATCAGTATGCCTACAATCTAGTATATTTTCTAGCACACATAGTATATGTTCAAAAAATATTTATTGAAATAAAGTGTAAGGAATTTTGCATATCTCTTTTGTTTTAATTCTTTGAATACTCCTTCCTGTCATTTACATTTCATAAAATTCATTTTACTATGTAAAATACTTTACAAAAAGATGTTTGCTACGTTTTCCTAGACACGAGTGGTTAAAGTTGTATAGTGCAGACTCACTTACTGAAAATAACTTTCAGAATTTGAATTAGTGTAATTTAATATAGCATATACTGATTGCCAATTAAAAAGACACTAATCCTCTGATTCACATAATTTAGGGCATCCAAAAGTATATTCCTCATAATATAACATGTTACTAGTGGTCAAACACCTTAGTTAGGTCACACAGTATTGGAACAGATGCGGCACTGCAAGACTTCTCAGAGCCTTTGATATGTTAACGTGCATTGCAACTCACTGCACTGAGGTGTGCGGCACAATGCAGCATTTCTCACACTTATGTGATTACCATAAAGCTTTTGCTTCATACTGTATCCTAAGGAATAGTGTTCCAAGCACCTTGGGGACGACTTTATATATGCCAATATTATCACATTTCTGATCCTTTAAAATTATTGCTTAATACAGATACAGTTGTGCACGGCTTAATGATGGGGATACGTTATGAGAAACACATTATTAGGCAATTTTTCATTGTGTGACCATTATCGAATGTACTCACACAAACCTAGATGGTATAGCCTACTAGACACTAGGCTGTATGGTACTAATATTATGGGACCACTGTCATACATGTGGTCCATCGTTGACCAAAATGTCGTTATGCGGTGCATGGCTATAATCTTATAATTAGTAAACATGTTCAAAATGAGATTTTAAAAGTCATATCTTTAATCTCACAAAGATTTTTTAAAATCTTAGTGATTCTAAATTTCTGAGAAAAAGTTAACAAAAAACTTCTTCCAGATAAGTGGTAGTAATAGGGATTTTTCTGAATATATGGCTTTCATTCTAAAATAACTCTATGTTGTTGGATTTTTAGATTATTACTGAGATTGAATGTTTACTCTTTCACGCATATTTGCAACTATAAGCGTAAATGTGTTTAAGAGTAGGTATCAATTATTAAAGATTCTGGCTTTAAAATTTAGCATTCATAAGCATCACTTGGAGTATTTGCTTAAAATGGAGGGTTCTAGACCCAACCTTAGAGTTTCTGATTCAGTAAATTGAGAAAAAGACCCAGATTTTCATATTTTTAACAAATCTTCTAGGTGATTTTATAGCTGGTGAACCTTTTTTTATGCCTCAATATACATGAGAGATATGTCATATTCCTATTAGTAACACTGCCTCACTAGGTTGGTTATTAAACTCTGAACAGAGAGTTAACCCTTATTAGACATAGAAAAGTGTATTAGAATCTTGCGAGGATGTGACACAAGTGCTTGGAAAATTACTTTGATTAGCCCACCTAACAGAATCTTTCCAGTGGAGGATACAGTCTACATTACACACCATCTCCCATTGGGAATGCTTATTCTAGAAAATATCTGTAGGGTGTTTACAGATATTAGACTGCTGTTCCAAAATATCACAGGAAGATTTCTTGCCTCTATTTTCTGTGTGAATATAAACATATATATTGATATTGCAGAAATACATTTTTGTTGTGACTAGAAAAATAATTGGAAAACTAACTAATATAAAACAAGAGTACTTTTTACCTGACAAAATATATGCAGCACAAGAAAGAAGGTTTACAGGTTGTGAATATATCTCACTGACTTGCTGATTAACTTGATCTACTAATATTTCCCAGTTTCTCAAAATTCAAAATAACTTTTCCGAAATGTAGAGTAGACATATCAAAGGGAAAGAAAAATACATAGCAAGAAATGTACCGATGAACACTTGGAGGCCACCTGCCTTTCCCACAGCTGCCATCATGCTACAATAACTCTGAGCTTGAGATTTACATTTTCTCTGCAATGGGGATTTGCGAGCTATTCTTTATATAAAAGTATAAGAATTATTGGCAATAATTATGATTTGTGGCATTTGGATTTGTGCTCATTTTTGCAAAATGATTTCTTTCAACCTAAACTCAAATTTTGAAACTGCCTGAAATGGCCACTTTTTTTTTTCAAAAAACCCCAGGAAAATGTTACTCTAGTTCATTTGATTGGTATTAGATATGATTGCTTGATTAAGTTAATCATTTATTAACTCATTCAATAAACAGTTATTGAGAATGGGCTTGGGCTCTAGGCACAAGTTTTTCAAAGACAAAAAAGAGCAGCATAAAATGTTATAATGCAAAAATAGGCAGGGGGTCAGAGCGACTGGTCTAAAAAGGCTTTCTAGTGGAAATGCTGTTAAAACTGAATTAGACAGGTGAGTTGGTTGAGTACATTATAGGCGGAAAGAGAAAGAGCTACACACGCAAACATTTAGAAGCAAGATAACAAACTGAAGATAGTAAAAACCAGAGTTAAGAAGGTGGTTATAAGCACAGAAGTATTATTATAACACCAAATCTCTCCCATCCCATTCTCAAACCAAGCAGTTGCTGGTCAAATCCTTTTTGCTGCTGTTTACCATTACTTTAATTTACACTTCACTTGGGCTTATCTGAGACACATTCATTAAAATTTCATCTGCAAAGAATATTGTGCTGGATTAAGTATTATGCAGGAAGACCAAATCTATGGGCAAAAAAAAAAGAAATAATGCTACTAGTGAGCAAAGCTTACATTATATTTTTGGAACTGATTCTTTATGCCACTGAAGCGACCATATTTTCTACGATAGTTTTCAAACATTGACAATTATCTCAATATTGCTCCTTCCTTTGACTTTTAGCTCTTTTATGAGTTTACTGGTTAAAATGAATTATTGAGGCCACTGTTAACATTCTCCTTAAAAATATTCCCTTAAAAATAGCAAGTAACTGTTTGTGGGAAAACGCACATGAAATCAAAAGTACGCTTTTGAGAAATAACATATAAATTTAAATACAGGCTACAAAGCAAATATTTTGGAAGCCACAAAAATCTAAAATTTTTTTCATGGGATTAAAAGATGTGTTTTATATAAATTGCAGCATACTATAATTATTCATATTTTTAAAGACAAATGTTATATCACTCTTTAAATGTATGCTGTGGAATATTAAAACAATGGCAACTTGGGGCCAGCTCAGTGACCTAACAGTTAAGTTCGTGGATTCTGCTTCAGCGGCCAGGGGTCCGCAGGTTTGGATCCCGTGCGCAGACCTATGCATCGCTTATCAGGTCATGTTGTGGTGGTGTCCCATAAAAAGCAGAGGAAAATGGGCATGGATATTAGCCCAGGGCCAATCTTCCTCTGGGGGGAAAAAAAAAGAGGAGGAGGATTGGCAACAGATGTTAGCTCAGAGCTAATCTTCCTCAAAAAAAAAAAAATTAAAACAATGGCGACTTGCCATCCACAATTATGCACTTTAAAAATACATGCTCAAATTCTTTTTGGAACAGTGAGAAATTATATATAGTTCCTTTTCTCTGAAATCTTAGTGCTATTCCACATCTGCCATAAGATTTCATCCTAAGAAATATACTTTATCCTTGAAAGTTTTTTATTAAATGACGTCATTATACTTGGAAACAAATTTATATTTTAAATTAAATATCATTTAAAATTTGTCTTGTGTCATGAGTCTTTAAAGTTTAAAATATCATTCTGCATTGAGTTACCATTACAACCATTTTTAGTACAAAACTAAACAAATATACAAAAAAAACTTTTTATAGATAAGTAAATATAAAAAGTAAATTTCTATTAGAAACGCATCTCTCATGGGGATGAGGGGTATGTTTATAGTGCCCTCAATAAAGGAGGTTTCTCAAAAATCAACGTTTTTAATTGAATTTTTTTGTACCATGGAGATTTTTAATTATTTTACCTCTTGGAACAAAAAATTGTGATGGGTGGAAAAGAGTATGTTTTTATTTTACTAAGTTTGAGAAGTGTAAGTGTGAAGGAAAGGTGAGAAGAAAGATAAAGCATGTACCTGCAGGCTCGTTTTCAGGCAGATCAATGTTAGCAAACATACATATGGAAGTTCAGGATCTAGAAATATTAAAATGATTGTTTCATATTGTAGAGTGCTGGATGTTACGTAACAGACTATCTGGGGATTATCTGATTCTATCTGGTATGCTCCTTTGATTGACCTTCTATTGACCGGACCATTAGCAATTTCGTAGAAGTTATCTTGTAAAAAATTGATAGTAATGCAAATTATCCTTGTCTATAACAATGCAAATTTATTTTATACAGTAGAGAAAAAATTGGTTTCTACCCTGTAGAAAAGTTAACCTCAAACATTTCATTTTATTACTGTAAAGGATTTTAATCAGTTTTGCATCTATTAGCAAATGCATCTCAGTATTCCTGTTTATGTGTACCTATGTGTGTGTATTCTCCAAATTCTCCTTTGAACCATTATCAATAAGCGAATAAGATCTTTATCATGTACTCAATTTATATTTACATGAGACTTACCTTTTTAACTTTTTAGAAATTATACTTTAGCATTTTTGTAGTTCATTCACCAAAATACCCAAGTGGATTCACCTGACAGAGTCAAATAATCTGTATTGCTGGAGAAGTGTACGTACGGGTCTATTTAAGCTCAGACACACATTTTCTTGGTTACCAGAGCGAATCCCAAGTGTCAACAGAACATTAACTTTCCTGACTCAAGTCTCAATTTTTTTTTCCCTTTCCCTCTACAGTTTCTGTGTCTTGTTTTTGTTTCTAGATCTTACCTAACTGGTAATTATCCTTCACTGGTGACACTAACTGTTGAGGATTTTGGTTTCTGCTCTGACCATCTGGTGATCTCTGCCAGATGGATGATAGAAATCCATTCTCTATTGGGTGAAAGATGACTGAGAATCTGGTTTACCAGTGTTTTTAATTCGTCTGTTTGTTTATGAGTTCAAATCAATTAGGAAAATCATTCATACCCACTGGGAAAGAAAACACTTATTTGATATCTGGATCAGGGAGTTTTTATTTTTCTGTGTTTACTTTAGACTCTTGGCAGCTGTAAATTATCTTTGTGACTATGTATCTCTGTGTCTGCAGCTGAGAAAGGTCTTGACTTTTATCTCCAGAGGGTATTACTAAATTAAATTAGAGTATTTCCTAACTTTAAAAAAATCACTGTTCTTATTAGTTCATAGAAATAAATGTTTATATATACTGAATATTCCCAAATACTCAGAAAACAAAAAACGGATTTCTAATGCATAAATTGTGATAATCTCTAAAACATGTTTGCACAAAGGCCATTTTCTATAAAAATCCAAATCAGACTGGTTTAATAATTATAATTAAAAGAAGAAAAAATAGTTATATGACTTTATGTAAATTATCAATGTTATGTAATATACAAGGGCATATTTTATTTTATAAGATTTAGGCTTGATTTCTCATGAAAAATTTATTTAATCTGAATTTATGAAAGTTATTATATTAGCTTACTAATAAAATAAACTAAAATTACTCTTATATAAATGTTTAATATTATGAAAAATGTAATTTTTCAAATAAATTGAATCGTAATTCTCTCAAATTTTTTATATCAACAATAAGTTTGTTTTGTAGTGTGTCAGCTTAAACAAAATTTCCAAAATTTTTAGGCAACTTAAACTTTGGACTGATATTAAACTGAGTTAGTTAATGGATAATCATTGAATACACAAATAATTTCTAAGATGAAATACTAAATATTGAATACTGAGTATAATATTAATATTTTTATATACTATGTAGCTGTATCTTTGGATCACGTTAATGAATATGTTCATTTTTGCCACTACAAGAAAGTGTAAAAGGGACTTGTGTGACTGCAGAAAGTTGTTTTATGTTTGTTTATGAGATTTGCTGGGCTGCTAAAATGCTTTCGTATGATGCGAGGTCTCACTTAACCTACCTCCCTTTTTTCTCTGTGAAATGGAAGTTAGTTTCTTTTGTTAAAAGTTATAACCAATATGGGTAGTTGAGAACGGACTACGAGCAATAGTGACAGAGAAATGAAATGTGTGTGCTTTAAAGAGTAGGCTTGTCCTAAGGTGTCATTTTGTCCCAGAATATAAAAGAGCACAGTGAAGAACAAAATTTGAGTACATATATCAAGTTGTAGACAGTATGAGAGAGTGAATTTTATACGCCTTGAATTATAATACCTGCCTGAAAGGAAAACATTAATTGTATTAAAAGTTTCTCAGAGTTTCCTCAGTTTTGATGGGCTTATTCATAAGATAATTATTTAAAACTGCAAAATTAGAATTGGACTTTCTGTCTGTTATAATGATAAATTAGTGTTATAATACTAAATAAGAGTATAAAGCATTATTTTTTAGATGTATAATCTGCCTAAACAGCAGAGATTCTCTATTTTACCAGAATAACTTTCAGAGCTTTATGTTGATTTTATCAAGTCCTTATTAAAAAAAAGATAGGGAGGGCCGGCCCCGTGGCTTAGCGGTTAAGTGTGCGCGCTCCGCTGCTGGCGGCCCGGGTTCAGATCCCGGCCGCGCACCAACGCACCGCTTCTCCGGCCATGCTGAGGCCACATCCCACATGCAGCATCTAGAAGGATGTGCAGCTATCACATACAACTATCTACTGGGGCTTTGGGGGAAAAAATAAATAAATAAAATTTAAAAAAAAAAGGAAAAAAACGAGTTCCTCACTTACAGAAGAGTTAAGATATCATAGTACTTTAAATTCATTTAAAAAATTTATTGCCACTTTTATTAAATAGATAATTAGTTATTGTTGCTCAGGTATCCAAGATCTCATCTTTATCAAGTGACCAAATCTTGTCTGGCAATTGTTGATTTTGACCTCACAACAATAGATTCTAAAATTAAAAAAAATAAATAATAAATAATCAGAATACCTTCTATGAGAAAATTATTTTTGCAAGTTCACAAAGGGTTCCTAGAAAATCAGAAAGATTTGTTCTTTTACATTATTTTAAAAAATGTAAGAAATATTAGGCTTGTTTGGTATGCTCCATACTGCTTAATTGGCTACGTACTCACTGAGTTAATTGGGAAAAGCTGAATGGGAAGGGGTTTCAAATCAAAGAGACGCTCTTCTTTAATTAAGTTGGACAAGTTAAATATTATTAGTATAACTATTTAAGTAACTTTAAGTTTTATTAAAGGCCCTGGAGGTTTTACAGTGCTCTCATTATCCATATAATGTTCTTACTTTCAGAGGAAATATTGATCAAACTTTTATAAAATAGTTACGTATTGTAGCATAATAGAATATTTTATACTCCCTCATTTTTTTTGTGTGTGTGTGAGGAAGATCAGCCCTAAGCTAACATCCATGCTAATCCTCCTCTTTTTTGCTGGGGAAGACCGGCTCTGAGCTAACATCTATTGCCAATCCTCTTCCTTTTTTTTCCCCCAAAGCCCCAGTAGATAGTTGTGTGTCATAGTTGCACATCCTTCTAGTTGCTGTATGTGGGACGTGGCCTCAGCATGGCTGGAGAAGCGATGTGACAGTGCGCACCCGGGATCCGAACCCTGGGCAGCCAGTAGCGGAGCGCGCGCACTTAACCGCTAAGCCACAGGGCCGGCTCTACTCCTTCATTTTTTACATTATTGGTTACTGAAACAAGTGACTCAGTCTCTGGTGCTAGTCTCAAGGTTCTACTGTAAGCCACATGATGGAATTTGTATCTTTAATAAAGTGCCTTCTCAGAGCCCCATGGAAAGGCTATACCAAGTACTTTGAATTCTTCATACTTTAAAGAATAGATTCTTTGATATAGTCTTCAAGGTGACATTACTTACAAAATTTTCAGACTGTAACAATGAGCTGAGTCAGGATTTCCAGGTCTCTTCCATCTAAAAACAGGCACACTTCCTGGAAACAGATTGCTGTTCCATGATTAAAATGAACAAGAATTAATTACAGAATTAATGAACAGGGAAATTTAATTGTGGTTATTTGTTTAGAATATTTTCAGTATTGTTTTTCTTGTTCTGTTTTCATGGCTACACAAGGAAACGCTTTCCTCTCCTTCATGAGTTTCCCTAACATTCGGTTTTGTAGACTTTGCCTTTGTAAATGGAAATAAACATATTCAAATGATATCTGATTCTGACTCATCCTCTGAAATTCAGAAACTCTTAGTAAATCTCCTTTACTTCATGGCAATAAATCATTTGCGTAAGTTCTAAAAGAATATATTTTCCTTTTTGCTAGGATATAATTGGACAACTCAATTTTGCAACCAAGACCATACATGGAGTGTCACATTTGATAATCATTCTCATTTAATTAGGCAAGACAAGTCCGTTACTTAAAAGTAAGGGTCTATTTCATACGTGCAGCCAATAGCTGCAAATTTCCTCCTAGGAAAACTGGCCTCTTATTTGGCTTAAAGGTCCTAGCCTTACCAGTGGTAAGGAAAATTACTTCCTACTAGGCCAGGAAACTTAGAAAATTCTGGAAACCTGAAGAACAGAGGAATTCACCTAAATTCATGGAGACTGTAGCTGAAATCTGGGAGGAAAAGTTTCCTAATTTGGTAAAGTAATAGCAGCTTCTAAAATTCCAATACGACTTTCAAGGACCACTTAAAAAACTTCCTATTTAAATTTAATTCTATAACTTAGCAGCTGGCAAATACTGCATGGCTCTAGATTTGCAAAGCAGACTCAAGGAAGCCTATATAGTTAACTAATACTTTTCCTACATCAATGTAAGTAATCAGGCCTAACCTAAGAGATCAGTGTTTTGTGACCAAGGATAGTCTTTGGAAATTATGTAGGATCACAATGAGGGAAACAGTAAGAAAATATTGTCCAAGACTTGAAAATGGACAGAAAGCATTCTTAGGTATTCTTTCAATGGAGTGTTGGATGTTGTTTAGTGGATCATCGAGGGATTATGTGATTCTATAAGAGTGTGTACTAACTGACTTTATACTGCCTAAGCTATTGACAACCCTGTAGGGGTAAACACTGTCTTGTAGAAAACTGATAGTGATGCAAACAATTCTTGTCCATAGCAGTGCAAATTAATTTTATATGTTATGGATGAAATTGATTTACAACTTATAGAAAAGGAACTCCAAACATTATATTTTATTGAACTATAAGAAATCAATTAATTTGACATCTACTGGCAAATTCACTATTGCATTCCCAATTGCTTCAAATTCTCTTTTGCACAAGTCTTAACAATAAAATCTTTGATACATGTTCATTTATATTTTTATAAGAACCATGTTTTTAACTTTTAAAAAATTATTCTATACAATCACAAATATGTGGAAAAGTATCTATGTACCCCAAAGTATACACTTACCCAAATTTGAAGACTGATAATGTAAAAGAGTCACTTTTCAATGGTGCTTCACTATACCCTACAAAAATGGCTTTAAATCTTTGAATATTCTTCAGAATCATTGGCAGATTGAAAAACAAACAAACAAAAACTCTTTTGGCTTCACTCCTAGAGATTTTGTTTCAAGTGGTCTGAGCATTCATACTTTCTAAAAGCTGCCCTGGAGATTTTAAAGCACAGCTCCTTTAAGCTTCATGCTGGACCATGGCTGAGAGCAAGTGGGGATGGGATGGGCCTGTAAATTACTAGTCCCTCTCCCCTGTTTCAACCCAAACTGCCCTACTTTTAGTAGTTTTACATATAGACATCTCTTAAAGAAAGAGTTTCACAGCTTTAATGAGCTTGAAAATCATTCCTCTCTCCTAAAGCCACCTATATATCTGTAATTCTCACTATTTTTCCTCAACTCAACACTTATCCAAACCAAACTACTCACTCTTGACTATATATATTCTACTTTCCTCCTCTTATCCCACTCTGGGAACTGCATTCACCTCATCTCTAAATTTCCAAATCTTGCCCATCTGTTGGGACTCAGCTTGAATGTCATGTTCTCCCCATGAAGACTGCACACATTTTTGTTAAAAAAAAAGGCAGAATTATTTAATTTTCTTGATTTCTCCTTATAGTTTATCCTGTATATATGTTGATTATAACATTACTTTCTATCAAAACAATACAGATTTTAATAAAACAATGTCATTTTCTCTACATCTAGAAGTCTCATTCCTCCATCCACAACCTCACACTCCTTTCTCAGAAAATATCTAAAAAACAAAGACAGGAGGAGAGCTCATACAGGCAGGAGTTGTCACATCCCTTGTAATATAGGTGGGCAAAAAAATAGAAGTATAATGTTCTATTAGAACATTGATCCCAGTCCTGCAATGTATTTCTCTTTTATAAATATGCAAACCACTCCACAGAGAAAAAAATTTACTCAAAAGACTCGGTACTAAATTAAGCTTTTCAATACTTTCCCTATTTCACTTGCCCATCTGACTCAGTTGAGTATTAGTTATAAATCATTTATCCCATTCTCTTATCCATTGAGTCATTTAGGTATTGACAATTTCTTGAGCACCTATAATATGCCATTGGTTCCATTATGTGCTCAGGAAAATCAGATCACTAGAACATCCAGGTCCTCAAAATATCTTGTTAGAAGAGTTAGGATCAAAACAAATAATTAAAATAGAAAGGGTTTAGTAATGTGCTTCTCTCTTTCCACAAACTCCCTTCAGCCTTCTCAAATCCCTATTAATTCTGTTGATCTCAAAACCTATTTGGGCCTCACCTCTATGATATTTGTCCTAATTCCTCCCCTACTTCTAGGTTTTATTACAGAAATTCCAGGCTGTTTTAAAATGCAAAAACCAATTAATGTAATACACCTTATCAATAGAATAGAGGACAAAAACCGCATGACCATCTCAATAAACTCAGAAAATGCATTTGACTAATCCAACACCTCTTCATGACAAAAACATTCAAAAAAATAGGGAGAGAAGGAACATGTATTTGTCAGGGTTCTCCAGGGAAACAGAACCAAGAGTATATATATATCATATATATAATATATTTAAAATACATATATTTTATATATTATATATAGTAGAATACATATATAACATATATTTGTGTGTTTATTTATTTATTTTTTATAAGGAATTGGCACACACTATTATGGATGCTGAGAAGTCCTACAATCTGCCATCTGTAAGCTGAAGACTCAGGAAAGCCAGTGGTGTAAGTTAGTCAGAGTCTAAAGGTATGAGAACCAGGGAGGCTGATGGTGTCAATCCCAGTCTGTGGGCAGGAGAAGACCAATGTCTCACCTCAAGTAGTCAGGCAGAGAGAGAATTTAACTTTCCTCTGCCTTTTTGTTCCACTTGGGTCCCTAACAGATTGGATTGTGTCCATCCACATTGGGGAGAGCAATTTACTTCGCTCAGTTTCCCAATTCAAATGCTAATCTTTTCTAGAAACACCCTCACAGGAATACCCAGAAATAGTACTCAACCAGATATTCGGGCACCCAGTGTCCCAGTCAAGTTGACATAAAATTCAGCATCATAGAATGTCTTCATCCTGATATGGGGCACCTATAAAAAGCCTACACTTAATATCATAATAATGGTGAAAGGCTGAATGCTTTCCCCCTAAGATCAGGAGCAAGACAAAGATATAAGCTCTTGCCACTTCTGATCAACACTATCCTGGAATTTCTTGTATTCCCAGGGCAACAAGGCAAGAAAAAGAAATAAAATGCATCCAGATTGAAAAGGAAGAATTAAAAGTATTTCTCTTTGTTGATGACATGATCTTGTATATAGAAAATCCAAAAGAGGTCTACTAAAAATCTAAAAGAACTAATAAACGAGTTTAGGCAAGTTGCAGCATATAAGATCAGTTTATAAAATTCAATTATATGTCTATGCACTAGCAATGAACAATCAGAAAATGAAATTATAAAAACAATTCTATTTATAATAGCATTAAAAAGATTAAAACACAGAGAAACACATTTTAAAAAGGGGTGCAAGATTTGTATAATGAAACTACAAAACATTGCTGAAAGAAATTAAAGAAAACCTAAATAATGGAAAGACATCTCGTGTTCATGGATCAGAAGACTTAATATCATTAAGATAACAATACTCCTCAAATAGATATACAAATTTAACTCAATCCCTATTAATATCCCACTTGGCTTTTTGCATAAATTGATCAGTTATCCTAAAATATATATGGAAATGCAAGAGGCCCAGAATAGTCAAAACAATCTTGAAAAAGAAAAAATTTATGTACTTTTCTTCCTAATTTCAAAACTTACTACAGTATTCAAGACTGTGTGGTATTTATTTGAGGGTATACTTATAGATTAACGGAATCGAATTGAGATTCCAGAAATAAATCCTTAACATTTATGGCCATTTGGTTTTTTACAAGAGTGTCAAAACAATTTAATGAGGAAAGAACAGTCTTTGCAAAAGATAGTGCTGAGATACCTGGGTATTAACACTCAAAGGAGTGAAGTTGTCCCCATTCCTCACACTATACACAATAATTAACTCAAAATGGATCATAGACCTAAAAGTAAGAGCTAAAATTATAAAACCCTCAGAAAAAAATACAGTAGTAAATCTTTAGGATCTTCAGTTAAGAAAAGTCTTCTTAGCTATAATACCCAAATCACAAGCAACCAAAGAAAAAATATATAAATTATATTTCGTCAAAATTAAAAACTTTGTGCATCATTGGACATCATTAAGAAAGTAAAAAGACAACCAAAGAATGTGAGAAAATATTTGCAAATCATATTTCTGATGGGGGATTTGTATCTAGAAAATGTAAATTTAACAACTCTTAAAACTCAACAATAAAACATAAATAACCCAACTTAAAAATGAGCAAAGGGTCTCAATAGACATTTCTCCAAAGATATACAAATGACAAATGAGCACATAAAAGGTGCTCAATGTCACTAGTCATCAGGGAAATGCATATCAAAACCACAAGACTCCACTTCATTTTCAATAAAATCACTATAATAAAAAAGATAATAACGGGGCCAGCCTGGTGGCGTAGCAGTTAAGTGCATGCGCTCCATTTCGGCGGCCCGGGGTTCGCAGGTTCGGATCCCGGGCGCACACTGATACACATCTGGTCAAGCCAAGCTGTGGCAGCATCCCATGTAAAGTAGAGGAAGATGGGTACGGATGTTAGCCCAGGGCCAGTCTTCCTCAGCAAAAAGAGGAGGATTGGCAACAGATGTTAGCTCAGGGCTAATCTTCCTCACCAAAAAAAAAAAAAAAAAACCACAAAGTTAATCACAAGTGTTGGTGAGGATATGAGTAAACTGGAATCCTCTATACACTATTGCTGATAATGTAAAATTGTTCAGCCATTTGGAAATCTGTCTAGGAATTCCTCAGATGGTTAAACATAGAGTTATCATATGACAGCAATTCTACTTCTAGGTACGTAAGTAGAAGAAATATGAAAACATATGTCCACTCAAAAACTTCTACATGAATATTCATAGCAGCATTATTTACCACAGCCAAAAAAGTGTAAATAATCCAAAGTCCATCCTCTGATGAATGGATAAATAAAATGTTGTATATCTGTGCAACAGACTATTCTTCTCCAATTAAAGTAATAAAGGAATAAAATGGAATGAAGTTTTGACACATACTACAACATAGATGAACATTGAAAACATAATGCTAAGTAAAAGAAGCCAGCAAAGACTACATGTTGTATGATACATTTATATAAAATGTGCAGAGTAGGAAAATCTAGAGAGAAAGTAGATTAGTGGCTGACTAGGGTCGGCCAGGGGGAAGGGAGTGTGTGGAGAGTTGGAGTAAATGGAAGTGATTATTAATGGGTGTGAGGCTTCTTTCTGGGATGCTGAAAATATTTTAAATTGATTGTGGTGATGATTGTACAACTCTGTGAATATACTAAAAACTATTAAATTATACACTTTAAATAGATGAATTGTTTGGTAAGTAAATTATATCTTAATAGAGCTTTTATTAAAAAAGAAAAATAAACTAGACTTGCAACTACATTACAATTCAGCAACTGCACCCTTGGGCATTGATTTTATAGAAAAGAAAACTTATGTTCACACAAAACCTGTACACAGATGTTCATAACAGCTTTGTCCATAACAGCCAAAACATGGAAACAGCCCAGACGCACTTCAACCAGTGAATGGTTAAAAAAACTGTGGTACAACCACTCCACGGAAAATTACTTAGCAACGAAAAGGAGCAAGCTATTGATACACCCAATAATCTGGGTGAATCTCCAGAGAATTATGCTAAGTGAAAAAAGCGAATTCCAAAGGTTACCTACTAGATGATTCTGTTCATATAACACTCTTGAAGTAACAAAATTATAGAGATGGAGAACAGGCTAGTGGTTGTCAAGGGTTAAGGAGGAGGAAGTGGGAGGGAAATGGGTGTGGCTTTTTATAAAATATTCCTTTTAACTTTTTTTTCATAATTTTATAACATTTTTATCATTGAAATATTATCTTTCACCACTTTCCCATCTAAAAATGTTTTTGTTTGTTCAAGAACCCAAGCTGTTTATAAGCAGTCCAAAGGTATAAGCTCAGATCCTGTTAAAAATCCTGTAAAGATTGATGAGGGGGTTCAGGCGTTGGCAGACTGACGGTGCCTTATCAAGTTGCCCATCAAACTTTCACCTCATGGTTTTAGCTCCCATTGATCATTTAAAAGAAACAAACATGATTTTTTTTTAAACTAGGGTACTAATGGAATATAAAAAAAATCATTTTAAAATATTTGAACATTTGACTCTGATTTCATGCAACTAATTTAATTAATTCTTTTGTTACTGTTAA
Organism: Diceros bicornis minor; assembly: GCF_020826845.1. Lineage (NCBI taxonomy): Eukaryota > Metazoa > Chordata > Mammalia > Perissodactyla > Rhinocerotidae > Diceros > Diceros bicornis. The sequence goes on from NC_080762.1 coordinate 32,236,186, forward strand.
GAGGAAACTGCTTATCAAATTCACTATGTATTTTCTGAGAATATTGCTTCATAATGACCACTTTATTATCGTCAAAAATCTATTTATACAACAAACAAGCAGCTTTTCCACTTTGCTCTGCCTCGGCAAGTTGCAATTCTCATTCATGGTGAAATCTGTAATATATCTTCATCCAGACTCTTATTCCTTACTGTGCCAGGTGCAGTACAAGCTTCTACATTTCTACTCAATTCTGCTTCAATAGTATACCTTCATTTTAAGTTTGCCTACATGTACTTTTTAAACTAAAAAAATAATTTAATTACATTTTGTTTAAATTAACAGTATATATTTCTATTTAATTACCAGTTACGGTTTACGTAGTTATCACTGCAACTTATGCCATCTGCACAAATTATTCAAACACATTATAATGTGATATCAGTACACAGAAGAAATCATTTTGTGTGTGTGTGTGTGTGTGTGTGTGTGTGTGTGTGTGAGGAAGATTAGCCCTGAGCTAACATCCGATGCCAATCCTCCTCCTCTTTTTTTTTGGCCAAGAAATATTGGCCCTGGGCTAACATCCGTGCCCATCTTCCTCTACTTTATATGGGATGCCACCACAGCATGGCTTGACAAGTGGTGCATTGGTGCTCACACGGGATCTGAACTCCAGGCCACTGCAGCGGAGCGCGTGCACTTAACCACTACGCCACCTGGCCGGCCCCCAGAAGAAATCATTTGAACTGAATCAATTGATTGCCACTGACTATATCACTAAAAACGACACAGGCACCAGTCACACATTCTATAATACATCTTTTTTTTCTTTTTAATAATTTTATTTATTTTCTCATTTTTCCCCCAAAGCCCTAGTAGATAGTTGTATGTCATAGCTGCATATCCTTCTAGTTGCTGCATGTGGGACGCGGCCTCAGCATGGCTGGACAAGCGATGTGTCTGTGCGCGCCTGGGATCCGAACCTGGGCCGCCAGCAGCGGAGCGCGCACTTAACCGCTAAGCCACAGGGCCGGCCCATATAATACAACATCTTAAATGATGCAAAATTTAAAATGAAATATAATTTTGTTTAATGGAAAAATGTCTTATTGACTCAGTTTCAAATTTTTTATTGAATTAATTAAAATTACATAAAATTTAAAATTTTGTTCCTCAGTTGAACTAGCCACATTTCATGTGTTCAACAGTCATGCACATTTTATTAAAAGCCATAACAAAACAAAAATCCAGTCCTGTTTCTTAGCCTGAGATAGTAAAATTTCTTTGAAGAGTTTTGTAGCAAACTACTGATTTTGACACTGTTAAAAGTGTTCCCAAATTCAAAGAAAGGAGCACAAGCAAAATGCTCGAGTGTTTCTCTCATGGCTAGTAACAGTAAATCACTGCACTCTTATTTTCAAGATATAACAGGGACAATACATTAGGCCTGAGACTTGGAAAGGAACAAAACTGCAAATAAGGATGAGTGAGAAGAATGGATAAGATAGCTATTGCATGTCTCCTGACAAAGCAAGAAAAGATACAGGAAGAGTTTAGCTACCGTTTTTATTTTCAAAATGTAATTAATTTTGCTCTTGTAGCCAGAAGAGTTTTACTCTAAGAATTAGACACATTATAGCATCAGTGTAGAAATAAACGGAAGCAGCCACTTGCAATGGTTGAGCCCTGAGAGAAGAGCAGCTTTGGAAGTGAAGTCTGGCAGCCTTGATGCTTATTCACAAACTGCTTCCTCAGGGGAAACAATGATCTCAGGATTCCCGTTTGCACAAAATTAGTTCTTAGCCACCTCTAAATGCAGACATCTCTCTGACTTTGGAAGAGTTACCCTTCTGCCAATGCTAATTTATTGGGCTTCTTGAGAATGAATTTTGCTGGTTTTCTTAAAGTCACTTGTATTGTTTTTCCTTCACAGACATAAATAGCTCTAGTGTTTTCCCTGGATTCCAAGGGGGTCTTTATCATGAACATCAACACCTTCTTCAACGTCATCATCATAACTGTCATCATCAAATTTGGGGGATCCTTTATGAAAGAAACATCTGCCTAAGGGTTGGAATATGTCAGATAGATTTAAAAATGGTTATTTTTAACCATGTTCATTTCTTAGTCATGGCCATCTAGATTGTTACCTCCTTCCATTTTTACAGTATGGATTCCTAACTCACCCAGTGAAGTTCTATTTATTTGTTGGAGTCAGGCTGGGTTATTTTTTTCTAGTGTTGGAAGAGAAGCCTAATAGAATAAACATATGTTGAAGAGAAGGCTAGTAGAATAAATACATCTATATAAGAACACTTCAAGAGTATGAACTAACATAGAATCCCCTGCTGCTAGTATATCCTGGGCATCCTAGTGAGACGGAGAAAATGAATTCCAACCCTAATGCATTCAATGTCAACTCTTTGTGAGGGGAGTACAGGCATGCAAGTGGTCTTTCTCATTCATAGACATGGAAAGGCTGGATAACTGCAGCTAACAGATAAAGAAAGATATTTCTAGGATCATTCCTCTGAATGGCTATTAATATAGTTAAATGAAAAAAAGGTTAATGACTACTCCTCTATACTTCTATTACATGATTTTTTTTCTCTTTTCCTTGAAGACAAGATTATACTAGGAAGCCTAAACAGATAACCTTAATATCATCTCTCTACTGATTCTTCTTTAATGTTTGATTAAAAATATTTATTAAATCTAATATTTTACAGCATTGAATTTCTGATATTTTAATGCAATGAACACTAAAAATGAACATCCCAATTACTTAGGTATTTAAGTTATAAGTGATTTCTCTGCTGTACAGAGATTTTGCAATGACAAGGTGAACGTGTATGGAAATCATCAAAAGGTTGTTTTAGACTGTATCTCAAGAAAAACACATTTCTGAAAGTATTGTAAGAACATTGTTATAACCCTATTTTACTCATACTGAATCTTTAAAGCATATTCCTGAAAAGATCATCATTACCTGCGTTCAGTGAAAATAGGAGATTTTGTGTAGCTGTATTAAAACTAAAAGTCTTTAACACTGAAACAAGAGAAAAAGCAATGAGATCAAAATATATCTATAGAGAAAATTCTAGAGGTTATTATTACAAGACTTTAAGAATTGTCTTTGTAGATTGGACTTTGGACTTTTTTTCCTTTGTTTTCCTAATATTCTGTAGTTCTCATGAGTCATGAGAGAAAAAGAAACTTGCTTAAAATTACAATGGTTAATATTCACGGAGAGGAAGAATAATTAAAAATGGGAGTTTTTCTTCTATTTAAGCATTAATTCTGAACATGAATTGTTTGTCAAAGCAAGTCTCACACATTAATAAAAAGACCATTAATTAAACAATCATTAATAAAAAGGCCATTAATTAAAATACATAATGTATGGATGGACCTAGACTCATGATGCACTTTATCTTTTTAGCAGTACAAGAGAGTAATCCAGAATATATTTTAATAATCTGCAATCAGGATCAAATTATTAATCGAACATAAATGCAATTGAGTATCAGATCTTGGCATTAACTATAAGTAAACTGGATGTATTTTCAGGAATACAAACATTCATATTGGGGGAAATGGTTTCATCTGCTACAGATTTAACAACTCAACTAGTAAGCTCTTTATAATAAGGATAGCAGTAAGCACATACTGGGAGTTTATTACATGTTTAGTGCTTTATATAAACAATTGATAAGACAGATACTTACACTCCCAGCTTACTTATAAGAAAACAGAAGCCTGCAGAGGTTAAATAAATCCTTAGTGAGTGACAGATGTAGGATTTCATTCCACAACCTAGTTTATGCATTTAATCATTGTATTAAACTGCATTGTATTGACTCAATAATCCTTTATATCCATTATTAATGCTGCTTTCTGATTCTTTGGTCTTTAATTGTTTTTGTAATAAATTAAAATGAAGCATGAACTCATAGTGTTCTGAAAACAGTCAAGGGACCTACAAAGCAAACTAATTTATTGTGTAGCCCCTAATTAGCTGTAATTACAATATTTAATAAATGAAACACCTACCTTTAGAGATAATCAAATCTTTTCACTGAACTCCACTTTTGCTATGGTGTATACAATAGGCTAATAACAATCAGAAGTATTATTCAAATGCTATCAGGAAATACAAAAGTACAATTTATTGCCAATCCTGAACTATTCTTCCAATAAAACAGATTTAATATGGAAACTGGGTATAAGAAAAATAAATTATGTAATCACCCATAATTTAACTCCAATTATGGTAGCATGTCTTATTCCTACAGAACACACTCATGCACGTGCACACACATACAGACACATTCACTCATCTGGAAAGTTTTTTTATTTATGAAACTGTTAAAGAATTTCTCTGAATACAGGAGGTCAATGAAAGTGCTCACCAGTATGCATTACACATTTAAACAACTGTAGGCACTGCCACAGTCACCTATCACAGCAGAAAGAGGAATTCAAGTTATTTCAGAATCTGATCCCTTTAAGACCAAGACATTTAGCATTAACATTTAATCTAGCCATATTTTTAAAGCAATATTTTTGAGGAATCTATTACATTTAGTTTGCTATTATCAACATCTATTAACGAGCTCTAAAGTTTATTTTGTCCTTTTTCAGGTCTACTTGGGTTTGGGGGAAGGATATAAAGAACTAGAGATGATTTATGAGTTGTTTTTGCTGCCTGTAAATATGTATGATGAAATGATAAGATTATTGAGTACCAGCAAATCTCACGACCTTACATTTTGTTTGCTCCCAAGGGGGAAAAGCAGTTCTGTGTTGTCTTTAAGGAAAAGTCTAAGCATCATGATGGCAGCAGCAGTAAGTAATAGAAAACCTCATTTTGTCTTATGATATAATAAAAGAACCAATTGAACTACCATGTGATGTCTTGAATTAGCTCTTAACATCAAATAACAAAGTGTTGTTACTTCTATTTGAACTTTTAGAAAGGGACAGGAAAACAAATGAGCAAAAGAAAATCCAGCTAACCAAAGATGCTAATTAGTTTAAAATGCATTTGGAACAAAATAATAGTTTCCCCCTAAAAAGACACCACAGTGCATGAAAAATCAAGACCATTAACTATCAAGAATATTCTGGATTAAGCACAAGTTTCAGAGTATTCACTCTGTAATTAATGGACAATCTAAAGGAATAAGGATAATGTGTCTTTGTTGATACTCTAAATTTCAACCCCCCAAAACAAAACAGTAAGCATTATTAATATCTTATTTCTTAGTCACGAAGCCAATAAATATAATTTCCACAAAGAATTTACAAAGCAAAGAGGCTGAGTTTTTTGCTTGTTTGTATATTTGTTTTAGGTAACACTAAATGCTTTCATTCAGCTATTTATATAGAAAAAAATGGAATTTTCATTTTACTTATTTTTACCTGAGAAATAAAACATTATGATTTTTAAAAGATAATTTTTTGATATTTATCTCAGCCTATTTTTTTGTGTCCAAAAACAAGCCCTTCCTGAACTCCCTTCAAATTGTTGCCTAAGCAGTGGCTATAAACTCTCACAATGACAACTATTATCCATTATCCAGCACCTGACACGCCAGCTCAACATCACTCTATTAACTGACTTTCAAGTTCTTTCACTCCCTGTGGGGTCCTCTCTCCTGAGATTGATGAGGTGCCACGAGGTGTTTGGGCTGCCATCCTGACTTGACAGACAGCAAGAGTGGTCCCTGCACAGAGTGGAGGAGGGATGGCAGAGGAGGGAGAGACCACAGCGCATCCTAGAACATCAGCCTCACACACTAGCTTTCCAAGGCAATTAAAAGATATTTCTCCGATTTTACACTTCACTCAAACACATAACTTCTTTCTTCTATTAAAGAGCCCCAAGCTTCATTGGTACATACTGAAACTGTAACCATTAGAGGGGGATTAAAACTTTTGTCCCTCAGACATTTTAGAGAAGCTAAGATAAAAGTTGCTGCTCTTTCCAAGTTTAAATACATTGAAACTCTTAATCACTTCTGATAATTCCCCAAATGGTGTTGGCGCTTACTTTTTAACTATTGAATTCACTCTGGCAGAGCTAGAGTAATAAAACCCATCATATTCTAATTTTCAGACAGCTTGATAGAACCAATGTTCTTAGTATAGATAAAGTGTAATGAAGCCCTTTCTTTCCCACAGGAAAGTCTTCAACTCATATGCTTTGATGCCAACTAGCCTTCACATCTGCTGTTTCACCATTGATGGCTGTAACTTGGCATGCTAAGCTAGTGTCTGATAAAACAGCTTTACTCAAAGGCACCATTTTATTTCTTGCAATGGGAACATAGTAAAATGGTGTTGGTTTCCTGTAGGCCTTATGCAAATCCCTGTAATAAACATAGGATCAGGCCTCACATACAATAAATTGTGTGTTAGAGGAGGATAGGGGGAGGGAAACAACTCCTGGGAAAAAATAATCCCCTTACAGTATCAATAAATTAAATGTATAATAAGGTATTGATTTAAATATTGATTTCAAACATGACTAATTAATATCAAAATCATATTAGACACTAATATAACAATACTTTAAAAATCCCAACCTTATTTCATTAAACAAAATATTATCATTTAACCTAATGTTAACAGTAATCCGTTACCCACAACCAATATCTTAACACCATTAAAAAATAAAAAATAATTTGGGAGAGTTAGAGAAATTATATGCCCACAAAAAATATTTGCTGAGATATTTCTTTTAGATTTCTAGAAAAAGCATCTGATGGAAAATGAAGAGAACATCAGCATGAACAGATAAAAATTTTAGTAACAATATTAATCACTAATCTACACTGACAGTTCAGATACACTGGGGTTCAATCACATAAAGCTTTTAAGTATGGTTTATTCATTTAAGTATGTAGAAAAATTAAAACAGTATACTAAGTTATTCACAAATTTAAATGCATGAAACAAATAAAATGTTCAAAATAAAGTTTCTATTTATTCTAAATAGCCATAGAGTTATTATCTAATTTAGCAACTTGCAAGCAAGTTAGCAAGAACAGTTTTGGCTTGGAAGCCTAGTATATCCGGTTTTCCATCACCCAAGTCAGAGCATAATGTCATGTTTGAGGAGCATTTTGTTTCAGTTTAGATTTGCAGGGGGATATTGAGGAATTCTCAAGTGACAAAGGAAGATGTAAATTAGAATTGTGTAATAATTTATCCTCATTATTTAATATAGGTACAATTTTTTTTTTCCACAATAAGGGAAGAGTGACAGTAGTTCACCAAATATTACAGGATAGTACAATTAGCTCAGGCGAGAAAACCACAAGAGCTCAAATCTCAAACTATTGCTCAGAACCTAACTTAACACACATCTATAGAGTAGGGTACTAAATCTCTTCTTAATCTGCTCCCCCTTAGGTAAACGCAAAAGTCACATGTACAATCCTTCCAAGACACCTTTATGGGTCTCCAAGATTCTAACATGCCTTCTTCTGGGTCTCTTCTCTAATTCCTCCTCCCTTCCCTCATGGTAGAAAAATTGCAATAAAGGCTTGCAAAGAAAAGGTGAACATATTCACTCCCCAGGTCCCATAGAATATATATTTTTTCAACTTTTACTCAGAGACACAAACAAAAGCCCAGATTTACCCCACCAGACTTCTCTGAGAAAGGAAAAAAACCTTCTTCATCCTGCTACATAACAATTCTTATGCATACCTATCAGGTGACCTCCAGAAATGGGGTCAGAAATGAAGATGTAATTAGATTATTTACTCTCAGTAAATCTCTGTTGAAAAAAGCTTTAAACACAATCCGAGTAAATAATTTAAAAGAAGTAAGAATGTGGTCAGCAGATTTATCATCATTTCATGCCTCCATCTGATATTTCGTGGAGCCTGGGTTTCAGAAAAGAAAGGTGGCCACACTAATATGAAAGAAATGGAAGTAGATGCAATCAGTTAATAACTATTGATGTCAATGATGAAGGGATTATTTAAATTTCAAATTAAATTAACTCGTCTGCACATTAGAAACTCCAGAGAAGGTTATAAAAAACTCAGACACTTGGGATCCCACCTCAAGATATTTTTAATTTCTTGGCCTAGAGAGGGGTCTGCACCTCAGTATTCTCTAAGAGCTCTCCCAAGTGATTCTAATGCTCTAATGCACAGAAAGGTTCAGACTACTGACCTAAACAAATGGATATTTTAAAGATGTTTAAAACTTAGTGGATGACATACTCAAATAAGACAAAGTAATTACTCTGTCCCTTGGAAAAGGAAAATTGATGTGAAAATCAAGACTATCTTATTTATCAAAGTGATATGATTGCCTGTCCTGGACAAGACCATATTTCCATGTGACATACATGCTATCCAGCCTTACTGGTGGCAGCACAGCCACATCTCTTACAACTTTGGTAGATAAAACATAGGCCCCATAAGTTGAAGCAGTGCTTTAACTAGGGATCCTGATAAAATAGACAGTATCGCAGACTTTGCTGAGCTCTGGTCTGGAATTTACAATGGATACACAAGGAGGTACAACTTATCAACAAACCAAAAAGTTCAGTCACAAAAAACTTTGATGCCAATATATCTATGCTCATGTTAATATTTCATTTTTAAATTAGTTTCTACGCACAGAGACAGTATTCCCCATGGGGGACCTAAAGCTGAAATTGAGACCTTGTTTTTTCCTAAATTACTGAGGAGAAAAGGAGGATGGCCTTACTAAGCATAAATTGACTCCAAGTAAAGAAAAATGACCCGAAAACAAAGCTATGTGGCAGGTTAGTGACACAGGGCAACTCTTACATGAACAAATATTTAAGAAATAATCCTTGTAGTTATTGAAGTACCATAAAGAATTTCTAAGTATCATATTGTCAAAGAAACCCTTCTGGATAGTGGTGGAAAATGATTAGAATCTGTGTCACAGTCAATATGGTATACATTGAAAGACATACCCAATTTCTATTCGTGTGTCAACAAATAATTATTGAACATTTTCTTTGTGACGACAATATATAACTTGGAATTTGTTATATAAAATATAAAAGGCATTTAAAGAATAAGACCTAGAGATCTAATGCACAGCATAGTGATTATAGTCAACAATACTGTATTATAAACTTCAAAGTTGCTAAGAGTCTACACCTTAAGTGTTCTTACCACAAAAAAGAAATGGTAATTATGTGATATGGTAGAGGTTTTAGCCAACACTATGGTAGTAATCATATTTCAATATATAAATGTATCAAGTCAATGCATTTTACACCTTAAACTTACACAAGGTTATATGTCAATTATATCTCAATAAAAATTAAATAAAATAAAATTCCAAAATAAGTTTAGATGCCCTTTCTCATATTTGAAAACTATTTTAGGTCAATTTTCTGCATAGGCAAAATGGAACTTTCAAAATGTTTTACCACTGATATAGCAAGAGGAAAATAACCCTTCATTTCGGAAAACACTTTTCAATATGAAAAGTACACGATAGATGCCATTTTGAGAATTTACTTTTCTAATGCATAAATCTCTTCATAGTAAATACATTATACTTGCATTACCACTTCTGTTCTAAATAAAAACGACAAACAAAAATTATGTTTTGCAGAAATTTTAAAAATATGAGAAATGTCTAATGAATGGTATGGTTCTAAATTCATTTATTAAATAGATGTAGTAAACTGCCAGATTTCTACATTCTATCCCTCAGCTCAAAAATGACTTATGTTCTTTTGGTATTTAAGAATCAAAAATCACTCAAGCTTTCAAAAAATCATTACAGGCATGCCACAAGAGCAATTCAGGCTTAAAAACCTATACTGTCACCTCAGCATAATTTAATTTTAGAAGACCACTGAACTGATAAGCTCAGAATAAGCAGCAGAGTATAAAGAACATGTTATAGCTGTATCTGCCTCAATGGCATAAGGCAAATGCTTAGAAACTTAATATGATCAAACTGTTGAGGTCATGTGGGTGAGCCAAAATGACTAATGCACTTAGCTCTTCTGAGTAATGATGGTTATCCCATGATATCTTTGGCTATTACTTTTATTGTTGATACTATGAGTTCGTTGGTTATTGCTTTCATAATTAATAAGTCACTTAACCTCTCCATGGCCCAGTTTCCTCATCTGTTAAATGAGCATAATGATAATTGCTTCCTACTTTCCTTATGGGTTGCTGTGAAGATTAATGAGCTGTACTTTGAGTTTTCCTAAAGAGGGGACTATGCATAAAGAATACAAAACAAGTCTTTGTTGCTAGATATCAAAGACAAAACTCCCCCCTCAAGATGAATTAATCCACTTGCTTGCATTCCCAACACCATAACCTACAATTCCAAATAAATTGACTTTTAACCCAAGATTACAAAATGGAAAGGCCATAGAGGGCTAGATATTTTGAAGAAATCTTTTAGCTCTCTACAGAATCGCAAAATTTTGAAAATAATCACATTCTAACTAAAACCCATAGGTGTTCCATCAGTAAATGCAACATTCATTGTGTTAATAGATAACTGTACAGAATTTGGTAAAAGAAGTGAGTTGCTGCCATAAAGAAAACCTAAATACTTAGGGCACACATAGCAAATGACAATGAAATCATTAGAGGTGGCTAGGAAAATGAGAATCTGTGGATATAAGGGGAAATAATATTTTTAAAGTATGTCTTGTAGTAACTTGGAAGATAGAAAATGCACTAATAATCTTTTGGACTTGGATAAATAAATATCCAGACAAAACGACAAAATATTCAAGGTATCAGTTGTTTACTTTTAGCGACATAGGATAAGACAGCACAAGAAAGAGACAGAATATTAACAATAAGAACAACCACAAAGAGGAGGAGGAGGAGGAAGAAGAAATAATTTAAAAGAACTGGGTAGTTTGCAAACAGAATTTAGAGGTGATATAGAGGAGTTAGAACTTGCTTGGATGGGTAATAAAAGTGTTTCTAATCTTCAGTGTCTTAAGCCAGTAAAAGTTCTCAAAATTGTTTCAACATGGCGTCAGCCCTTAAATAAAGATCAAATTAAGCATGTTGCCTTGAGGTACTTTCTTAAGATCTCTGAAAAAGCTAAATCAGTGGCTTGTAGATTTTCTCCTCCGGATCAAGAGTTTCTAGCCCAAAGTAGCAATGATTAAGTTTAGAGAGTGGGCAGCACCTCTTAAAAGAGAACTGTGGGTGTGGTTTTTAGATTACAGACAGACTCAACTGGATACATTTAAAGGCCACAAAGGTTTAGCAGAAATGGTATTGCAAAAGCACTGTCACCCTCATGAGTAGAAATGGAATCTGTTCAAAATATTGACAAGCCTCTGGGCCTCCGAATTTCTATGAGTAGGATAGCTGACTTGTAACTTAAAGAAAGGTTTATGTTTCATGCCACTAAGAGTTTTTGGTTGCTTGTTAAGAAACATTATTATGGCAATTGATGACTAATAAAGCCCAAACCATATGCAAAGTCTGTGCTGGGGACTAGATCCAAGTGTGAATATAGATATTCATAGATCCAAGTGTGAATATAGATATGAATATAGACAGATATCCATAGATATCCATGAATAGAGATCCAAGTGTGAATATAGACCCCTGTCCCCCTGCTGCAGTGTGGTGTGGAAACAGAGGAACCAAGCAAATACAGTTTGTGGTGATAGGTTAATGATAACTGAAGTCAAAAGCGATCAGAGAATATAAAGAAAGAGTACCTTTCCCAGACTGGGTAGATTTGGATAGAGGAAGGATCAGAAAAATTTGCCTGGAATAATTAAAGTATGAATTAGGGTCTAAGGAATAAAGAAAATATAACCAATTAGATTGGTAGGGGAGGACAGGGATGGAAAAAAAAAGCATAACAGGCATTGGAGAAGGAGGTGCATTATGTACTTGTGATACAACACGGGACTAAAATCTAACCTGTTTGGCTGGAGTTTGGAAAGTGAGAGCAAGAGGCTAAAAAATAAGAAGCCAGACCATGTTGTCTTGTAAACCTGCTAAGGAGCTAGGTTCTTATCCTAAAGCAAATGGAAGAGGGTAGCTTTGGAAGGCTTTAAGTCACTCTGGTAGCAGCATAGAGAACAACAGGGACAAAATTGGGAAAAAGAAAAGTTAGATGGTTACTGCAAAACCCTGGATAGAGATGACACTAGTCTGAACCAGGTTAGTAGTGGGCCGGCCCCGTGGCTTAGCGGTTAAGTGCGCGCGCTCCGCTGCCGACGGCCCGGGTTAGGATCCTGGGCACGCACCAACGCACCGCTTCTCCGGCCATGCTGAGGCCGCGTCCCACATACAGCAACTAGAAGGATGTGCAGCTATGACATACAACTATCTACTGGGGCTTTGGGGGAAAAATAAATACATAAAAATTTAAAAAAAAATTTTTGAACCAGGTTAGCAGTAAAGGAAACAGAAAGATATATAGGAGGCAGAGTGGACAGGTGTTGGGAGGTGCCTGGAGATGTAGGGTATATGTCTAAGATTTAACACAATTCCTGCCACATAAGAGACGATCAGTAAGTATTTATTGAATAAAAACTTGATATTGTACAACTGAACATCCATATGATATGATTGAGCACATAGGATGCATGGTGAAACTGGTTAAAGCAGGACATCATAATCATTGGGTTAAAAAAAGTTAAAACTAAGAATGAATATTTTTTTATATTATGTATTTTTTAAAGTTCCTTTTACCTACGATTTGGCATAAATTCCCCAAAGAATTGTTAATGCACCTCAATATACTATCTCAAAATACAGTCTAGAAAAGAGCTTCTAAAAACTGCCCCAAAGATTTATTTCATTTATCAAATTAAAATTCCTTTTTCAGGACAACAATAATCAGAAGTTCATAATGAAGCCATTTAAATTAGATAAACATGGTGTGATCTCTTTTTCAATCTATTTAAAAATTATTTATCCACTTGTGGGTCATGGAAACATAATTTACTTGACTATGTTTAAAATCATTCTAAATTCTGAATTTTTAAAATTAGCCATGTATTCTAGCAATGCTAATATATAACACCTATCCAGCTTTTACTAGGTGCTTAGCATGTCACGTAGAGCTCTTCACTTCATATTCAAAAAATATTGTGAGACTGGTCCTGTTAGTCATTCCAATTCAGAGATGAAGAATCAGAGGATTAGAAGGGCAAGTTTCTTATCTAAATATAGCCGATAGGTGGTGGAGCCAGGAATTAAGCTCAGATTTCTCTGATTCCACAGTTTTTTCCACTCCTAACTACTATTCTAAATTGTAGACTCTATGTTCTCTGGAGTATTAAGTGATTTACATTAGATATTTGATACCATTTAAATGTCTTTTTAATATGCAGCAGAATTTTTTTTTTTTTTTTGTGAGGAGGACCAGCCCTGAGCTAACATCCAATGCCAATCCTCCTCCCTTTTTGCTGAGGAAGACTGGCCCTGGGCTAACATCCATGCCCATCTTCCTCTACTTTATATGGGACGCCGCCACAGCATGGCTTACCAAGCGGTGCGTTGGTGCGCACCCGGGATCCGAACCGGCGAACCCCGGGCCGCCGCAGCAGAACGTGCGCACTTAACCACTTGCGCCACCGGGCTGGCCCCGCAGAATTTTTTTTTTAATAAGCATAAAAGAGGACATGTATCTCCTTTCATCCCATCTTTTTTGGAAGAAGAGACTTATATTAGTACACATTGCAAAGCCAGAGATTCCACGTAGACCAAGCCCAGAGAGAGAATTTGTAGAAATTAGAGAACCTGAGTCATGGGTTGCATAGAAACAAAGTGATTCAGCATCATTTTGTAAAACACACGACTCACTCTGACAATATAGGGATTCTCAGAAGAGATCTTAACACCTACAGGCTCTAGTTGAGTTCTTTTGAGCATGTAATCTATATGTATTCATTCTCCTAATCTTTATACTTCAGGGAGAAAAGAAAGTGCTTGCTGCTTGGTAACATTTTGTGTAATATTCAGCCCTGGGGCGAGATTTCAGTTCTACTACAACAAGTTCCCAGATTCCTAGGAGGTTTTGACTCCTCCTTTATTGTTTTCCAATAAAATCCCTGGGCCCTCAACTATTTTATTATCTAAATATGATTAAGATCATATTGGTGATGCCATACAGTTTTCTACTATTTATGTGGAATAACAACAAAGAACCACCATCTGCTCAATTTTGAGTTATTTTGCCAGTTAATGGCTTTACATCTATCCCTGGGAAGAATGAGTGTGGAGTGTAATGCCTGCAGGAGAAAAGAAGAAAGAGATCTTCTTGAGATCAGCTCAATGAACAGAGTCAAGCATCTTCTTTGGAAAAGGAATTATCTAATGTTGCAGAATGGCTATAAAACTCTGTGTTTTTACAATACTGAGGACTTACCCCCTTTAAGGCTAGGTATCTTGAGCCAGCTCTTCTTGCTTGTAGTAACAAAACTATATCGTTCTTTAAAATAACTTTCTGGAACTGAGCATTCCAGAACAATCATCTAACAGCAGGGTCTTGTTAAATTAGTAAAAACAAGATGGAAATTCCTTTAGAAATCAATGCCTTAAGGGTGCTTCCTAGAGTGTTTGTATACATTGCTGTTAATTAAGAAATAAAAGAATGGTATCAAATTTAAATAGACTACACACAATAGTCCCTAGTTCACCCTAGAGTTGCAAAATGCGCATGCAATTGCTTCACTTCCAGATTTCTAGGGAATTTTTTTTTTTAATTCCATATCCATGGGTGGTATAAGCATGTAGTTTAACGAGCCAAAATATGAGGTTGAAATTAGTATCATTCAGGGCTTCACTAAAATAGCTAAAGGAAAATCAACATTTAATGTATCCTTTAAAATTCTTTTTTTTTTTCTAATTTCAACAGTAAGAATTCAGCAGGTGATAAAGTTTTTAACATAAGGTAATTGTCAACTTAGTGATTATCACTGTGTGGTTTTTATTGTGACTAGTATACATTCCAGAGAGCTTCAATTATACAGAAAGAAAGTTTGTGCTGTTAGAAACAGAAAGTTGTTTCATGTCAATTTCCTCTGGGTGCTAGAGGCATCCTTGTGTGAGAGAGAGAAAAACAAGAGATGAAAGAGTAAAAAGAAAAGTCAGCAGCAAGGGAAAGGGAAGGTAGGCAAAAATGACACTGCAGAGAGCAAGTGAACTAAAAAAAAAAGAAGATGAAAAAGAAAGAACTGAAGATGGGAAAAACAAAAAAGGGGTAAAATAAGCTTAAAGATGAGAAAAAAAGAGAATTTTTTCAAATTCAAAGCTCATGGTATATAACAGCTTTGAAACTTAAGATATTTGTCTTCTGAAAAATAAAAATGAAATTAAAACTCTGAAGTATTCGTGAAATAGAAATAATCACTTCTAGTATCAAATCACTTGCATTAGGTACTTTGTGTGATTTTACAAACTCAACTTCAAAAGTCCTTTGGATTTTATAATAATTTAAATGCATCACATATTGACTCCCTGCAAAGTTATTGACACTGACAATGTGCATTTAGCATTTTCAACAGCTGATTTCTTTAAAAAAAAAGTTTCATAAGAAAAGGAATCTCTATTAATTCTAAATATTCAATTGGAGAAAATTGATCAATTGCAATTAGTATAGTCAAATAGCACCATACTGATCATAATGCTTTGCTCATACTTGGTTATTCAATAAATTTGATTAAATAATAATGATTTTCCAATTAAATGTAAAATATGCATCCAAGTTTTAATCTAGCCATATGAGATACTTTGAAAATAATTAAATTTTAAGAATTATATAGATTTGACTAAACAATCAAATCCATCTCATTCTTTGGATATTTGGTGTCCTCCAGAACTCCAGAAAAAGAAGCTGATTTAGTTTTGTAAGAGCTTTTACAAAGAAAATTACATAATTATTTGGCAAAATTGCTGTTTTAAGTCACATAAAACCTCATTCTACGATTGTTGATTTAGTCTTCTGTATCTCCAACTAAACTATAATCTCCTTGAAAGTAAGAACTAGATGTTATTTGCTCTAGAATACCCAACGTGTAGTGCAATTTCTGGTATTCAATAGGTACTTGATAAATGTTTGATGAAAGAATTTATTTTATAGCTTGAGTCACTTATTTAAAAAAAAATCTACCACTTCTACTGAACATTTGAACTGCAAATTGCATTTGTGTAACCAGTGAAGAAAAAAAAATCCAATGCTTAAAAATTTGCCCAACCTACAAAGAATATAAAAATACTTGGTAAAATACGAAAGGAGTTACGAAGTGATACTGACTCGCTAACGTGGAATCTCCCCATTTGGTCTACTCTGGGCCAGTGACATCAGCTGTAGTAAGAAGAGAGGAACAATAAGGAGGAGGGCAAGGCACTCTATAAACCTGCAACTTGGCACAAGCACACTTTCCATTTAAATGTTCCACAGAACTGTCCCACTGGAAACCATTGCAAGTTCAGCGGGGTGGCCCATTTTCAGAATCTATGCCTCCCAAAATATTAGATGGATAGATGTATAGATATCAAGAACTGTTTCTGCTTGTTTATACCAGCCCTTATTTCCCTTCTTTTTCAGTAGGCTTCTGAACAAGTAAACCTTGTCTCATCTTAACAGAAAGAAGTGTATGTATGGAAAATATTCTTACATGTAATCATTCTGTTCTTCTGGAAATAATCAAGCCTTGTAGAGTCTGAATCTACTACTGTTCAATTTTTAATAAATATATTAATCTCCTTTTACAGTCAAAGATAAAACCTTGTTGGGGGAAAAAAATGTTACCTTTGGGCAGATTCTCCTCCAAACAAAAAATGGAATAGTTGTAAAGCAAAACTCTTTGCCATTTGCATGTATTAAAATGTTCTGCCCTGATGGCCATATATTAAGTTATTTACCTCTCCATCCCCTGAGGTATATGCTATTCATTATTCTGCACAAATAATGGTATTGCTACATCCTTATATTCACTAACAGAGAGAGGTTTGTTTGCAGTCTATCATTTAATACATAAATTTAGATAACCAGTAGGACTTACCTTGAAAAACGTCATGGTTGCGCCATCCTCCACTGCACCGTACTCTATCTTGGTTTGTTTAGCTAAATCATCAGCAGAGTCAATAGGGGATTCCATGCGCTCCACTGTTAGAAAGGCTGCTAAGTTAGCAGTATACGAAGAAATGATGATAAGTGTGAAAAACCACCAAATGCCTCCCACTATCCTGGTGGAGAGTGCTTTGGGCATGAGCTCAGAACCTAATAGAGATTGGGGGAAAAAGGTGAAACGAATACAGAGAATTTGATCAGCAGTCAGGTACTTTTGGTCACGGTGGCAGAACGGAATCATTGTGTAATAAAAGCTTAAATCATAGATTTACATGTTTTTTTAGTAAGCAAGCAACAACCATTGGGAAAGCAGAGGCTAATTTCAGATAACAGGCAGTCTCCGAGGACTCTGTATTTAAGTCTAGAGGCGGGAGACTCAAGTTCTACCTGAGTCAGTGCAAAGGAACAAATATTACTGAGTGAATAACCTTTATAAAAATAGCATTAGAAGGGAGAAAAAAATATCTCCAGTTTATAAACCACATGTATAGTCTTTCATATTCTTGTTAGTTATGTGGGTTTTAGAAGAAATGATCTAACATACATTCTGATCCATTTCTTAACAAGCTTTATGTGAAGTTTCATTTCTCATGTGCGTAAAGCTCAGAAATCTTGTCTATCTTGCCATTTAAAAAAGTAATGTTCTATAAAAATACAGTAATTTCAATTACTTACATTCCTTGAGATGTGGGGTTTTAGTCCAGTTTTTATTTTAAAATAAGGCAGTAAATTATTTCTTTATATATAAACAAATGTCTCCCATCCCTATAGTTAGCCTCAATGAGGGAAATCAAAATAAGAATAAATAGTTAAGTTGTCACAAATTTATTTTTACACATACACAAAAATTTCATAAGTATATTTATAATACACATGGCTGGAGTTGCCTGCTCATGGTATTAATAAGAGAATGGGATCCAAGAATTACATTTCACTTTTGATTATTATTAATTTTAATTAATTTACAGTATAAAAGAAAATTCTAACAATTTTAAAATGGAGTCATAGTTTTAATACATTATTTACATTATATACATTATAGCCTTAATGTTGAAATGAATATATATCAGCATGTGTGATTTTTTTATAAGAAAAGTATACTGAGTTTATGGATATATATAATATATTACTATTCACTTTTAATCATTTTGAATCTATAATCAAGAAAGCTTTGGCTACAAATTACTTAATTTTAATAGGGTTTGAGTAAAATGGAATGAAGCAAAGATGGACTCCATTTGCTGATTTCTTTTATAGTCGTATCTTTAATATAATCACTGATGCAGTAAGGTAACTCATCTTTAGATGGAATGAAAAATAAACAAATTATTCATGTTAACATTGAAAAGAAGTAGTATCATGACTATATCAAAACAGCCCATCTTACGCTGCAGTTCATCTTACCCTTGCAATTTGAAACAAACAAAATTTTAAAAGCAGACAGACTTGGACATGACAGCCAACTCCAGCTCCAGACTCTGCCTACCACTCTGTAAGGAAAAAAACAGAAAAGTACCTTTCTGATGTAGTTGCTCCTAGGCCCTGTCAGACACACACTCGGACACCGAAACACTAAAATACTCCCAAGATGATCAGCAGCTTTGCTGCCCACTCTACATGTTTTTTTTTTTTTTTGAACACCACCACCAATAAAGTCAAACAAGACTGGGAAAGAAAAGAACAGTGGAGACACTCGACAAAAACGGCCCAATTACCACAAGTTCATATCTTAC